>NC_089697.1:14227600-14554300 GCF_031753505.1 Anomalospiza imberbis | reverse complement strand
GTACAGCTGGTCATGAACAAAGACATGCTATAGGTACTGAAGCCCACTGTTCTCATCAGAACAGTTACATGATACCTACATACACATTTCCCAATTATCCAAAAGGGTTGGGTAAAAGGAGGTACAGCACGAGTCACAACTTCCTTCCCACAATTCAAACTTCTTTCCTCTAGCTTTTTCCAGAAACAGCAGAAGGAACAATAGAGAATATGGGGGAAGGAGACAGTCAGACCTGTGAAGAAGTGAGGTGAACAAAAGTCAAAATTTTCCTTACAAGTTTTCACATGATGCCCTGGCATAAGACAGCACTGGAGCGCTAATGAGCCTGCACCTCGGGGGAGTGACTGCAGAGGTTCCTTGTTTAAAATTTAGAATATGCCTAAATTCTGTCTCTGAAATAACTGATTAATTTTGACCTAAAACAGAATTAAATACTGTCTCTGACATGACAAAATAAGTGATGGTAACAATATAAGCACTACCCAGGAATATTTTAGCATAGATTCCAAGATTCCTGCACTCCATTGCTTCTTTTTTCACTCTTTGATAAACCCCGTTATAACATCCTTGCTTTCAGGTCTATAACATGTGTTATAGGATGTTTTGTTCTAGTTTAGTGGCAGAAGGAAAGTAAATGCATCACTTGTATATCAGAAGGTGTTTTTTCTCCTAACAGGACAGTTTTTTCCCAGGCCTCACAAGGACAGGGAACACAACCCACCCTGGCTCCATGGTGCCAGCTCATGGAGGTCTCTCTGAAGACAGCAGATGTGCTTGACTGATCTGTGTCTTTTGGTTCACTTTACTCCAAGACATGAACTTAGGTTTAGGATCTGGAAGGATCTGTTCCTTAAGTCTTGGTGCCTTTGCATTTGGATCTCTGAATTTCATGCTAAGCACTCACCGCCTACCTCTTTCTTAGAAAGACATTTAATATGGGAAGTCCCTGTCAGTAAGACCCTGTGGGACACACCGTGTATGTCAGACCCCCCAATGCAACTTACAGCTGGTTAAAAAGGATTTTGATTTTATAGAAAGGATCGGTGACTTTTACCAAGGCTTAATTTTTTATATTAAAAAGTACACAAATGTGTATACATCTTCAGCTCTTCTAGCCCACGCTACACTTTCCCTCTCCTGACTGTCCAAGAAAGTGCCAACTGACACATACAGGTAACCAAGGTGACCAGCAAACCACACCCAAAATGCAAGGAGTAGATTTATTTCATTACTTTGCCAACAATGCTGCTAGGCTCAGCTCATCCTGGGGCAGAAACACAAGAAGACAAAGACTCCACTCTGCTCAGCTCGTCCCAGTGGACAGTGGCAGGGGGAGGGAGGCCCTGCCTGCCCCAACATAAAGGACTTCACACATGCAGAGTTTATCACAAGGCTGTGTTTTTATGATCTCTCTCCCCCAGCAGGAGGCTCAAGCATGTCCCCAAGAGTGAGTTATCTCTACACAGGAATTCTCTTCTCAAAGCAGGCAGATGATGAACAACACTAGGCATAATAAATGGAGTTTCCCCACACTGATACTCAGCATTCTCAGCTGTAAGGTCACTTTGAGCAAAACTATTTCCTCCTTGCCAAATCTTCTGGTTTTAACCCTTTCCTCCCAACACAAGACTTGTTTGGGCTAAGAATTTCACAGGGTGTATGAAGAAACATTTTTCTTATTTGCTTCTCTCACAAGAGTCCAGCTTATTCTTATTCTTTGTGTTTCTTGTGTATTGTTTCTAGAGACTTCAGCTTTATTAAATCAACACGACCAGCCCAAGAGAAGGGAATTACTTAGTCCCCTACCAGAATACATGGGATTATTTAGAGAAAAATATTTTTATATTTATGAAAAGTGATTCTCTTTCACTGTTGCAGTTATTTTTTAGTGTTCTATAGTCTCAGTCTATTCCCTGTTGTAAAGTCTAAACACAGGATGACAAATGAGCAATTCCTGAATTTAAATCCCACCAATAAAATGGTGCCATTTATAACCTGGAGTAATCCACCTACAGCCCGCAGTAAATCCCTTTGGATTCTCCATTGGCATTTCTTCATTTGCAAAACATAAACAGCAAAAAATAAGGAAAATCAGGCAGGCAGAAAGAGAAGGCAATTAACATCAACGTCAGCATTTCTAGAATGAAAAAAATGTAGCTGAAATAATTTGGTGGAATTTCTGCTCAGAAAAATCCATCTCTTGCAAAAATACCTGATGGACAGATAAAATTTCCAATAAACCTCCTGAATAGATGTTACTCTTTAAAGAGCAAGAAGAATCAAAAAGGAGGGAAAATAGAATCAAAGACAGAGCACAACTTTGCAACATGTTCAGTGTATCTTCCTCCTGCGGTGCATTTTCACAACATCTTTGTGAGTAAGCTTTTTAAACAATGCAAATCCAGGGAAACTTACACTAATGAGAACAGAGAGCAACCAGTTTTGTAAACAGCTGCACCTTCAACAAACAGGTACAGGGCAGGCTTCTCAGAAACCAAGAACTGTATGAGAATTAAATTAAGGCCCAATGACCAAAAAAGCTACCAGACCTAAACTTCAAGGTGGAGTCTGTGGTCAACATTACTTTTGCTTGCATGATGTTCAGTTATTTTTCCCACTCTCTACTCCTTTAGTTTGCATATCCCTGCACTTCAGTGCTGAAAATGTGACTACAAAAATATGACTACATGACAAAATAACCCCAAAAAAACGAAAAAGACCACTAGTAAGAATTCATACAGTTTCTAGTCAAATGTTGCCATTCAAAGTCCAATGAGGTTTTAGCTAGGAGCCACTGAACTCTCGAGTGCTTATCAAAAATCTAAACCCCCTCAACTCACCCAGTGAATATAAGAATCACAAAGTCACAGAATAGCTGGAACTGGAAGGGACACCTGGAGATCATCCAGTCCAAACCCCCTGCCAAGGTCCTGGAGCAGGTGACATAGGAACATGTCCAGATGGGTTTGTAATGTCTCCAGAGAGGGAGACTCCACACCCTCCCTGGGCAGCTGTTCCACTGCTCTGGCCACCCTCCACGGAAAGAATTTCATGTTGAGGTGGAACTTCTTGTCTTTTGCTTTATGGCCACTGCTTCTCATCCTGTCACTGGGCACCACTGAAAAGAGCCTGGCACCATCCTCTTGGCACCCACCTTGGAGATATTTACGTGCATTAATGAGATCCCCTCTCAGTTTTCTCGTCCTCAGACTAAACAGATCCATATAGAACAATCTCCCCTCATCAGAGATGCTCCAGACCTCTACACTTGCCCTTGCTGAACCTCATTTGGATTCTCTCTGGTCCATTCTCCAGCCTATCAAGGTCCCACCAAATGGCTCAGCCTTCAGATGTATCAGCCACTCCCTCCAGTTCCATATACTCCACAAATTTGCTGAGGGTCCGTTCTATCCCTTTGCTCAGGGCACTGATAAACAAGCTGAACAAGGCTGGAGCCAGTATTGAATACTGGGGAATGCCACTGACTACAGGCCTCCAATGGATTCTACTCCACCCCACATTTCCCAAGTTTACCTATGAGGATGTTATGGGAGACAGTGTCAAAAACCTTGCTAAGTCAAGGTAGAAAATATCCACTGCTTTCCCCTCCTTGTCCCATGCTGCCATGTCATTATAAAAGGCATCAGATTGGTCAAGCACAATTTCCCCTTCATAAATCCATGCTGACTCCTCCTGATGACCTGCTTTACTTTCACATGCTGACGACAGTCTCTAGAAGGATCTGTTCCATCACCATTCCAGCCATGGAGGTGAGCCTGATGGGCAGGCAGTTTCCCAGGTCCTTCTCTAGAAAATGGGACTAACACTGACTTTTCCTCCAGTCGTCAGGAACCTCTCCCATTCTCCATGATTTTTCAGAGATGATGATGGGAGAGCAGCTTAGGAACAACATCTGCCAGCTCCCTCAGCACCCATGGGTGCATCCCATCGGGGCTCAAGGATTTATGGGCATTTAGTCTGCCTGGCTGAGATCTAACACAACCCTCTATAACCAAGGTTAAGTCTTCCATTCCCCAGCCTTCCACTCCTACCTCCAGGGCCTGGGACTCCTCCGAGCTGACCACTTGTATCAAGACTTTACAAGAGAATGAAGAGGTACTGGATTTTTTAAATGTGGGCAAAAGAGTATTTTGATCTTGCTAACTCAAAGGGATTTAGTTAAGCAGGTGCAAACCTCAATGCAGACACTGATTTCTACGGAAGTATCTTGGATCAGGTTAGTTTGAAAGTCCTCATAGATCTAAGCTGAACTGCAAACAACCACTGCTAAAAGGTTTGCACATGAGTAGCGCTTCGGTTTAAATTAAAATCCCTTCCTTGAGGTTGGGAGGAAACAAGTCGAGGAAGAAACTAGTACTTTTTTATGCAGGGTGATACAACAATAATAAAAGAAGTCATAGCCCAGCTCTATCCATCCTTTCAATGTGTGCTTCAAGTCACAATGAGAACACGAGAACTATAAGGCTTTGTCAGGCTGATATTTGCATAACATTGCCAAGAGTTCCTTTGAGTCAAGCCTCTGCTCAAGGCCCAGTTTCACGGCTATTTGCCTATGCTGATTGCAATGATGCTGGCTGTTTAGAAGCTCCAATTCTAAAAGGCCCCACTAAAGTTCTATTTGTGGGTTGAAATCCGGAAGGGCATTTTCAATAGGATATGTGATTTTACTGCTCAGGTATCGAGTGTGACACTGACCTTACATAGCCACACAAGGATTCCATCCTTTGCTCTCAGGTGGCAACCCTTACAACTGACACTCCAAGGCTCTTCTGTTTATTCATTAAGGATCATATACTCAGATGGTGAAAAAAGGATGTTCCATCTCTAAAGTCTGAGGATTCATGAAGTTCATTAAACTTTCATTCTCAGGACTTGGGGCATTTAACTAACAAAATCAGAACAATCAGACATGCCTGATCAGCTCTGGACATCTATCTAGACCTTGAATGTACCAAAGGCAAGGTCTCATCAGTGTGCCTGATAGTTCAGCAACCCTCCCTTCTGAAGCTAGGGCAATGATGGCATGATCAGGCTAACTCCAGGACACCCAAGAGCCTCCCAAGTTGTCCTATTAGCTAAAGATGCTCTCTTCAGTATCACCCACTAAGATGAAATACGAGAAGCTGAAAGCCTTCCTCACAAAGAGAAACAGGCTCAGTTACCAAAATGTCACACGGCAATATAAGCTGTCCCTGACCCAGAAGCATCAATTTTACATTGCACTAAGTACAACGAAGCAGTCACCAAGGCTAAGTCTCCCATCACAAACAATATTCCTAGCAGTATTTCTGCACACAGCAGACCTTCCTTGACAGCTTGTATTTCGCTCTAATTTTGAAGTCTTACCAACAAAAATGCTCTTATAACTTCAGTACCCACAAAAGAAGCCACAGGAAATCTGACTACCAAATGCAAGCAAAATTACCAGTGCAGGAGCACTTAAAAGAAGAAGTGTGCATGCTATTTAAATTTTATTATAAATAAGATGAGCAACTGATCAGCATAGCTGTCTCTAGAAAAACCAAGTGTTAAGAACCATTCTGATAATTAAATCAAGACATGCAAAACAGTCTAGGGATTTTTAATTGTACTCTAGGTCAAATGACAGAGCATTAGTCAAATTCTCACAAATCTCTTGCTTATTGCAGCACAGTGAATGCAAAAAATATTGAAATCAAGATAAAATGTTACAGACAAACAATACAAGAATGCAGAACAGGAATGATTAAGGTCTTTGTGTTCCTAAGGAAACCATCTACCTTCTCACTCCCTCCTTTCCATTAATATCTCTCAGAAAAATGTCAGCTCCAAGTTCTTCCCAAAGCACTCAGCAATTGAATCTTGGAAACAAGCCTGGAACGTTGAATCCAGTTCTGATGAGAGGGGTGTCCTTCCCTGGAGGTTTTAGATTTCCCTGTACACAAAAAAATTCATTGCACTGTCGGGATATTGTACCAACAGGGGAGGACAGGTGACATTGTCAGATCCTTCCTTCCAGTGGGCAAGAAGCAAAGCCCCTTTGACCCAAGAGTGACCGTGCAGCAGTGAGAGGCTTCAGGCTTTCCCCTCAGCACAGCAGGGCACTGTCCTGGACCCTGCCCAGGGCTTGCTTCCCACACTCTTCTGCCCTAGTTACTACACAACACATTAGTTCTGTGCATCAGTTATCTGTAGCAGTAACTGACTCTGCAAAACACAAAATAAACATTATGGACTGAACAGATACCAAATCATGTTGCAAAAGCCTTAAGAGCTGTAATTCCTGGACAGTCTTGACCCATAATCCATTTCCACAATGAGCAAAAGGAATGCTGGTTAACCCTTCGTGTTAGAATCCACTCCTCTCATAATTGGAGCTAGCCAATTAGTCTGATTTGGGATGGGAGGATTTTCTGAAATATCTGAAGTTATCATATAAGAGAATCGATCTGAATTTCAACCAGCTTTGCATGTAAGATACTCAGACAGCCTCTCAACAATGCACTGAATAGGTCTGAGAGCAGTTCAGAAAGAAACAGGCTTCCACAGATGTAGGATTCTCAGTTTTATCCATTCATCTTGAAAATAAATAAGATCTGACTTAGGCACAAAACTCTACTTATTCTTCTGCCTACTAGAGAAGACAATTTTTGGGGAAAATCAATTAAATATATATATATATATATATATACATAGATATATGTGTGTGTATATATATATATATATATATGCAGCAGCCCTTAGGGTAAATGCATCCAAAGCTATATATTGTACCTGCACTTAAAAAGAAATTTGGATTGATTTATAGTTATAATATGGGATTAAGATCTTTGCTTTGTTTTGATGTGACTAATGACCAAGGTTCTTGTAATAAGCAAATGCAGCTGCCCTTGACAATGGAGAAGTCTCTGGGGAGGAGATGAGGACTGCATAATGAAGTTAACAAGGAGAGGAGGAGGACACAATGTTTTGTAGAGGATCTGCATGAAAGCATATACAGTCTCTCGTCTCTCAGTAAATGCTATAGAATGCTTTCATAATTAAAAACATTTTCAGGCCACATGTTTCACAAGAAGATACATTTTTAATAAATGTGAAACCAGTACAAACTTTTCCATTACATATTTTTTACTCTGAAAGGGCCTTCACTTGATAATAAGATTGCTCAATATGTGTAAGTATTCATTATGCACTTCAGAAATTAAGACTATTTTCAAGATGTAAACCTTGTTTCCATGATAACAAAAATATTGAAAGTCAGTTTTAATGATGACCTATAAATTTTATTCTTTAATACTCAAAACTGTACTAATAGAGAAACAAATATTAACAGAGGAAAAAATATTTATGGCAGCAGTTGCCAAAATAGAAAAATTCCAGTTGCTCCAACCAGCTTCAGAAATTTATCTAATTTTCCAAAATCTCAAGTACGTATTTTTCCAGTGACAACAGTGATACCTGGTGGACACCAACTTACTCGAGCTCGGGTAGTGCTACTTGGATAGATCTCGGGTGGTTTTCCTTTCTGACATGGAACACCTTGCAGGACTCTGCTCTCACGGAGCTGGGTTACATGATGCACTGCCTCCTGAACAGCTGCAGCAGGGACACTTTTGCTGGGGGTGAGAAAACCAGCACGAGATATCAGCTGCCTTCAGCTCGCCCAGCCTTGGGAGCAGAAATGTTTCTGTGTCTTAAAAGGTGATACTGGAATACACCACCCAAATAACTGGACCAGATATTGCTTAGAAATAAACTGAGAACTTCACGTGATTGACGGTACAAAGGAGATGCTGCTCACAGTAAATTCTGCAGGTAAGTCCCCCCCTTTTCTCACATTTACACAGTTGCTATCATCAACAGAACTGCATAACCTGAACTCATCCTTTTAAAAATATGAGACTTCCCTTCATTTAGTTTGGAATAAAAAAATAATTCCAAAAAAAATAATTCCAAAGTAATTCTGAGATTTTCACATAAAACTGATGGACATCATACCTGAAAAGTGTCATCTTTTGTCAATGACTGTCATGTTCTGGTAGCCAACACAAGCAACTTTACACCAGAGTCATCAGATGATCTCATTGGCACTATCCAAGCAGAGCAAACCTTCAGGGATATTTTGTAGCATCATCTGTCCAGCACTCTACTTCGATCTCCCTACTCCTTGTGCAACAGGGACTCCTCTTTACTTTGTTTACTTACCCTCTAACATCAAGCTGTAATTCTCACCTGGGGTGAGACACATGTGACTAGAATACACAAGCGGACACATCCTGAAGTTATCTACAGTTGTCTACAGCTGTTAATGAATTACAGTATTGGGAAGAGGGTATAGGGGCTTGGAGCTGGTAAAGAATATTTAAAATCTATCCACCAAAGTATTTTTCATATGATTATATAAAAAATTGTTGAAATTGAATTTAGGTCTCCCTATTAATGCCCCAACACTTTTCTCAATTGGTTACTGTGTCAAAAAATGTTCTGTGGGTCAATAATTAATTCTTCCAAAACCACCATTGCTGTAGGCACCCATCTGCCTTCTTGGTGGTAGTCTAAGAGGAGAGAAAGGTAACTTTCCTCTCAAACACAGGTTAGTGTAGTCCATTAAACATTAAAGAGTTCCTTGCTGCAACACAAAGCCTCAGTCTCAAAAAGTGTCAAGCCCCTCAGCCTCACCAAGACTGCACGGAAGCGAAACAAGTGAGATACCAACAATGTCTGATAAGGAACACATTTCAAGATACACATAAAAAATACTATGGGAGGCAGTGAGGGAGAGTTACTATGTACCTGTTATGTCCTGTACAATTTCTAATAGTATCACAATTAATGTTGCGTTTGCTTTCCAGCGTTAAGAAAGCAGCCATGGGAAGCTTTATGATGCCATAGAGCCCATTAACTTCTGGGCTTGGCTAGAATGACAGTATTCTGTGAAATTTAACACTTCAGGAGAAGATGACACTGTAGTGGTGCCTGTAAAAACCAAGCCAGATGTTCAGCCTGTAAGGCATCACAATCCTGAATGCATTAGCAGTGAACAGTGAGCCTCAAGGCCTCCTGAGTAACATCCATGCACTTACTGCAAGACACCCCAAGGTTTTTCACTGCAGCCGCAATCATTCCTCTGAACCAAACAAGGCAGGGAGTATTTAAATTTTCACATAATGTGCAGAAAATCACTAGGCTTGATTTTCTGTATGTCACTCCATTCTGCCGTTGGGCTCTTCAAGGACCACAGGAAAAAAGTACAGTCCACTGTGCTACTGTGTGTGCATTTACTACAGCACCTACAGACACAAGCAAATGGCCACCATGTCAGCTTCTCTTTAGACAAAATACATAATGGAATAATAATCTTGATTTGCCCCAAGAGAGAAAAGATTGAATCTCTCTAAGAAAACCATTCTGAACTTCTGCACTTGACTTCCTTGAAGAGAATTTCTACTCAGTCAGTATAACCACTCTGGATTCTTCCATAGCACATTGGAGGAACTGACCTAGGCTCTATAAAGTTCAGACTCTTTTGCAAAAGGATACAGCCCTGCTTGAGTCTGACTCCTTGCAAAGATGTCTCAGCCATAGGCAGTTATAGGCCCCAGAAGTCAGCACTGTGCTCTTCCTTTCATCCTGACAGAAGGAGATTATAGGTACCTGTGACCTACAGCCCACTGATCAATGTCATCTCAATCTTCCTCTTTTCCTGCTCCCTCAAACTGCTGCTACTTTACTCTGCCCTCCACTTCCTCCAGTGCAACCATCAAGCAGTGCTGTGATGGTTGAGCAGGGAAGTGCATGGTATGGAAATCACTCCTTTCCCTCTTCTGCCCACCCATCAGAACAGCTTCAGAACCACAGCTCTAATTTAGGGTTAGCTTCTCAGGATACTCCAGCATCACAGCTCTTCCGTTTATCATGCAGCCTATGATGTGGCATTAAATACATGCCAGCAGGTCAGCCACACCCAGCGGTGGCCTCAGCCCTGTGGGGCCACCTGAAAGGAGCCGGGCTGGGAGCTCGGATGGGCAGAACTGCCCCCAGCATAGCACAGCCTGCTCCACCCGCTGAGAAGTGAGGGAAAGCCTCAGCAGGAAATCTGAAATGCCAATGAAGTGATGAGTATCTGCAAGGACATCGGATCTATCAGCAAGGTGACACAGAGATCCAGACTGCTAGACACTAATTCAGAGACAGCTGCTTCCCTGCATGCAGAGTTTGGCCAACCTGTGAATAATTTCAAACACAGAGCTCTGTGGGGGATCATAACACTTACCTGATAGGTGTGGGGCCCTGGATTTCAGGTCTCTTTTTCATTTGAATTGAGATACTACTGAAGGAAATCACAAAGACAGACTCCCCCAACCAGAGAGACACAAAGTAGTTCTCAAGAAATAATTTTTGACCCTTCAGGATGAGAAGACTGAGATTTACTGCAGTAATTAGACACACAAACCAGAAGGGAAAGGACAATTCCAAATCTGTTGTAGCAACAACAAAGCCTCCAGCTGGCCAGTAGCTGGGGCAGCACCTGAGGGGATTGCCTGCAAAAGCTTTTTGATGCTCTAAGTTTGACATATTCAACCTGATGGATCGGTAGGCTATCTTTTTTCTGTGTCTGGAAGCACAGGATTTTCTTTCCAAAGCCAAGGAGTAGCATGCAAGAATGCATCACTTCCTAGGAAATACTGGCTACACTGGCCGTGTACCAAAACCTGGTGTTTCTGGATGGCCACATGTCTTGGCTTGCACACTACGAAAGGCTAGTTCAGAAGCAAAGGCAAAAATAGGCAGGACATGAGCAAAAGCTACAGCTCCGTGTGTATCTCCTTCAGCCCATTTCTTTTCTGTCACTTCCACTATTCCTAATGCTGTGTATGAAAAAGCAAGAGTGTTGCCAGCCCAGTCCTTACTGGTTCACCTCTGCTGCTGCTTCCTCTAACACCTCAGGGCAGTTTCACTGCTCCAGCCATTGGCAAGCACGCATCTACCCTGCACAGGGAAATACTCAAAGTCAATACTGTAACACAGCCCATCTGGGCCAAATTTTGCCTCAAAACTGCCACATCTTTCTCCTTCTAAAGGACTTACTTGCAGTCTTCTGGGGAACCCCATCTGATCCAATTAAAGGAATACAGAAAAACAGCACAAAAATGAGCTTTTATCCAGAAGTGATGAAGCCCCAGTAGGTGAAAAAATATTTTTTCTGCACAGAAAAGTGATCCACACTACAGAGTAATTCTCTTCAGGAACTACAGAACACATAGAGTCCAGGCTCTTCTTTTGTTGCAGTAACCACAAGACCAGATCCCTTTTCCAGTAACTCACAGCTGTCTGCTAAAGATCACAGATGAGAAGGGCCTGCTTTTGTCTGTCTCTCTCCTGGCTACCAGGCTGCAAAGAAGATGTTTTAGTAATCTCTAACAACAACATACAGCAATCAAAACAAGTGCTGGACAGCAACACCCAGGAGATCAAAGCTATCCACGAAAGCAGCCTTAGGGCCACAACACGATTTGGAATTTGAAACACCTTTTCTGATTCTGCCCCCAGAAACAAGATTGATGCAGAAATTATTCTAATAAGATACATGAACACACGAAAAAGGAATAAGGGAGGTGTAAGAAAGCTCCGGAATTAGTGTGGGCAGCATCCAGTTTGTTTGACTTCATTGGACCCAGTGAAATAACATTCAGTGGAATTAATTCAACTGCAAACAGTAAAACTTTAAAATGCAGGGGATACATAATAAAATGACAATGATCAGAAGGTGACTGTGGATAGGGAGCAGAAGGTGGCTGTGGATAGGGAGCCCGAGTGACTACAAGAGAAAGCAGCACACCTGGCAGTGTCAGTGAAAGCTCAGAGCCAGTCTAACAAAACAGCCCCCTCAGTATCCATGGCTGTTAGACAAGAGCTTCCAATCCCTGACTGAACTCAGATGCCATATTCCATTCATAGAAAGAACTAAGGATGAAATAATATTTAATTCGACAGCTGACAAGGCTTCTTCAGGAAGACTACTAAGACAAAATTATCTTTTTCCCCACTAAAACAGTTGCTGTCGAGACTGTGGTACCTCATGTATTACATACATATTAGTAAAGACAATACATTAAAAAATACTGAAATAAAACCACATAAAGAGACACAACCCATCTGGGATGTCTTTAGACCAGGATATAATGTACATATCACCTTTGGATTCCCTACAGCTGCCCTGACAATCAGTGCCAAAACATCCTGGTGATCGCAGGCTGTAATCATGGCTACTATTTTAGACTTTAAGTAGATAAATCCCGTGAGCAGCAGTGTTTCACTTCCAGACTCTGGGGTCTTGCTAAGTATTTTTATTATTTACCATTATCTTTGCAGACAGAGGTTTAAACCTTGTAAATGCTGCGCTGAACAAGTACAAAGGGTCTTTAAGATGCAAGGAATATAGGAGGATTTAAAAACACCTCTGCATTACTGCTGAGCTCTCTTTGATTGGTGTCCATAACAAGTAGCTCGTGAGCAGGAAACGCAATCTCGGTGTAGCGCCGCTCCGCAGTGGTCTCATCAGGGAGAGTGTCCTGGAGAGCTGCCCTCGTTTTCTTCCTGTGAACTTCTATAAAATTGTCTCCACTCGACTGCTTCTGAATAATGTACAACAACAGATGAGAACAGTGATTGCCAAGGGAGCTCCAGCCAGTGGCAGCTCAGCGAGCCCATTGCTGTGCCCCAGCTTCCACAGGCATTCCGAGGGAATCAGAGCAACACACGCTCAGTTAAGAGAGATTCAGACTGTTCAAAAATGCATGTGCCACAAGAACAAAGAATACCTGACAGTTCACTTAGGACAAACAAAATTCCCAAACCACCTTCTGCTCACAGGTTTCCCAGCTAAAACCCAGGCAACTGCAAAACCTATACCAGACATTACAAAGTAAACAAATCGTTTTTCCTGACTTTTAAAACCCACTCTACTACCCTTGGTTACTTCACTCTAAGAGAAAACTCTGGTGACAAACTTAATAAAACATTTGCCTTTTTTTTTTTATAGGATTCAAGTGTTAATAGAATAGAGGGATTTACACTTCAGAAAATTAAATCCATCAAAAGGGGAATGTAAGATTCACTACATTTACACTTGAGCTGTCAAGACTTCCCAGTCAACCCACAGCAGCTCCGCATTCTTCAGGCAGAGGGAAAGGTGTATGTATCTATCTCACAACAGCCTGAACTTGTACCAATATTAAAAGAACTGCTAGTCATAGCTTACTCCCACACACCACCACTTCACATCAGTGAGGCTGGTCAGGTGTAGATATACAAAAGGATGAAACCTTCAGGAAAAAATGCAGGAGTCACAGCAACCATGAAATACAAAGAGCACAGCAGCCATAACACACACCACAAGCTGCTGCATTACTGAGCTCCACTCAACTGCACGTGAGCTACACACAAAGCCCATCATGTAGCTCCTTCCCCCTCAGATACACGGAGTTAGGAGGCAGCTGTGTCCTTACTCAGTGTTCCACAGACAGGCAGCATTTCCTCTGTAACACTGCCCCTCATTCTCAGCCACACTAACTTGCAGTGCTGGATCTCTCCTTGTGTACTAAGCCTGTGCTTCAGCCTTTGAGAGAAATTATTCCTTCCTGAAAATCATGGACCAGCATCACCTGACTTCACTGAATCCAAGAAATAGGTCAACTAGTTTACAGAAATCTTTTTCCATTACACACCTTGACACAACTCAACTCAGAGTTTGTCCCAACCCCTACCAAGATGCTGGCTGGTATTACTCAGTTTTCCTTGCCCCTTTTCTTACTTCCCCATGTACACATGTATTTTTAAAATGCTGGTCCTACTACCAAGGGCACTGTAGCTGCTGCATTGTTTGTAATCTGATCAAGAGTCCTGCTAACACACGGTGTAAGTTGTTACTGTGATACTACTTCTTTACACTGAGTCCTTATTACAGAGAAAAGAAGAAATATTATCTAAACCAAGAAAATAATTTTTGTCTCCTTATTTTGAAATTACAATGGAACCTGAATAAGAGTGGGAAGGGGCATCTGCTCACACTAAGACAAGAGTTCATCTGAAACTAGAGACAGATGTAGTTTTTCTAATGTGTAACTCCTTTACAGTGCATCATTATAGCTGTGAGTGCAGGAATGCAACACAAGAGATCTTTGAAAGATGTCAATTTCAGCTGCTAATATACAATCACTCTTGCTAAGAACAGAAAGGTTTGTTTCCTCTACCTGACTTTGATTCCCACATGAACCTAAAGTCTTGTCTTTCTCCCATTGTTCATCCCATCCTCCCATGAGTCTGCTGTCCATTTCCACCCATCCCTGCTCAAGTAAGGAATCACAGGTTATGTGCTGTCCAGCTGGTCACAGACAGTTCTAGAAATGCCACTGGAAGCTGAGTGTTTTCAGAAACAGGCAAATACATGCCTGCCACAGGGCAATGGTCCTCCCAGGAATTTGGGTTAGGCAGCAAAGACCACTCATGCAGCAGCCTGAAAGGTCTCATGAGACAGAACGTTCATGCCAGCAAAGCAAAATGCTGCCCCAGAGGTTTTGATTAAATCGTGTAGATGACAATGCAGAATAAATCTAATCCACATTGCTTAGTTCACAGTTTTTCCATATGCTAGAAAACAGAGAAGAAGGAAATAAAAATTATAAACAGGCACTCCTTCCCTTAGACAGGAATCTTTGCACAAAGGTCAAATTACCAAATCAGCCAGACGTACTGAAAACTGGAAATGATGGGAGAGATGAACTACTGCGAGTAAAACTGACAGCAAAGCTTCCCCTAACCACAAACAAGACTTTGGGAAACACAAGCAATCTGAGATTGGGGAGATGCTTTACCTCACACTCCATCCAAGCCTGACAATGTTGACTACAGGTAGCAGGCATATATTGATAGCATGTCTTTGAGACAGATCCTGTTCCATGATTGCTAATCCAGTTCTTCTGCAAACTTGGAAAGTTCCATAAAACTTTTAGGGGGTTTCTCCAATCCAAGAAAATGTGATAACATGCTTAAGACTGCATGTTATCTTCCAGACTTCCAGTCATGTCATAGTTTGTGATCAAAGCCATTGCTTATATTGGTATCAGCAAAAGGTGAAATTTTCAGTGGGTTTCCCAGTCATGTCTGGCCATACCTTGCAGTGTGAAGGAGTGTATTATGTGGATAGCAAGGTGTGTTAGGCACAGAACCCCAAATCCACATAAAGCTGGTCTCACCACATGCCTGTACAAATCTGTCTGACAGTGGGTAGTGCAGCACGTTACCTGGTGCCAGCATACTTGACTGTAAGAAGTCATAAATGCAACAACTACATTTGCATTGTAGAAACAATCTGCAGACAACTGGCATGAGGCAAACAAACTTTACAACAATGCCTAATCCACACAGCACTGTGGCAACAAAAGGAACTACAAGCTTTGCATCAGCGTTCTGTATCCCTGCTCTGCCAAATGTTAACAGAAAAATCTGCTTGTTGTCCCTTCCACAGCAGCACCAACATGGGTCAGCATCTTAAATCCAACCCTGTACATGTGAAAGAAATAAACCATCAAAACGATCAAACAAGATACAACCTTGGAAAGAAGATAAAAGGAAGTCGCAGAATGTTACGACAGTATCAGTCAGAGAGGCCATCAAAATAAGCACCCCATTCAAGGGCTTCCATCAGCCTGATTTCACATGCTGAGGCAAACTGGAATTGGAGTTGAAATGCTACAAAGGACTCAGAATGACCTACTTTCACTCTCTATGGACTAAGACACACTGTAGTCCCTACTAATAATACACATGCTTCAGCTTATATCATGTGCTACAATCTAAACATTGCTTCAGTCCTCAGAGTAATAAAAACCCCATAAACTAGTTTACAGAACCATCTTTAATACATGAGCATTTCAGATGCTTGCCACAGGCTCATGAGATGAGGCGTGATCCTAAAGAATGTATTCCTTTTCTGTTGACTTCTTACTGAAGGGAATCTCTTCTACTTTAGTGAGTTTGGCAGATTATGGCACAAGAACACCCATTCAGTTCTCAAAGGTATTAGTTTTTGTAGATCTGGTGTTATTGAATTCAACATAGCATCCTTTGTGTTCCACTAAGGCCTTCATAAACATTAAGAAAATCTATTTCCACTCCATTACTCAAAAGATATATGGCAAGGGAATAAATGTGACAGCTTTATTCTAAACTGTCAAATCACTGTTTTCTCCTGGTTCCCAAGAACCTCACACCCCCACTTGCCATCTTCCAGACAAAAGAATCCCAAAATGCTTTCAAAGCTCATTTCAAAGATAATGTTTTGATTATACTAGTTTACCTTCTGACCAGAAACAAGAAGCACAGGACTCACAGGAATAAGTGGGGATTACCTCTGACCAGCACAGGTTGCTAGAAATGTGTGTGAACTGCCATTAGGAGAGTAGGCAAGCTTTTACTCTGTCTTACATCCCCCTCCCAAAAAGAAAAAATAAAAACACCAAAAAAACTTCAGAACCATCTGGCCAGCCCATGAGATAACAGTCCTGACTCCTTCAGGATGTCTCCATACTGTGAAAAAATCCAGGAAAAACTGATCAGGCATGTGTAATTTTCCAAAGCAAAACAGGAACCAGTTGAGGTTATCTAGGCAAAAGATCAAAAAAAAATTCAAGCAACAGACAATATACTTCCAAGCCAAACAACAATCAAGGTTCACAGAGCCTCTCTGAGAGCTTGGCCTGGGGAATAAACCCCTTGCTTAGTAGAAAGAAGCCTGTCGACTCAGCACCATGAAATTGAATAAAACCTCTCTTTGTGGCAGCAGCCAGGGGAGAAGCACAAAGGGTCTCTGCCACCGCAGTGCTTCTGAATGACAGAGGCCTCCAGCACCTCCAGCAATCCTCCCACCCACAGCAGAATCCCAGGAAACTGAGTGCTTATTCATGACTTGGGCTCTGTCCATTTTCTGAGTTTCCCTCTACATCCTCCAATGCTGACTATTTAACAATATCTTCTTTTAGCTCGTCTTTTGTTTGCCACTTCCGCATTTAATTGCAAGTTCATGGGTATAAAGTGGCCTGAACAGCTGAATTCAGTCATCCTGATTTGAAGGCTCCCTTTCCTCATAAATGGGGAAACAGCTCTTTCTCTGTCTTTCTGTCTGTCTTCATTTCCCTTTCCTTGGCCACTTCTCCCCTTCCCCCTCCAACCCGGCAATTTTTCTCTTTCCTGTTCCCTTTCCCATCCCGTATTTTTTTCTATGTCTCCCTCTAAATCAAACTGATACTTCTCAGAGATGTGTGCAGGGAAGGGAAGGCAAAGCTTTCAAACACTGGCATCTGTCCTTAAAACGGCTCCCAGGCTTCTGCAGCTGTCCCTGGTCTGCAGAACAGAACAGCCCCCCGTGCCAAACACATGGGCAGACAGCTCGTGTGATAACACAGCTCCCTGATAACAGCAAAACCTCTGCAAAGGTAGCTGTTCCTCTGTTTTGCACAGCAAGTTTTAAGGGAAAATCTGTACACTGAAGCTGTAACTTCTGCATCAGTTAACTGGGAGGAAGCAGCAACACAGATAAACAATGCACTTGAATTCCCCATGACAACAAGAATTCTGACTGCACTGATGTCACCTGTTCTCATTCACTGGGCAAAAGTAGTTTATTAACACCGTAGTGTGCAAAAAAAAAAAAAAAAGGAAATAAAGATGGCAACAGGTGTCAGCTTGAATGGACCTACAGTCCATGCTGGCCTGTTTCTTGACAATTACCATGGCAAAAAGGGGGAAATCTGGTGCTAAAACCAAGAGCCATGGTAAAATCACTATTGCCCTGTGAAACCTGAGACACAAGCCCACAGAGTTAATTATTTAATTGGGCCATATAATAAGCAAAATTTCACCCCTTTCTGCACTCTTGCCTCTTTCCACACTCCCTAGACACCTACAATACCATGATTTTATGCAAAGATTAAAATTAGTGGGAAACAGAAGCACGGAAACTAGGTATAATTTCCCTGCTAATAAGAACAGAAATTATTAAAACTATCTTGTTGTTCCATTTTATTCCAATTAGTTAAAAAGCAGTGCAGAAGGGAGGAGGCTGTCTCAGCAAGGGTTAGTGCAACAGTGAGTGTTCTACTGTGAGACAACATAGAGGTTTACATTTTGAATATGGCTGTTTGAGGCAGGATGGACAGGGAATTAAAACCCAGTCCCTGATTTCAGGAATCGGTGTGATTTAAAACAAACCTCATCAAAGTTCGCTCAGCAGTACAACGCACACGATACGAAGGACAAGTCTGCACCCTAAATAACCTTGGCACTCTGCTGACCTGAAGACAACTTGAGGCAGTAGAGTTGTGCTTCGGCAGAGCTGCAGGAGCACCAGGGGAGCACGAGCAGGCAGGATGATCAGTGTGCTTGTCCATCTGCTCCTTGTGCAAGCACACACTCACCTCCCTCCTTGGACTGCAAGTGCTTGTGACGTGCATATGGGTCCTCACATTTCCAGAAGTGCCACAGAGGGCGGGGACAACAGCCAATTCCTCCAAGGAGCAAACTTCAAAACTGCTCATCAGTTAACATCACTTAGTTGTCAAAAGAGTGACTTTTTAACAGCTTGTTACTGCTGGGAAGGTGACTCTTGGGAAGATGGATGAGGCAGTTCTAACTTCTCTCAGTCGCATATACCAATTTTATCAACTACTCAAGTAGTAGTGCACAAATACTAATGGTTTCTGGTGTCACAATGTCTTCCAGAGGCTACACTTATTAACACGTTGTCTGAAGATACATGCATTGCTCTGGGTTGGAAGGTCATGGAAACAACTGTCAAAAAGCTGCAACACCAAAGCAAAGCAACAGAACAATTATCCTGCAGCAGAGCGCTCCAGCCTCTTTTACCAAGCACCCAACACACTGCTGAAGTTTTATATCCACTGAAACAGAGAAGCCAAATTGCCTCAACAATCCTACACACCAAAGCATGTATCTGTTTAGTAGCTGTCAACAGTGGCTACAGGTTGCCTCCAATAGTCTTTGGGTCACTGTCCTACATGTCCTGTGCAGTGTGGCACTAACACTCAAAAGCAGGCTTTGCCAAGTTCTGTTGGCCCTGAATTTGTGAAGGTGATGATAAAATATTTCTAGTTTGCAAGACTTTTTTACACCACAACCATGGTGATTTGAAAGTTCAGGACAAAAGCCTTATATTTTATATTATATATTATATTATATAAAGCATTCTATTTTTCCACCCCCAGTCACTAGTTACTCAAAGCCAGCTACTAAAGGACTTAAATGTATGGACAAACCAGAGCTGTGTCCCTTGGACAAGCATAGTTTGGGCATTCCACAGAAGATGACAATGCCCCCCATGCTCCTCCTTGCTAATCTGCCAGGATGATTTCTACCTAGAGGAACAAAAAGCTAAGTGTGTTAAAATTGTTGATTATGAACCAACAAATGAACTACATGGCAAAGGATACTGAGCAGAGGCCTATCAACCACGAGAGTTTAGCTGTCTTTAAAATCAGAAGGGTATCTGTGGGAGTAGGGGTTGGGACAGAGGTATTTTAATTCTTTGCCTTTTGAATTCTGAGACTTACACTGCTCATATACTGATTCCACAAGGTGGTCTCAATTTGACTGAAGCACAGACTTCACCATACTCCATTACACACCTCTGCTGTACAACTGTGGAGCTCTTTATTCAAAGACAGAACCCTCCTTATGGCATTTAGTGACAATTTACATGCTTAAGAAAAAATGCTAATGCACCCTAAATGCCAAAGAATTTTTGTTTGTCAGTTTTCAGAACAAAGGAATGTAGGCAATAAAGAGATAACAGAATGAGAGAAAAGAAAAAGAGGCAATACAAGCTGCATGAGACTAAGTCCCCAAGAGAAATCAAGAAGGACTGTGTGCAAGCTGCAGGTGGGTAGCTTGGACCCAGCCAGGCAGCACAAGCACCATCAAATGCACGGACACTGAGAAACCCAAACCCCTAGTATAGCTAGAACGTCTGTCAAATGTCTCTTGATATAAAGCTAGTAATTACTACTATTCGGATCATTAACTGTCATTTACTACAGATCATAAAATAGTATTTTTTTCTCATTAAGCTCATAGAGCACTAAGTCTTTTGGAAACAATTCTGCCAAAATAGTATGTAAGTCTTAAGCAGATTTTAGACACTACTTGTGCTGCTGTGGCAAACAAAAGGATCCCGTTCCACTGACTCATGGCATTTAATGATACAGCAAAAATAACCCAGGAATCCTGAAAGGAGATCTCCCAAAAACAGATGATCAGGCATATGCTCAGGCAGATCATATCTTGCAAACAGTTTTCAGAAGCAGACTTTAAAAAACAGCACCATCTGGATGAAATTTGCAATTCTATCCATAAATAAGAAGGGACAGCTTGTGGCACCACTGCAAGCATATTTATAAAGTGTGGGAATACCATGCTGTGAGGCAAGAGTGCTAGAGGAGTGCTACTGTCTACAGGAGAGAAAGAAGTAGCTGAACTACGAAGGAAGTGGAGTGAGGAAGCCACTTCTTAGTAAAAGAAAACTATCCAGGACAAAGACAAGTGGAAATGAGGCAGCTGAATGCCAAGAATTTAGAAAAAGGTGAAGCCAGCAAGGTTCTGGAGCTAAATTGTAATTTATGAACAAGAGTAAAACTCATTTGACTGCACAGCAAACTTCCTTTCTACTATGGTGCTCCTGTGTACAGAGACAGCAGAGCCAGGCATGAATGGAAAGCTGACAGTGTCTGGTTTCCCCAGGAGAACCCAGAAAGAGAATTTCAATGTACAACTGAAAATGGTCCAGTGATTTATATCTTTGAGAATCCAGGCAGACAAAGCACACTTATTCTTTTGACCCAAGTTACTAGCCAGAAATGAGGGGGAATTACACGCTGTTCCAATTAGAAGGAGAAAATTCTTAAACAAGTTAGGTCATTTTGCTTCAAATGACAGAGGTTATTAGTATTCTCACAATCACATCACAAATTTATATTGTCATATTCTGGATTGCCACAGTATCGTCAAGTCACTGTATTTTCAGGACATATTTGGAACCAGAAATAAAACAAATTACCTGGTAAAAAAAAATTACTTAGGCAGTAATTTTACATTATTAACCTCACCCAAATGTAAAACACACTCCCCCTCTCCAGAACCACAGGATGCCCCCCACGGTATCTTTCCTACCACTGGTAACAGCCTCATAAAACTGGATTTCACATTTTTACTTTAGTGAAATGCATAGTCCCAAGATTACTTTTGTTTCACTTTCTTTTTAAAAACAAACAAACAAACAAACAAACAAAAAAACCCCACCAAACAAGTCCACACTTTTTATGTGCCTTTAGGGATTTGTTCTGTTTTTAAATATGCTTGGCTTTTGGAAAAGTCAGGTTAAATTGTTTGGATTGACTTACAAAAGTAGAGTCACATTTACTTCACTAAGAACTGGAATTATTTAGGACTTAAACACCTCTTTTCTTGGTTATTCCTCTGCTGCTGGAAGCTACTGTCCCTGCTCTCAGCCAGTTTATGTGAGCTATTCCTCTGCCTCAGCATCGTGTCAGCCTGCTCAGTTCGAGGTACCAAAGAAACACCTCAAACTAAACTTCCTAACTTTTCACTCAGATATATTAAAGAGCCCTCACAAATTTCAGTGAGACCGAAAGGATAAGGGTTATGAATACATAAAACCAGGCAGCAGGAAATAATCAGTCAGGGAAGCTGCCTGGAAGCTTTGGGCACGCTGCGATCCCCACGCGCGTTTCCGAAGGAGCACAGCCAGGCTGCCTCTCCAACTGGCACAGCTAGAGCAGCATAGAGCTGTGCTGGCCCAGCGCCCACGCAGGACATCCCTGGGGGCAAATCCACACAGGGAAATATGGACTGGCTCCTTGCTTTTGGATACAAACACTCAGGGTACAAACAGGACAGGATATGAAGAGGCATGTCAGACAAACAGCTTTTCAGTTGCTTTTGAAAGGAATAGTAGACCTCAGTTCCTGAAGTCTACTCATTGAATTTTTTAGACTTTTCTCCTCTATGCAAAAATCCTCTCTTTTAATTCACTTCCAGAGGCTTGCCTATACCTTACTCTGCCTACTCTTGTCTCTGCTATGAGCACAACCATTCTCCAACACAGCAAGCTATCACCCAGAAATCAAGAGAAATGCTTTCTTGTTGCTCCCTCACACCTGGCCTTCGGAACAATCATCGTACTCTGCTTGAATTATTTGCCTCTGAAGAACTGCTGGCCTCAAATGCCTCCACTCATATATAGATCACATTTTTTTCCTCTTAGAGTTCAAAAGAGCAAGGACTGAAGTTTCTACTGTGTTCCTACCACTAAAGCAAATCTATACATTCCTGGCATTTTATTTAATGAAAGATTTGCATGGTATGAAAAAAATAGCAGCTTTTTCTTGGTTCATTTTGATGTTTTGCTCAAGAAACGGCCACTGCAACTGTAGAATTCGAAACCTGGAAAGCAGATATGAGCCGCTACGGAGGAGCAGCTTCATCTAATATTTAGCATCACACTATGCAAGAATACCCTACGTAACACTTCAGATTCTGCCAAGACCTTCAGCTCATGCATGCTTTAGTAGTTGTACCACACAGCAATAGCTTATGCGTTTGGAGTTATCACTGCTATGTAAACTCATTGAGACTCTACTCAAATCAGTAACAGACAAGAATTCACTACACAAAAAAACCCAAGAACCCCTTAATTCTGCTATAGCTTAGAAGGTACCTACCATTAATAAACAGGCAGAGTATATACACATGTACATATATACAGACTGTGTCTGTGTGTGGTGTGGGAGGTACTATTCTGCAATAAGTTTTAGAAACTAAAAACTGAAACACATAGAAAGCAGGAACCTGCTCCAAACTAGCAGCAATTTACTGCCAAACAAGATTTTTAGGAAGGACTGTGCAAGTATTCTAGGCAGGCCTCATTGCTTCTCTTCCTGGGCATAAGCAGAGTACAGACCCTCCTGCCCAGAGCATGCAGCCCCCAGGCCCCGTGCAGGTGAGGACTTGCACACAACTGCTCTTGCTGTGCAGGTACAAATGGAACAGACTCTC
The DNA here is from genome assembly GCF_031753505.1 of Anomalospiza imberbis. Lineage (NCBI taxonomy): Eukaryota > Metazoa > Chordata > Aves > Passeriformes > Viduidae > Anomalospiza > Anomalospiza imberbis. The sequence continues at coordinate 14,531,155 of NC_089697.1, read as the reverse complement.
CTTCCTCTGCTATTGCATATTCCTCCATGAATGCACAGAAATCAAATTTCAGAGAGCTTGTAGAAGTATTAGCACTTCTGCATTTGTAATACTGCCTGCAAAGTTAAGATTTTACATATACACAGACTATAAAATCAACTGAATCTGAAATACATAAGACATTATTTTTCTAATCTGTTCTCTTACCATCTTCTTTATGTCTTTGGGTATATAATTCTGTCATAAGCCAAATTACTTATAAACTTTACATGAAGGGGAAACATACTTTATTTCTCAGCAATTCATAACCTTCTGTTTATCACCTTCAAAGTTAAAATAAGTACTAGAGTCCTTCTGAAAACAGTTATTTTATACTATAATTGCTATAAAGGCAGCTCCAATTAAACCTGGCAAATTAAGAGCAAGGGCAGATGAACCCTCAAAAAAGTGGTTTTGTGCAAATAACAAAATAAAAACCTTGCTGCATAGACCTGAATATTAAATTAACACTTTTCAGCATTCTCCCTTAATCCTTAATTAGGAGACCATTGTACAATTACTTTCATCAAGTTCTGGACCCGTGGCAACTTTCCCAGTTGATTTTATAGCAGAAACACTGGTATCTTTTTTCTCATACTAACATTCCTCTGCCCATACCCATATCATCTTCATGAAGAGACAGAATGCGGACAAATGGCATTTCACGGTTCCTCTCCATCTCTCTCCTGAAATGTGTTTTTCCTGAAAACAAGAACTTCTTCAATGGGCATGAAATATTGGTATATGTGCAACATGCACACTTCACACCCATCTCAGTGCTCATTAAAGAAAGATGTGGAGAGAGAACTTCCTATAGCATTTCACCATGTCTGAACTTCACACTTGAAACCAACCTGAAACTGATATACATCTTTTCTCTTCCTTCTCCCTCGCTTCTGCAAACACAATAACTGCACCAATAAGGACAAGGTGTGATAGAAGGACTGCCTCACCAAGAACCGAGTGCCCTTTTCAGAAGTGCTCTTAAGGACATCTACATATAATGAAGCACCAAACCTTTTTCTTCCAGGTACTCCAAAGCAGATCACCCTTTTGGAGAGGCACCCCAGAATTCTGACAGCATCACAGAACCTCACATGAAGTATGTGCAGGATATCATGCTGAGTGTCTGGGATTGTGTGTCCTACCCAAAAGCTTCTAGAGGCAGTAGAGTTGCCCCAGAAAAACAGACAAGTTTGACAACTGAATATCATAGTACCTAGACACATAACAGCCAGGGAGATTTCTGTCTAGGTCCTGTCACTGCCTGATGTTTAGACTGCTGGGAAAGAGAGACTTTCTCTTTAAGAAAAGATTTGTATAAGGATGAGTGAAGACAGAAGTTATTAACTTAGACAAATTCCACTTAAATGCACATTACAGCGGACAGGTAATATTTAGCTTCTCAGAATGAGAAGCTTTGTAATGAAAAAATTGTGAGATTTCTGTCACTGGTGCCACAGCTGGTGTGTCATTAAACAAAAAAGGACACTCAAGCCCCAAACTACTACACCAAAAAAAAAAAAAAAAAAAAAAAAAAAAAAAAAATCCCCCCCCCCCCAAAAAAACCCCAAACACATATGAAATTTGCTTTCACTTCATTCCAAAGTCTCAACCCTTCTGACCAATTCCACCAGCTCAGCTGAAACTTGCTTACACAGTAAATACAACAAAATAACATAAGCCTAGAAAACAGAAGCAGATTAAGACAGCACGTTTCTCTTCCTCCTTTGAAACTGCCACTCAAATATCATCTGTATTTAACATTTCTTGTTTCTAAAAATCAAGGTAAGTGCCTAATCCTCAACCACTCCAGCTGCCATCTCCCAATCAACTACAAACTGTTAATTAATGTGCGTTTGGGCTAAGGACTGTGACTTTCATTTGCAAACTGATTTAAAAACGACTGAAGCAATTTTTGTCCTCTATTCTGTTCTTTCCTCTCCTTAAGGTTAGATTTCTGTTTCTGACAAGACTGCATCTGTTGCTTAAACACTACCCTCTACAACTCAGCATTTAAGCATTTAAACAAACTACTGTAGCCTTTAATCTGCATTAATACAGAAATACAGAAAGCTGTAGCAGCTGAGGAGACAAGCCCAGACACCCAGTGATACTATGGAACTTCAGCTCCAAGCTGTGGGGCCAGGCAAACAGGCATGGCAATAACTGGCATGGTCACCTCACTTTAACATCCTTGCAAACATAAATCAAAGCTCTAAGCAGTGAGTAAGAGTGAAATTGGTGGGAATATCTTCTAGTTCGGTCTACTGCACTCTAAGATAGCTAAGTGAAATATGGATTCCACATACACCAGCATATCACATACACCAGCATTTCCAATTGTTTGCAATGGCCAATGCTGAAATTATAATCTCAAATTATGCACAGTATTAATGTTGTATTGTGTTCTGCATCAACCAGTCCTGGTGGACCTTCACCTGTCCATCTCCTTTGAGCCATGCAACCATGTCAGTGGCCTGCTCCGGCAGGAAGCTGAAAACACTATGTTCTCTTTTTTCTTTCCCCTTGTACAAAGGTACTTGCACTCCACCTCAGGAACTGCTGGAGTGAAGCAGAACAGAAATAGATTGTGGAGACAGCGGAGAATTTGTGCTGTGGGACACAAGATGCAACAGGATGCTGCAGTGGTGCAGGGATGCAGAACTGAGGAAAGCAGTGCAACCCCACCTCTTCCTAAAGTGCCCACCAGACCAGGTGTCCCAGCAGCTCCTAGCTTTCTAGACAGATCACATCATCTGGCATATGAGAAAAGGCAAGTAGTGCTCCTATGAGGGCATGCCTCCGCACCACTCTTGCTCAAAATCTCACCAATCTCTTGTATGAATGGTTCAATAGTCTCATGATTTGCAGAGATTTATCAGGCTGCTTTTTTATTTTGGTACTGGGTTAGTTTGAATAAAGTAGTCATGGCCTCTCAGAGTCAGAACTTATGAACAAAAATCTTTTTATATTAAAATAAGGAGAATTTTTAAGGACAACACTCAACAAGTGTGGACTGAAGAGGTATCTTTAAAATGAATGAAAAGGAAGGAGGTGAAGCCTTATAAGATCAGAATTCTGCAGAGGGGTATGAAATCTACCAAAAATAAATGCTCGTGTCCCAGAGGACAAGTTTCTATGGTGAATTTCAGGATTAAAGTATTTCTTTAATTCACCTTCAAACTTCAAGTCTGAACCTCAGAGACAGAAAAATACAGAGGAAGAAACTTCCTTTCTGTGGCATCTCTGAAGTTCCAGCTCCTCACCAAGAAAAAGAAGTGCAGAGAAGGTACATAAGTGAAATGTTCTAGATATTGACTTTTGTAGCAACTTTTTCAAAATTTCACCTTGGATTCAGCTCGGCATTAGACAGTTTTACCTTACTTGACCAGACTGTTTTTTCTAGTGAATGCAGGGGCATTCAAATCCCTGTACAGCAGTACATTCAAACCACCAACATTTTCACTTCGTTTCTTTTACACCCTTTGTGCTCAATGCGTGCTTGATTGCAGAACTCAGGCTTGCACTTACTGCTTTAAAAAGTACTTCTGCATAGTGCTGAGAAGGATTTGTTTCAGCAGCCAGCACAGAAACAGACTAGGCATGAAACCAGATGTCCAAGTGTTTGCACTTGGACTTGCTGAGATTTTAGCATGAGCACAACTGTTCAGACAACTGCCACTGAGTAATTCTGAGACCTAACATAGCTTCTCTGTTTACATTTTTACTACTCCCTGAGAGTACTGGGAAAGTGCTGACTGGCAGTTCCTGAAGGGCCAAGACTTACATTCTACACCTTATGTTCACACAGGAACACTTTGGCAGGAAGACTCTCCCAGCACAGTCTCCTGCATCCAGCAGAAGTACTCCCAGAAAGGAAAATGTTAATGCCTCCCATCCCCATGGATTCTTTGTTTGTGGACAGAGACTGCCTCTGGTTATGCCTAACTGTCCTCCTGGAACTGAGCTAAGACCACCAATTCATCGAGTGCTAACTGCCAAGGATGTGTCAGCTGGATGAGAGAAGACTGAATTGAAGAATTAACATTCTTGTTGCACTTTTTCACCAAAAAAATTCACAACTTTTATGTGACATCTTTTGCTCAGCTTTTTCTCCTAAAGGAGGTAAGAAATGGAGACAAGGCTCTGTTAGTTTCTTCACTGGTGCCCTTTGTATAACTTATTTTGCCTTTCTGCACCTCAGTTTCTCCATCTGCTAAATACTGGTGCTCTACTTTGAGAAGATCCAGCCAAAAAAGTGCTGCATGAACCAGTATCTTTATTCTTAATGCACTTCACAACAAAATTTTCTTCTTCTCTAAGTGAAATAGTCTGAAAAGTTTCTTTCCCCCACATTGAGCTGGTTTTTGATACCATGCTGCCCCAGCAGCTCACCCAGAGCCACATTAAAAGAGAACTGATGTCACGCAGCCTTGCCTCCACACACCACCTGGACATGGTAACTGCTGTCACTGCAATTTAATTCTTGCTTGCTGTTTGCAAATTTCAGTTCCTCTGGTTGTGTGCTGTAAAAATTTTGATTCATACTTTACTTTCCAAATATTGTGGCTTTTCTTGTGCAACTGCTTAAGAAAGATGGCCTGTATTGTGCAAAAGGATCTCTTATGACACAGCGCATGCACAGTAAAACAGACAAAGCCCATTAAGAGCCTGGCTGTTCCTTCTAGCTTGATTTCATGTCAAGATGCATATTAGCTGTTTTTCAATAGGGAAGAAAACAGAGGTCACGGTGGAAATACCAGAGGTACCTTGCTGTTCATGGTTCACATTCTACAAGCAGAAGGTGCTGATACTGCAAGGTGACAGGCACCGCTAGAACAGGCTGAGCTTTCCCAGCTCCTCCTGGCTTCTGCAACCCTCAGGATGAAGGCTGTAGAGGCAGCAGAATCCCCAAAAGGTACGCTGCCAGACATCATGCAAAACAGAGTATCACCCCACATATTTCTTCTTTTTTGATTTTCTTCTGCCACTTGGTATAACTGCAGAAAACTTCCAGCACCCTTCACCAACAGCTCACTCCATAAAGCAAGTTTCATCAGCTTGATCTGTTCACCATGCCAAAAATCAAGATGAAGCCGAGCACACTTAGAGAAAGAAAGGCTTGCTTAACAGTCAAAAAGAGGAAAACACACTTTTCTTCAGGGACTGTTTTGCTCACCAAGTAATTGCCACATTTGGCAAACATACAAAAAACCCAACCCAAACCAATAACAAAAATCAAAGCAAAGTAATAAAAACTGTGCACAAGCGTTAATTTATAACAACAGGAACTGTCCACAGCTGATTTTTTTTCAGAGAACCACCACAGCTAGTGAATAGAGAAAGATTATGTAAGGATATCATATGTCTTAGTGACCCGTTCTAACCGTGGAAGTATTTACTACAACACAGAAGTCTTGATCTGTGCTTCTTTTTTACTCCTTCCATTCATCTAAAACCAATACTCTTTCCAATTGCATTTAGTTCAAAAGCCTGGACTATACTTTCAATTCAGTGGTCCAATTTTGTTTCTAAATGCTTTTTGCTCTTGTTCCCTAACTTCTAAGTGCAGTTATTGTGGCAAATGCTTCTTCTAAGTGTTGAAGGATGAATGCACAGAAGTGAAAAAAGCCATCTACAGTAAGATTTTCTGTCCTTGCACAAGGGCTTTCCAATCATTGGAAAGGAAAGCAGTAGCAAGCAAGAACATGGAAGCAATGTCACAGCCAGAGGAGTGAATACAGCACAACCCTGGGAGTTCAGTGCTGGCAAAGTTGAAGGCCTACTCAGTAAAAAGCCCAGCAAAATAGGTACTGCAACACTCAATGCACTGCATTTCACATCCTACCATTTAATAACTGAGTTTAAAACTCCCATGGTACTTTTCTGTGGTATTAACAACTTAATTGGTAAATCTCACTTTTCAACTATACCTCCCAAAAACACTGTCTTTGCTTCATATAGCCTGAAAACCATTACTTATTTAGTGACAAGTTTTCAGAACACATTCTCCTGGTGTGAACAGAGGATTTGTGCCAGCACAGAGGCTGGGACATTTATTTGTAACAGTGGTAGTTTCTCACATACATTTTTTAAGAGCCAACAAAGACGACAAACTCTGTGAAAAGTGTCTCCCCAATATGCAGCTCTCATTTTCCTGTTGAGGGATCATGCCTCTGACAAACCAGTGCTCAAAGCAAATGCACTTCTGCAGCTCTCTTTGGAAAACTTCCCCCACTGTTCTGCCCTTATTGTCTTGTCAACACCCTCTCCTCACAAACAGCTGCTTCCCATCTGAACTGATTTCTGAGCACAGTTTCAGTAACACAACAAACACAGCTTCCAGCACCCAGAGGGATATGAGCTAAAAAATTATATGCGAGTGTCCAGTGATTATCATTTGAAGCCTTTCATTTTCTTCAATAAAAAAAGGAAGTAAATAAAAGAGAAATGATCAAGCACTGTTCAAATGGAGGACCAAAGTACCTTCAGTCAACAGTATCCCAGCAGACAACTGTCAGTGTTGACACTGAATTAGGTAATTAACATCCAGTTCCTTTTCACACTGTCCTGAAGTGGTTGACAGCCATTCAAACTGTATTTCCTTTCTGTCTCTTCCTCCACAAATTTTAAAAAAAAAAAAAAATAAGATCCCAAGTAATGATGGCAAGAGTCAGGAATGACAAAAATTAAGAAAGGCTGATGAAACATATTTCTAGCATTTCTGACCTGGCACCTAGAACTTTCACATAACAGCAAAGCATCAGAAGTAACACCATCCACATCAGCACCCGCAAGGAAAAGCTAGCACTGGGTCTGGCTGTGGGCTCCGATCCACCAGAAGCCTGCTTTAGCACCAAGCGTCAGAGCCTGGGGTGGGACCTGGGCCATGCCTCCACTGGTGAGCCCACAGGGCCAGGACACGTGCCGGAGCCTTGCGGTTCTGGGAGCAAACTGGGAGAACGTTTCCTGGCGTGCTCTGGCCTGGGCCGACGAGCATTCTCCCAAACAATTGTCAGGCGTGGTGCCAGCCAGGGTAGGCCAAGGACCATTCCCAGAAGGCAGTCTGAATGCAGCCACCCTGCCCGGAGACTCGGAGCCCAGCACTACAGGACAGGACCAGATCATGGCAGCTGGCCACAGGGCCAAAGAGTAAAGCCTGCTGCTGTTTTGTTTACTACATTTGTAGCCTAAGTCTCTTGCTTAACAATACAGGGCATTAACCACTGATCAGGTCTAGTAACAGATAAACAGATAAACTTTTGCGTCCATGCCTTCTCCTCTGTGACCTACATACTAAATAGCACACAGCCTACTCACGTATACCGACATTAAGCTTGTCCATTTTTCCCACAACAAATGGATGTTATTTAAGAATCAGGTTGGAGAGTCCTAAAAACTTTCACAGCCTTCCGTTACTGCCCCTCCACACAAAATGGAAGGGGCTTCTTTAGGCACCCAGTGATGAGTTTAACAGCCAAGGCTCCCTGTGAGGTGAGCTTTCAAAGCAGTTGCCAGATTATACAGAAAGTCCCATGGAACCAGAGACTTTGCTATGTAGCTGAAACCCACCCACCTATCTGAGATAAGAATTTGCATTTTAGTGAGTTCTTATCAAGAGTCTGCCACACAAGCAAGGCCCTCCACCAGTGACACACACACTTTGAATATCAGGGAACTCCTCTCATTGTCAACTTCCTCAGCATCCAAATAATCCCTGAATGCAACCTTTTACGTTTTCCCCTCTTTCCTGACAAGTATTTCCCTTATGTATCTCATGACACTTTGTTCCAAATTACCCAAACCATGCTAGGATGCCAGAAGCATGAGCAGGCAAAACTTTCAAGACAGAAGTGTTATCACTAATGTGATTTACTGTAGATAAAAGAAGGTGTAAGAGGGTATGGATGATGTTGTTAGGCTTTTTTTTTTAATCTAAGCCCATTTTGTCATGTACAAAGGGAGTAAACATCTGGTAGACATCCAGTAAAATGAGACTCACTGGTTTAAAGCTGTTTCTTGGTAAATTGCTCAGATCCCAAAGATAAGCATCACTCCTTGGTGGCAAGCTCAGCAGTCAGTGACACTGGTGCACCCTCTCTGCAGAAGAGGTGTTCTCAGGGAAGGAGCAAGCAGTGTGCCTCTCAGGGATCAGCATTTGCTCATTCTGACACCCTGGGCCAAGACATGTCAGCAGAAAGGATGTGGGTTTGGTATCACTGGCAGCAGGCTCCGGTTCACAACTAAACCAGCAGCCTGATTTGTGCAAGCCAGGCTCCTGGCCCGATCACATCAAGTTCCACACCCAAAACATACAGTCAAACAGATCCTAACATATGCTTGAGGCAGGAGCCCTGGAATTGTTGGTCCTATCCCTTAGCTAGTGGTAACTTAACAACTGACAAATCCACAGGGAATAGCACTCTGCCTATCAGATTGCTTCTTCTTTTTTTTTTAATTGAAAGTGTATTACTGAGCCAAATAAATTAAGACTAGTCTACAAAGACTTAAGGACTAAACAACTGCATTTGTTTAAAAAAAAGTGTCCTCGTTTTAGATAAGCAAAGTGGTTTGGGAACCAACAAATTAACCTGTTGGCACAGGAAATGGCCATAGTAAAACCAGAAGTACAAAATGAAAGGTTAAGAATGGTCACAAAATTTACTCCATGAGTCATGAGACATCAGATTAACTGCAACAAGGTATTATTTGTATGGCTGATATGCTTCCATAAAAATAATTTCAGCAGTGGGAATAGTAGTGAGAATGACCCAGTATCCTCGTGTGAACCTAAATGTTCCTGTAACTCAGTTCCACAGTCCCATCATCTCATAACAACCTTTAAATAATCAGGATTTAGAAATCTGTGGCCCTCTCTGCAACTCAAAGATACATGACATAAAATTGTCACTGTTTCCAGAACGGTAGAAGTGGCATTGCCAGCTGGTTTGTAACAAGTTCTTGTGCTGATAGCGCTGGGTGAAAGGGCAGACAGGCCTAAGACAAGCCCCACAATGCCAGAACAGTAAATTCTGCCTTTCTGTCCCTAGGCTTGAAGTGGCCTATCAGAGCAACATTCAGCTTTGGGCACTCAGTGTCTCCTGGCCTGGCATATGGCACTCACCTGTGTAAGCAAGGAGGAAGACTCATTAGGAAGGGTGAAGGAACTGTTTTCTCATCACAGAGCTGTTTTCTCTAATTCTGCTCTTGAGAGCTGCAGTTCAAAGGGATCCAATGTCTCTTCTCATGAATGGCACCTCCAGAAGGGTCAAGGTGATATGCAGAACTCAAGTGTTTTTACCAGACAGCCACCCTGAGGTTCTGTCCCAGTACAGATCCACTGCAGTTCTCTACAGCTGCTACAGCTTGACTCAATCACACCTGCAGAGGTAGTGTGAAAGCTTTAATCATGCCTGACTGGGTAATTAAGCAGGACTCTTCATCTGCAGCAATGTTTAAATCCAACACTTTGGTGAGATCTCAGGCATGCTGTTGGTGCAATCCCCAGCCCAAGCCTCAATTTGTGACACAGAAGGGAAAAGCAGTCAAAGGCAGTGTTCAGTCTAGATGGGATGGCTTTGCAAGAATTGCATTGCTCCACAAGAAGTCTTTGTAACTAATTGAGAAACGACATGGCTGCTTATTTCAAGTCTTTTCTTGTCTCCGGCTGTACTCACTCCTGGTAACCAGGCTGCCATTTGCACAAGAATTTCAAGCATCATCAAAACCAAAAGGTACATCACCATTTACATCCTAAACCACACTACAACTGTGCAAGGCCTTTATCACTGCAGGCTGGAAATCCATTTGGGGAGACAAAAACAGAAAAGGGATTCTACAGATGGAAAGAAGACAGAAATTCATACAGTCCCTTTATATTTTCTTGTGTCTGAAGCAAACAATAAGCAGGCAACAGAAATAATTAATTTCTTGAAAGCTTGATCTGTCCCAGACTCATCTGGGTGACAATGTGCTTGGGAGATCCTGCTTTTTAAGCCTCAGAAACCCTCTGTGTCAGGTGCCTCTGGGAGTGCCAGGATGTGCACATAGGAAAGCTGGCCTGCAAACACATCACCCTCTGCCCCATAGGAGGGTTCAGTGTTGCACTTCCAGGGCACCCCCAGAAGTCTGAATACCTGACTGCTCCTGTAAATACTTTATGCTGACACGTAGTCCCAGTCCCTGGTATGAGCAATGAGTTGCTCCCAAATGCAGGTAAAAACTCAGACAAACCTTTCTCTCCTGCATCAATAATATTTTGTGTACTGTACAAAACCTCTAAGTAATCCACTGCCTCACTTGGTACTGCTAAAGCCTTGGGAGTGCCTTGCACCTGGTGTTCTGAGCACTAGAGTTCAGGACACAGATAGATTAGAGAATCCAGATAACAGCACAGGAATTATCAGAAGTAAAATTAAATCGTTTCTGAGAAAGAAAATTAAACAATTTGACAATTTAGCATAATCTGAAGCAAAATGTGAAAACATTTCTGAAATATTTAAGGGATTGACGCAAAGAAAAAAAGAGCACTAAAAAGATTAGACATTACAATAGGCATTAAGAAGACATCTCTAATACTAACAACCAGGATAAACCATCAGAAATTAAGATCTTTCCATATCAGAACATGATGGGATGGTTTGTCAAGATTCTCTCCAAGGCTACTTTTCATGATTCTATGATACAATGTAAAATTGAAGAATTACATTTCTCACCCCTGCAAACCAGTACTCCTGCCTATGGCAGAAATACTGTGTGACCTAGGGAGTGGAAAATTATCAACGCTTTTAAATTTTTTTGCTTCTTATATTTAGGGACAAACAAATTTCCCATAATGGGTATCAGTCTGCTTCCTGCAAATATCACCTGAATATGTTGTAAAATCAAACATGCATCCAGCTATTAACAAGCAACTCTAACACTCTGCTCTCTGCGATGCTTGCTTCACTTTTTGATCTCCATGTCCTTTCCTACCAGAGCCCAGGGTCTTTGTCCCTTCCTTCCCTCAGCTCCCACTGTGCTCTCGCAAGAGAGTTTTGTTGCAGAGGCGCCAGCAACAAAAAACTCTGGGAAAGCCCAGGGCAGCCAAGCACTCCCTCCTCCCTCAGAGATCATGGCACATGTTCAAACAACTGGCATGCCTGAAATGAGAGGGAGGGACAAATAGCAGAAGGGCTGATTGATCACAGCACAGCAACCAAGAGGAGCGAGAGATGCAGAGCCAGAAAGAGGTCAGACACCTCACTCCAAAGGATGTAACAAGACCAAAGTAGGTCTGAGATAAAGGGTAAAAAGGGTCAGATGCACACCAAGCTGGAATGAGTTAAGGGAAGCAAAGAGAAATTAGTTTCTCACCTGTATGGCAGTGAAGTGGTGAAACTACACAGGGGATTTATTGATATTTTCTCACCATGGAAATTGAGTGAGAGTGCAAAAAGAATAAACACCTTCTTTCACATAAAAACCTGCCGTACTCCTATGTAACTGATTTGTAAAGCCTCACTGCAAAAGGCATGGGCTCGGCACACTATTTTCAAAGCGACACACTAAGATCATACAGCTCAGAGCAGGAGAGAACCTGGGTATTCTGGATCCTCCAGCCCTGATCTTAGACCCGTGGCTGTAAACTGGGCTCTCTAGACCACAGGCTCAGATGAATAAATATTTTCAGAGCTTTCTCTTTGCTTTGTTTTGCTTTTCAGTGTCTCACTTTTCCTTAATCTTTCTACATCCAGACTGTTTTCTTCACTTTCTTTCTTTGTATCTGGGGCAAAAGAACCTTTTAATCTATTTGCATTTCAGCCTTTAGCCACTGATTTTGCACTACACTTGGTCTAAACAGAGAACTCTACTAGCGGAATTGCCAGCCCCAAATTCAAGCGTCAAAACAAAAGCCCCTGAAAACTCAGAAGCACTTTTGCTTTGCTAATGTTCTGTCTTCAATTCGTGCTTTACAACCAGAAGGGCTACAAACATGTCATTTAAAATGAAATCCGTGATCTTCCTCAATTTACATAAATCAGGAACCAGACTTAAACAAAAAATAAAAGCTCCGTGACTTTAAAACTAAACAGACCATCTTGATCATTTGCAGTTCTAACAACTGGCTGTAGGTGACCAACTGACCCAAAATAACAGATCAGCAAAGGTAATTTAGATCACTTCCAAACAATTTCCTTTCCCATCTCCTTCCTCTCCCCTGAATGCTCTTTTAGCTGTCTGTAATAAAGGAGCAACATTACCCAAACCATATGGCTCACCCTCCAGAATCAGCGTTTATCTGTACCTACTGAGGGTGAACAGGCAGAGAACAGGGTAGGACAGGAAACCACAGCTCACAGCTGAGACAAATGGTCTGTTTGCTACTCTATTAGAGCACCAGAGCCTCATCCTGGATGCAAACGAGATTGTGAAATAGAAAGGGAAGGAGGTGGGGGGAAAGACCAAACAAAGCCTGTGATGCTTATCATGTTTCAAGATGGGTGGAGTGCAAAACCCAGAGACAGATCAATTACACCTACAAAGCAAGCAAGAAAGAGAAGCAAAACATAAATATTTTGAGTCTGTAGGACGTGGGCTAATTTATCTGCTGGCACATGTCCTAATGTAACATTTATACAATTGATCGGATTTAAGAGGACTTCTAGTTTTCATACAAAAATAAAGGAATACATGATACTAACACCTAAAAATAGTATTGATACAATTACTTATCCAATTTGATACCTATCTGGTAACAACAATTCACCTTTCCTACTGTTTTCACACCTGCACAGAACAAACTGCAATTGCTCAAGCTAAAAGTACATCCTGTCATTCTGACATTAAAATTTACAAGTTGGTGGTTTGTCTCTGGAAAGATGAAAGAGACATAGATATACAATGCAGAGAACAATTTGGCTTTATATATTCGCAATTATCTAAGCTGTGGGAGCTGCATGTGCAGGTTCGAGCTGAATGTTCGGTGAAATAAATGAATGTGTGTGGGGGGGGAAAGTGAAGCAACAAAATATCTACCACTGCAATCCAGTGTACTGGATAACTATTGCTCCAACACTTCCACGTGTAATACATGATTGTATCTACAAAATGGTAAAAAAACCCTTTAAAAACCTGACTGCTAACTGCTGTGTGTTCACTATTTCATCTATTTTTAGAATGATGGCCAATGAGTATGTCTGAAATTGCTCAGGGCTCCTGTGTCCCCTTACTTGAGAGCTTGTCTTTAATTACTGAAACATTAGTGTCAGATTTGACTGGGTTTCTGTGGAATGACCATGCAACAGTCTAACACACCACAACCTTTCTTTCCCCAACAAACTGTGCATGACTTCTCCGTACCAAATGACACTCCAAGCAAGAACAGCTACCTGGAGCGTGGCTAAGCCCGAGGGCTGCACCCTGCAGACATTGCACCTCCAGCATCATGCTGGCAGCCCCGCATTCCTGCACAGGACTGCGTGCCACCAGACAGATGCTGGCATCTATCCAGCTGTCATCCCAACTAAATTATCACCTGGTGTGATTCCATCACACAAAAAAGAAGTATTTACAAAACTACATAGGACAATATAAACATTTCTGTATACGTTACAGAGTTAAAAGAGGCCAAAAGATTAATTGAATCTTAAAGCTTGGGGACTGAAAATTCTTATGGTTTATGATCACACCAGAGACAACAGAATTATCTGTTTATCTTACTCCTGAAACTTTTACTAAAGTTCCATTAGGTTCTGACAATTTTCCACTTTGCTTCTTCTGTGATCAGTAGCTCTTTAAAGATGTTCGCAGCAGTACATGTCCATGTACTCCATGCTGTTCTCCCTACGACTTAAAAAGTTTGGCTCTGTAATGAGCTTTTACTAGTACAGCCAGTAACACAGCTGCATAACTGCAGTATTGTCTATTAATACTCCTGAGTTACACAGGATTTCTTCAAGGATAATTCCATAATTAGCAATAATACCATCCCTGCCTAACCAAATGGCAAATAAGACAGGACCCAATATTGCGTGTCTATATTCGTAACTAAATGAGTAACTTCAGGTCATCAGCAGTGAGCTGGTAGAAGAGAGTTTTCCCCTCTCCTTCCTTATTTTGAGGAAATGTCTAGGACAGCTAGGACTATTGAAATAATGGTATACATACAGTATCATATCTGTATTATATTACAATTTAATATCAAATCCAGACTCTGTTTAAAAAAAAAAAAACAGCTATATCCCTTGGAATCTATCATCTCATCTTGTAAGATGTGGAACAAACCATGCGGTAAAGCTAGTGGGTTTCATTCTCTCCATGGTTATGATACATTATACTATAATAGATAATACACATTAATAGATATATTATATATATATATATATATATATATATATATATATATATATACGCACACACACACACATATAATACAAGTACCAACAGGAGTACCAGAAACTAAACAGGAGCTAAACTGACTAGGAACGCCTTCTCATGTCCAAAATTAAATGGAATAAAATTACTACAAATCACATACAAAGTGAAAAATGATGGGATGTCCAAGTTAAATTTGCAGATATAACTCCATTTGTCAAAATTACTCTAGGTATAAAACATAACAGATTCTAGAGACTACTTTATTTAAATAAATAAACATCTGTAGCATTTTCATTAAATGAGTACACTACTCATAATAAAATATTCTTAACAGTGAGTACCACAATCTTTATTGTTAGAAAATAGAATTCCATGTTCTATCACTTTAATTATTTAATTATAACTTTAATTATGCTTTATATTAAACTTTATATACTCACTTTATTAATTTATGAAAGCAAAATATGGACCACAATCTTTTAGGTAAAGCAAATAAGGGCTGAGTCCTTATGCTAATAATGAACCTATTTTCCCCTGCATCTTAGTGAGAAAACATTTCTAAGCATAGAAAAAGAAAAGAAAAAGGAAACCTTTCCTTAAACATGATCACATATTCATCTCCTAAACCAGATTAAAATACTGTAAGTAAACTGAGGTTATTTTGATTCATTTGCAAATGCATAGCATTAAATACTTACAAGATTCTAAATATTTAAGAGAATTTTGTACATTACCAGGGAACACAGGAAGCTGATGCTAGCAAGCAACTTCAGTGCTGTGAATAAACCCATAGAATTTAGCTGTTTGCTTTTTAAAACATTGTTTATTGAGAACACTTAGTGAGGACTAGGGCTTCAATAGCAAATATTTAACCAAGAGCACAGATTCCCTCACATAAGCACAGCTGTCCCAGCCTACTTGGGGGAAATTCATTCTGATGATAAAAAATATGAGCTTTAGCCTTCCTTTATTTAACCCAAGCTATTGAGGTTTCTTGGGCAAAGGAACCCATAGCCCACATGTCTCATTTCCATTTTGACAGGAACAAGTTTGCAGGAGACCTGGGTGCTGCAGTTCTCCTGCACAAAACAGCAGTCTTTCAGTGCAGCCAAAATTACATCTGGATCATATGGAGTACAAACCATTTCAGCACAGTTCACACGATGGAGAAAACAACTAGCCCTGCGCAGCCACTCTGCAGTGTTACCCTGGTACATCACCCCAGGCAGTGTAACTGTGTACGTTTATTTTGCACTGGGTGAGTGCTGCCCACACAGAACACGAGTGGGAAGAACAGAGATCCAGGGGGCAGGAGGGGTGGCTCCTGGGCACTGATGCCAGCGCGCTCAGGAGAGCCAACAAACGGTGGTCTGCATTTGTGAGGCCAAGCACAGCTGAGAATACAGAGTCCCAGGGCTACAGCAGCGCTTTCATCAGTGTCCTGAAGCAAAACTTTTGGCCTATAACTGCATTTAATCCCAGTGATTATAGAGATGATGTTATCCTTGCACGTTGTGTTGGCTGTCCAGTGTGGGAGGTGGGGCAGATTTCTTTCCTGTGGGCTGTCTTGTTAGAAGGATTAAGTTATGGCCATCCACATAATTTATGCAGAAAATATTTCACACTCCAAATTTTATTTTTAAAAATTTAATCCCACTACTGTTCCTTTTACCCTAACATGCTGCAGTAGATCCTCACTGTCCTTTCCTTGGGGCTAACAACATTCAGCTGTAAGCAAGCAGTTGTACAGAGATTCAGTCCATAAGATGTAGGTCAATGACTGAAGAAACTGACATTATTTAGGACAGCACATGAATATTTGACATGTGCACAAAGTTAAGCCTGTGTATGAATGCTGCTTTAAACTAAGACCCAGAGATAAGAAAGATCCTATCCCTCAGTGCTTTATTCAAACATAATGACTAAAACACAAATTCCGTAGGGGGGTAGAGCTGCACTTCCCGAACCGACACCACAAATAATACTATAACCACTGTGCACCCGGTGACAAAGTGCCCCAGAAGGGCTCTAACTGCCAGCAGTGCCAGCCAAGACCCCAGCGAGTGCTCTCCATCAGGATCTTCTCCTCCCATTACCTAGGGCGTATTACTCACCACTGATCTAATGAAAACTGCCTAGTTAACAAATACAAATAAATAAAAGACCTGTTTTGTTTTTTTAATACATGAAAATCCCATTTAGCTACCACTGTGAGTACATTTAGCTGTAAGAACTGGAATTAAAAATATATGTAGCTTGAATCTACATATTCTAGCCTGCAGCTAGACAAAATCTCAAATTCAGTACTTAGGACAGAGGAGTTTTCTGAGGGATTTTGGTTTTGTTTTGTCTGTAGGGTGGGGCTCTTCTACATCTTAGAGAAAAACCTCCTCGCACTGAGACAGAACCACAGTTCTAAATGAAGCTAACTAGCACTTCAGCTGGAAAACTCAAATTAAAGGCTCGGAGTTCAATTGGTGGAGAGAGAAGGGTTCAAGTAGAGACTAGCTTATAAAGCAACCACATCCTTGTCATTTATCTTTTATGCTAGACAGTTCACCACTTTGATGAATCTGAAAAACACTGAAGACAAACTGATTTTAAAAAACAAACAAACAAAAATCTTGCCAGAAGGACAGGTCAAAAGGGGCCCAGGGTCTAAGTGTTTTTAGATGAAACCAGAGTTTAGTCTATCTAGAAAAACACCAGAAGGAATTTCTTTTTAGAAACAACCTTTTAGAAATCTCTGCAGAGACTTCCTTTGCTTTGATTCTTGATCTCTGTGTGATCACTAGTTTATTCTTCTTTTTTTAAAATATATCTGTTATCTAGTAACATTTACGACAGGCTCTTCCAGTTATTTGCAGGAGTGTGGTGGTACACAGATGAATTCCACATTTAGAACCTCCATAAGAAAATGGAAATATCCAGATGGATTTTTTCTTCTGAACTAGCCCGTGAATGATTTCAGAGGCAGGTATAATTGTTTCCACATGCACAGACACACCCGGCACAATCACAAATTTATGTTTACCATTAAACAATATTTATTTATAAACAACTGAGAGCAAGGGTAGATTTTCCAAGTGAGTGTAAAAGCAACTTCGGAACAACAACAACCACCACCAAAGGGACGAGGCACTGAGAGCAGAGCCACTGCTGGGTCCGTTCCTGGCACCCCGCGGGGCCGGGAGCGCTGCGGGGCCGGCACTGCCCGCGCTCCGCGCCGGGGGCGAGGGAACCGCGGCTCTGCCGGCCCGCGCTGCCAGGCGGCCCCGGCCCGGGCCCCTCCGACACAAACTGCCTCTCGGCGGTGCGGACCCGGGCACGGCACTTCCACAACTTGTGTCCCGCCGCCCTCGCAGCCCCCGGCCCGCCGGGAGGAGCCGCTCCGGGCCGCCCGCCCGGCCCCGCCGAGCCCCCGGGGGCGCTCCCAGCGCCGCGGAGCCACTCACCGACTGCAGGAAGCGGAGGGTCCCCACGTAGTCGCGCTCGGTGCTGAGGATCTCGTTGAGGACGCAGAGGCGGAGGCGCAGCTGGCGGTCGGTGTCCTTGGGGCAGCCGGCGGGCTCGGCGGCGCTGGGGGCGCCGGGCGGCGGCGGCGGCGGCTCCATGGTGGCGGCGCGGGCCGAGCTCCGCTCCCCGCTCCCTCAGGAGCCCGCCATGGCCCCGCGGCCCTGCCTCGCCCCGGGCGGGGGCGTTACAGAAGCCGGGCGCTGGGCGAAGCCCGGCTGCGGGACATGCCGGGGTAGCGGCGCGGCACCGCCGAATAGAGCGCGAAGGGAAGTCCCGGCGGCAGGGAGGGGGAAGGAGGGACGGGGCGGGCGCAGCGGCGGAGCCCGGCCCCGGGGCCGGCGGGGGGCGGCGGGGCGGGGCGAGAGCGGGGGCAGGATGGCTTTCCCTGCTGCTCGTCCCGCACACCCTCGCAGCCGCGTGTCCTCCTCTCACGCGGCCCCTCACCCGCAGCCCCTCATCCCCTCCCACATACACTGCCGCACCCCCGTGCGCTGCAGACCCCGCACGGCCCGCCCTCTGACCCTGCACTTCACAGAGTTGCTGCACAGCCCGCACACACAGCGCGGTCTCACAGCCCGCACACACAGCCCACACAGCCCGCACACACATCCCGCACACACAGCCCGCACAGCTCCCACACGCATCCCGCACACACATCCCGCACACACAGCCCGCACACACAGCGCGGTCACACACATCCCGCACACACATCCCGCACACACAGAGCGGTCACACACATCCCGCACACACAGCGCAGTCACACATCCCACACACACATCCCGCACACACATCCCGCACACACAGCCCGCACACACAGCCCGCACAGCTCCCACACACATCCCGCACACACATCCCGCACACACATCCCGCACACACAGCGCAGTCACACATCCCACACACACATCCCGCACACACAGCCCGCACACACATCCCGCACACACATCCCGCACACACAGCCCGCACACACAGCCCGCACACATCCCGCACACACATCCCGCACACACATCCCGCACACATCCCGCACACACAGCCCGCACACACAGCCCGCACACACAGCCCGCACACACATCCCGCACACACAGCCCGCACACATCCCGCACACACATCCCGCACACACATCCCGCACACATCCCGCACACACAGCCCGCACACACAGCCCGCACACATCCCGCACACACAGCCCGCACACACAGCCCGCACACATCCCGCACACACAGCCCGCACACACAGCTCGGCCGGACACCGGGCTCGCCCCACGGCACACGAACACCGCACAGCGCGATGAACACACCGCCGCTTCCCGCACGAGCAGGGACCTGCCCGCAGCCCGACAGGCCCGACACCTCCGCTGTCACACAGCAGTGCGCACAGCGCAGTGGACACAAACGTGCCACAGACTTCCATGCCAACACAGAATAAATACAAAAAGCGGGTTTCATCGCTGTGAATCCAAAAGGCAGCGGTTTTAAGTTGGTTGCTTCTCCTTCATGTGCAGGAGTGCTTATTCTGGCAGCACAACCACGTCTGCTTCAGGCTGCAACTGCTTGTGCAAAGTGCGTGCACAGCATAAGGCAGAGATGAACAGGGCAAACTGCGCACAAAAACCAGGCTGAGGGCTGCAATTCAGCTCTGCTCCCCCCATTCCCAGAAGGCTAACTTGGTTCATAACAGTGGAGATTCTCCCAAATATCTTCATTCCACTGTAAGAACGCTGCCAGGCTTTTGTCAAACTGCAAATACTTTCTTTTTTTTTTTTTAATTAAGGAAAAAGCTTTTAAGAGGAAGATTTAAAAATATTAATGCAAACTCCTAAGAGCCATAATAATAGAGATGCTTATTGGATATACTACCTTAAAAAGTAAACTTAGCAAAACTAAATGCAACTAATAATGTAATAATTGTCATCTTCCCCAGGCTAAACCAAAATATCTCTTGACCTTTTTTTATCTCAATGTGGGCTTTTTTCTTTTCTGACTGATTCTGGTTTTTAAGTTTTCTATTCAGAAGTAAGTGTTGGTAGTCTAACATACCCAATTACCATCTCAAGGCTTCATGGATATCACATTACACGGAATGAAAAAACAGTTCTTGGGTCAAGACACAGTTGCAGCAGGCTGCAGGTCTGCAGTGTAAAAAAAAAAAAATCTCAAATGCTTTCAGCCCTAGGTGTGGAAATTGTCTTTATTAAGTGACAATATTTTATTTCCCCATGTTTCCTAATGAGGCAGTCTTGGGTCAAGGTGTGCGGTTATCATGGCTCAGTGATACCCTGCGGTAGCACTTTCTGCATCCTCATCAGTGACAAACGCCCCCCTCACTCCGAGTCAGTCTGAAACACGATTGCTCAAAAGGGGACAGAACGTCTTTCCTAAGGGGAAAGGCCTTATCTCCCGGAGTGGCGGGGTCCGAGGGAAAAGCACCGAGGGCAGGGACTGGCCTCCCCTCCGGGCTCTGTGCAGGTCTCAGCTGCGCCGAGGAGCGCTCTGGGCTGCGGCAGAGCACTGCAGGGCGGATCTGCGACATGGACAGGGGAGCAGAATCTCTAGAAGGTCACATTAGACTCTAAATCCACTGGTTTTCTTTCAAGTTCTTTACATTTAACCTTTCGTTTTCTTCTGAAAGTCACTACAGCATTTTCATTTGTTTACTCATTTCGTGTCCAGTTTATCTCTTTTTCAAAATCATCAAATGGTTTTGGTTTTTTTTCTCTTTGGGGCAAGAGGCAGGTGGCAAGATTTTCTTTAAAAATATCCTAATCAAATAACAATACACCCTGTTAGGAAAAATCACCATCACCAAAGCTACGCCCCCACCCCGTGGCTGAGTGAGAAAGTTGTTAAAGTTGTTAATTTGCTATCTCTGTCTCCTGTGTTTTCCTCAAAAATCCTGTAAGAATTTCATTTCCGTAGCAAGTGCTGAGACAGGAGCCTATCACAGCGTAAGTAGGGTGTTTACCGGAGCGATGCCTCCGCCGCTGGAGGGCAAGTGCCTCTTTGTCACCATGGTGTACAAGGGACATTGCTTCAAAACACTCCTCTAGCTTTAGTGGCAGTATTGAAAGCATTACTATGTAAGGATTTTAAAAAGGATGTTACTAGTGACTGGAAATTAAAATTAAAGGAAGATTTTTCACTCTTTTTTAGAAAGTGTTTTCATTTGGCTGTAGGAAAATTCATTTTGGCCAAGTCCAAATTATTGCAGACATGCATGTAATCCTTACTTTTGAATGGATATTCTATTAGTTGCTACTGTAGACTGTTATTTTAAAGAAAAAGAATATGTAATTAGCCAGCAAGCTCTTTTATTATTGAAGGGCTACTACATGATAACTGACTGAAACTCCACCTGAAAATATGTTCCTTCTAGCTTGTTTTCTTTTTGCTTTAATTTTTTATATTTTTTAAAATGAAATAGTTTACAACTACTGTTCAGTTTTGAAGAGAATTTTTACTGCCAATATGTGTTCTCAAGTGAGCCCTTCAAAAGCAAACAAAAAAATGCTGCTACTTTGTAAAACGGTCAGGGAGTCAATGACAAGGAGTCTGACATCAATTACCATGAATTCAAGGTTTTTCATGAAGATGTAATTAATTTTCATGTGCTTGTAACTTGTTTGCAGCTGTTACATTTTTATGTTGTCTCTCCCAATAGCAGCAAGGCAATAAAGTCTCCACATGATATCACAATACCAAAGAAAATAATCATCCATGATGTGTTCATCTGCATACTGGCTGTATTCAGCCTTGTAGGAGTAAATATTATTTACTCTTGACCTGCTGAAGGCTCTAGGAAAGTCCCAGAAAGTTGGGTGAGATGTAGTTGGTACCCTATTTCCTGTAAAAATAAGATCTAGAAATCCCGAGTGATTGTAGAGTTTGTTGTTTTATACTGGTATAGCCTTTAGGCTCAGCAAGAAAGAGCTCACAGACCACACACCTGCCTTTCCCCCACTTTTTATCTTCTCCTTTAACCACTGCTGTTCCTTTCGAAAAAGCACTATCTGTTCATCAGGCTTCCCAAAAGCATACTGTTGTGAACTTTGGTAAGTTAATAGATGTTTTTTCTGCTAACTTTAGGAAAATTTTAAGCAAATCCCTATTTCTGGCTTATAAGAGAATCATGCGTAGTTTCAAAGTGACTTGATGACTAAGGCAAACGTGGGAGGGAATTACGTATTCTGCATGACCCTTTGTCTGTGAAGACAGTGTATATATGATTTATATCACCAATTCCATACATTTATTTGTTTTTGTGGTGCTAAATAAATTCCAGCTTCTCATGCTTTGATTTATGAAAATGTTTATACAGCTTTACAGTAGAATTTAGTACCCCACAATTTTGCAGATTATTGAAGCTCTCTGTGGTGAAAAGCACATGAACAATAAGAAATGTTAGGTACAGTGTGCATCTAAGAGCAAAGGTGTCTGAACTTTCCTCTCCTGTACTGATCTTCACTTGGTCTTTGTGTGCATCTCCTCATGGCTGTGTTAAAAGAGCCACTGACCTGCAGACCCCTGCATGCTGGAGTCCCTGGGGAGCTGTCTGCACCTCTGGGTGAAGGTGGCTCCCAAACAGGCCACATACGGCACGTTAGCTCTAAGAGAAGCTTAAAGCTGGGCATGAGCTTTACCTGGAGCTGTTCCAGACTGGGTACACCATGTCCACGGGGCACCCTAAATTTGCCATTTCAGTTCCGCATTTACTAGTCCACAGCCCATTTCCCTAAAGAGTACAGAAATGCCCAAAGACTCATGAGAAATTGGCAAGTTGGTTGAAATGTGGCTCCCCAAACAATTTTGGCACTCAAGTCTGCATGTGACATACCTGGCTTAAGGTAGTTGAAGAATTTCCTGAACTAGAGGTTGTATCTGGACCAGTTTTACTAGCCAACAATGGGCATATTTCCCATTGAATCCTCCTTTAGCACACAAGGTGTTTGCCTTTTCCAGGATCCTTTAGCAGCTTTTTCCACATTTAATGATTACTATATGAAAAAAAAATTCTTTTGCTTTAGACCTGATTATTTTCTTGGTTGCATCTTAACTTCGTAACTGCAAACAATAGAGCTCAGTCACTGTCTATGCTGTACTCATCAATTAACAGATTTTGCAGACCTTTAGTTTATTTCCTCTTAGTGCTCTCCACACCAAGTTAATGCTCTAACCTGTTAGAGTGTCCTCCTATTGAAGCCATTTTGCATGGCTAACCATCTTTCTTTCACTTCCCTGTACTTATAGCTCTACTGTATTCTTTGAGCGACAGCAGTAAAAGGTTTGTGCGAGATATTAAAGAAGTCTGTGTGCCAGGGACCTGTTCAGGATACAGTGATGGTCTGCGCTGCTTCCACAGAGCATGGAAATGCTGCTGCTGAGCAGAGAATAAACTCAGCTGACTCCAGCACCTGTTCATTGATTGGCAGCAACTACTTTAAATTCCAACATTGCATCTGTAGATATACAGAGTAATTGTAGAAACTTCAGTCAAAATAATGTAGTTAATAGAGATTTCCATGTACGTGGTTACGATCAGGTTCTGGCCTGTGCGCAGCGGACATGAATCAACTTTCACCTGTCCCTATATAATTCATTGCAGATAACTGATTTTGCTAAAGCCACTGCTGATTTATTCTAGATAAGAATTAATCCCTTTGATTTCTACAAATTATTAATCTTCAAGCAAGATATATGGAGGTAGTTTGCAGTGAGCTTTGCAGAAATAATTTCTTAGCTCTTCAGGAACCTAGACTGCCAGTGGAGCATTTGCATTTCTCTTTTTAACATCAGCCTAAAAATAGGTTTAAGCTAAAGGTGCTCAGGTAACTTGACAGCAGAGTGACTTGGAACAAATAGAGGCTTAGAGTGAACATGGTGAACAAAGAAAAAGAATTGCTAGGAAGGGTGGATGGAATCCTCTGTGATTAGAAGATAATTATATTATCTTCTAATATAATACATGCATTCAGTTAAACTCTGAAAGCACTTAATTAGACACACGGCGTGTGGTAGAAGGACGTAAGTATTACGTCCGTTTGAAAACAGGGAAACTGAGATGCATGCATCTGACGTGGCTGCCCAAGAACACAGTGAATATGTGTAAAACAGAGCCCACTCAAAGGGGCCCCCACAATGTCCCACGAGTTTCCAGTCAGCAACTCAGATTTTACCTGTGGGGTTGTTAGGCCACCTGTGAGTGCAATGAGACAGCAGTGCCCGAGGTTTGTGCTTCTCCTTGGCGTCCCCACTTACTTGATAACCCTAATATCCTAGAGAAAACTGAAGGTTAACACCATGCCATAAAGGATTCTGGATTTGAGAAGAAAGAGGGAGATACTACAAACTGTATCATGGGTCCTGCACACAAGCTTTTGTAAATTGTTACATCAGTGTGTCACTTGGCAGAGGGACAACACAATGAGAACGGAGAGTTGCAGCCTTCCCATGAGGTGAGATGGACAAAACTTTCTGAAAATATGCCTGGTATTGAACTCACTAATTAATTGGAAATGCAGCTTATTTCCTTTTCATAGGTTTCAGATTTGTGTCAAATCCTAAACACATATAATTGGAGAAGAAGTGTGTGTTATTTCATACATTCTGTATTCAAGTCAAAACATTCAATTTTGGAAGACACTCTGGGAGAAGGCTGTATTTGCTATTACTCACTCCTCTGATACTTCTTTTCTTTCCACTGTCTGATTCACTTCTTTAATCACATTTCCCCTTCTTTGCTCTTCCTCAATCATATCCACCTACTTAAAACTAATCACATACAAAAAAGTGCATAATTAGGTTTTCATCATGTTCTTTCCTGACATAATTTTTGATTATGTAATTAAGGGTTCTCACTGAGCTCTTGAACTGAGAGAAGATTTTTGGTTTAATTAATCAAATGGCCCTTCTCAATTCAGGGTAGTTTTAAGCAGTTTTGTTTTTAAGACAGGTGCAGAAAGTGTTTCTGTTATTCCTGACATAATGCTATATGATCTGATCTTTACCCTCTAAAGCCAACAATAGAGAAGCATAGCCTTGACAGCGGGCTCAGGTATATTTATCTAAAGAAAAGAAGATGTATCAAACTTCAATATGCTTGAAGTAGGAATTTTTAAATTTTTTTTTCTTTTGCAAATTGGAATTTGTCAGATTTTGATTAAATAGTCAATTAAACTGGGGTTGTTCCAAGTGGTTTTTCCCCATATGAGACCATTTACAAGTTTGCAACTCCTTACACATTTTTCTGACAAATTAATATTCTTACAAAATTTATTCTATTGGGAGAGTACTAAAAAAGGCTGCTGGAAGATTTGCAGATTGTATGCAAATAAGTATTTGCACTGTGCTAATACAATCAAGCAAAGGTTCACTCTCTGTATTTTGTTCTCTGTAAGTACATGAAGTAAAAATAACATGAACAATAGTGCTTGTTTTTGTTTTGTTATAAATTACTTCTTCCTGGCTGCATTTGCATTATTTCCTCTGCCAGTACATTGAACAGGAAAAGCCACCTACCTCCGTGTCAGCACAACCAATGTATAGAAGTTGTAATGAGGAGGTGGAGGCTGGAATTCTGTGGCCAGTTCAAAACTTGTGATGGTTTCACAACTCAAGCTGTTCTGTGTGGAACAAAGAGCTGAAGATCATAGAAAAAAATGTTTTATGGCACATAAATACACCTGGAATACATGGCATCTATCCACCTGCTCTTCTTCAGTTCTATTCTTTGCTTTTCCCAATGCACCTCAGAGGTGTTGAAGATGTAGGGCATGACTCTGGGGCAAGAGATTGGCACTAGCTCAGCAGTCTGTCAAGCTGAAGGGGTTTTGGTGAATTGTTCTCAGCCTAAGATCAGACCATGCCTGAGGGACTGACTGGGCTGGGGCCCACTCCGTGTGCTGTGTGAGGAAGAGGAGCAAACATCACAGAACATGCTGCTGCATCTCCTGCGTCTTTGACACTCCGTGTTCCAAATGCAGCTGTGCAGAGGTGTCATTTCTGGGATTCATTGTCTGCACCTGCAATTTTGGTCAGGTTTTTTTTAATACTGGAGTATATGAGTAAACTAACATGCTTTTCTGAGATGATATGTGAATTCTTCTCCACTAAATACTAAGAGTGATGGAGGTCTGCATTTGATAAACTAAAGATCTTTGCTAAGGATAGGCCGAGCCAGTTTCATATCACATCAGCACAAAATAGAGAGCCTGGTCATAATACATAATTTTGCCATTTATAGCTTCCCTGTGCATCTTGTATCCATTATAAAACTCTCTCCATGGTTATTGCAGTGCACTCATTTTGTATCTATAAGGCTGAATTCATGTCACTTGGAACCATTTAGTCATCTGTGTAGCTTGGACTGTGTTTTTATTGTTGAACTTAACTGAAGTGTGAGCTACCCTTTTTTCCCTTTCGACATTGTTGCATGTTTTCACCACTTCCTTTGTGACACTGTGGTGAACAGGATCAGGAACTGATCAGCTGATCCAGCTCAAATTAACTGGAAGGCAAACAAACAAAAGGTCCTTTTTTTAGTCAGATTTGCTCCCTGACAAGCTCAGTGTGCAACCCCCAAGAGTTACTGCAGGCATGAGAGGAGGTGTTCAGTCCTGTGGTAAGGGCAGGGATGGGAGAAGGATGGGATTGCCTCCTTTGGCAGTAACTCATCTAGAGATCAGTTTAAAGCCATTTGTGAAACTATAGCCTTGCACAACTGCGTGCATCAACACTGGATGCCGTCCTTGGATTACAACCACTTGTATAGGTCAGTGCATGGGCTGTGAGCTCACAGTGTAAGGGCAGAAAGGCATTCTATGAAATCATCACCAGCTCTAACAGAATACTAATCAACTACAGCAGTCCCTCCAGGGAAGGGGAATCAGACTCTTTCATACTATTGATATTTTCAAAACAGGCTTCTTTATTTTTCCCGATCTTTGTGCAGAAACATTAAAAGTGTAGCAGTAAAAATGCCATTAAACTGACAGTGTCACTCATTAAATCACAGAACACTTTCATTTGAATTACAGTGTAAATGCTGTGCACGTCTTAACAGGAAGCCATTAGTAACGGAGTTAGGAGGAGGCTCATGTGCTTTGCCATGGAAGATGGAACTGTAGGCTCAATGCTATGCTGAGGTTGCTTTTCAGGGGAAAAAGGAAAGATAATTTGATAGAGAATGCTTTTTTTAAACAAAAACGACTTACCAAAGCCAAAGGTATCTGTCTCTGGCCTGCATGATGTTTGGCTTTTACTGCTCATAGGGACATGCTAGTGTGAGGTGAGTACACAGTGTACAGGGTTAAGCAGAGTGTTCTTTCCCATTCTCAGGATGCTTTGAACTGGATTGCGCAGACAGTTTTACAGCTTTACATCCATTGCTGACCTCCGTGATGTTTTATTACATCAGTGGTCCCAAGTGCTTAAATGGACCACCACAATTCAGACTTTCTGGGAGTCTTGGAGACTTCTGACAGCAGCCTTGAGCTCTGTCAGTCCCTGGGGAAGGTGGCAAAATGCCTTTTATGCCTCCTTTCTCCCAAGCACCAGGAGAGAGAACAGCTCTTTAGAAGTGTGCAGACAAAGCCTTCTCTTGGAGCAGCTGATGCTCTGGACATGGCTTGCTTGCACTAGCCCTGTATTGTCATCGTTCCAGCACCAAAGTCCCCACAGGGCCCCGTGTTTCCTGTGCTCCTCTAGAGGGGTAGACGGCAGTGGCTTGTGGTGAAGTGTGGGCTTTGGCTGGATTTCTGTCTGGTGTGCACCAGGGCAGTAAAACATGCCAGCTGCAGTCACTAACAATGCCCGCTTGCTAAAGGGTGGAAAGGGCTGGGTTAGCGAGTCTGAGTCTCCACATTTCATTGGGATGATGATATGGAAATTGTTTTTCTATTCTACTGGCTGAAGAAATTACAAAACCATTTCTGTTTCAAACTGAACATGCTGCCTTAGAACACCAGACCAGGACAACTCACAGGTTCTTTCCTCTGTGTCAGTTCAATATATTGCAACTCAGTTTTTGCACCTTTGCTTTTTGTAACTTTCCTTAAAATGGTGGCTGGGACTCAAGTGATGAAGTACAGAGACAAAGGGAAACTAGAGCACTAAAACAGTGGTTTTGGAAAGAAGGCCAAAAGATATAATATAAAGATGAGATAGAGCTTTTCAAGAAGATTGTAGAAAAGTTTCCATTGACAACAGCATAGAAAAATATTTTTGCACTTTTTAAACTGAACCACTCTGGAAGGAGAGAGAAAGGATCAGTTCCACAGCCCCAATTTCTATATACACGTTTCAGTTTTTTCAATATGTTTCTTCTGATTCAGTAACATTTAGTCTCGTAAAGCATTTGGGAAATACTACAAGGACAAATAAAATGAAGCTTAAATAAAATAGGAGTGACTGGATAGCTCACTGGACCTGTTAAGTCATGCATTTTAATTCTAGTCCAATAGGAAGGAGATACAATAAGCCAAACCAAAACAAAGTTACTTTTGTCTCAATGAAGATTCCTCTGAAGAATACATAACTGCAACTCAAGAATAAATGAGCTCAGTAATGAGCAGAGAGAGGAAGCCTTTCCTGCTGAGAGGAAAGGAAACAAGCCTTAATTCTGAATGAAGGAGCCAAGGACCTGGCTTTGGGAAAGACATGAGCTCTGCACATACATGAATAAGGTCTATACTGTAAGGTAAAACTAGGGACATTTCTTGATGACACTCTGAGTTTCTTACAAGAAATGATGCGAAATAAAGATCAGATTAAAGGTCAGAGAGAAGGTCACATCATTTTAATTCCTCAAAGAGCTACTCTTATCTTCTGACTGTAGTCATCCTGATAGAAACCCACTACAATTGAAAACCAGGATCTTCTGTAGCTTAGTATTCTGTTTCCTTTGTTTTTACTGAGTACAAGGTTTTTGTCAACAAAATCTGTCTCATTATACACTTGCCTTGGTGAAAAGCAGAGTGCTGTGCAAAGCAGGCCCTTCTGTGCACAGATACAATGTGGAACAGCCAGGTCTGTGCCATTCAGATACACACAACTCTAACTAGCACTTGCTTCTGTGGCAAGTAAAGTCTCATTATCACCTCTCAGACAGGAAATTTGGAAGTGAGTGATTATCCAGCCCCAGGTCTTCCACCTCTCCATCACCTCAGGGTGTGGGAGCTACTCAATGGCATTTGCATCTTTACAAACAATTACACTTCTTGCTCTGCTCTGCAGGAGTTGGCAAAAATATTTCTCCCAACTGCTCTTTCGCTCTGGCTGCTATCCTTTAAAAATAAATGCACTTTTTGCTTTTTTCAAAACATGTTGTTTCTAATGTTTCTCTGTATTTAGGTAATTGCAGACTTTTGTGGCTTAGATATGGTTCTAAACACTGTAAAAGGAAAATAGTTAGAAATTTTCAAGCCTGAATATGTTAAGCTCTTCAAATGACTGTGCTTAGGGCTGCTGCTCATCAGAAACACACGCTGCTATCAGTGAGAGCAGTGGCTGTTCAGTAATATGGCCATGAAGGCAATAATATTTGACTATGTGAACACTTTAAATCAAAGTCTGATCTTCAGATTCTGTTGCATCTCTGCTTGTCTGAACACTGTTGTATTCCTAACCCATCCTCTTATGGTTACACATTATTGTTACCATAACAAGGAATAGAGGCTGCAGTTCAGCATCGAAGGGCCTTTGCCTGCTCCTGTCCAGCACATGTGATTTATTGCGATACCTTCATGTGAGTCTGGTACCGCAGCGGATCTCAGGATTGGCTCCTTCTGCCGGGACAAGTGAAAAAAAATCTCTAACTTGGTTTGATTGAAAGGTCAATACAAAATTTATTTAATTTAACAAAACTATTCTGTGCGCTAAGTGTCTGCTTTCTTTGGACAGGCTGCTGATCCTTTGAAATGTGAAAAAAAAGAAAACTGCAGATCTGGGGTATAGCCAAAGTATTTCAGATTTTTTAATAAGAAAGTTGAAGTTCTCTTGTGAGAGAGAGAGAACTGCAAATCTGATCTATTCTGATGGCTTTATAAGCAAAGAATTTAATTTGTATTTACTTAAAACAGTATAAATCTCACTTTTTCGAAATACTGCTATTATCCTTTGTAACTTACTTCAAGGTAAAATATTGGGCTAAAATCCCAGCAGTGAGCAGAAGTGCTGCAGTCAGCTTTGAGAGCCGGGCGGTGGCTGGCTCAGGTGCAGAGATGGCAGCAGTGCAGGGCTGGCAGTGGTGCAGGGCTGGCAGCCATGCAGGGCTGGCTCAGGTGCAGGACTGGCAGCCGTGCAGGGCTGGCTCAGGTGCAGGGCTGGCAGCGGTGCAGTGCTGGCAGCCGTGCAGGGCTGGCAGCGGTGCAGGGCTGGCAGCCATGCAGGGCTGGCTCAGGTGCAGGACTGGCAGCCGTGCAGGGCTGGCTCAGGTGCAGGGCTGGCAGCGGTGCAGTGCTGGCAGCCGTGCAGGGCTGGCAGCGGTGCAGGGCTGGCAGCCATGCAGGGCTGGCTCAGGTGCAGGACTGGCAGCCGTGCAGGGCTGGCTCAGGTGCAGGGCTGGCAGCGGTGCAGTGCTGGCAGCCGTGCAGGGCTGGCAGCGGTGCAGGGCTGGCAGCCGTGCAGGGCTGGCTCAGGTGCAGGGCTGGCAGCGGTGCAGTGCTGGCAGCCGTGCAGGGCTGGCTGCAGCAGCTCCTGCCCAGCCTGGCCCAGCTTGGTGGACAAGCAGCTCCAGTGCCTCTCCTGCCAAGTGATTTTTCTTTTCATCTCATGACATTGCACAGTGCTGTTGAAATACATTGTCTGTCCTTTTCTCACATTACAGAGCTTCTCTGGGCTGGAGTGCAAGTCCTGTGTGAGGCTGCTGGCAGCAAGATGGTCAGAAGACACAGAAGGTCTAAGACTGGGATTTGAAGAAAATGGTGGGAATGAAAGGGAGAGCATTGTCTATACGCATCATGGTGAAATGCCTTGCTAATATCACATAAATACTTATATAATTACTCAATAGTTATCTCAATTATATTGCTAGCAGTGGAAAAAGACTTTACTGTGTGGATTTACTGATTTTAGGACATGCAGTGTTGAACTGGAAAAAATTAGAGGGTTGAGACAGTGAATCAAATGAGGACCACACCCCCACCCCCCCCCGCCACGGGAAATCCACTAATAAGTACATTACTGGACAGCAGGAAAAGTGGCTGGAAGCCAGGCAGAATAAATAGAATCAGTCCCAAAGGAAATGATTAAAAATGGGCAGAAGAAGGGAAAAGAAGTTCTATGCTAGTGCTGGACTGGGAACGAAGCTACTATACAGAGCAGTGCTGGTTTTCCAAGAATTTTCCTGTCCATTCTGCATCTATTTTTAGACTGTGGTTTCCTTCCTAAAACAAGCTATGTAGCAATATGCCAGTGGGAAAGTGCTGCGAGGTTAGTCCTGTCAGTCAGCACAGAGCACCTGGCCTCTGGGCAGAAATCCAGAGAAGCTTCTTGCCAAGGAAGTAGCTTGTACAAACTGTGAACTCTGCCCACCTGTTAGGCATTGTTTGCTCATGATTTATGTCTCACACTACAGACGTATTCGCCACAATGAGCTATTTACAGCAGTTTAATAGTAATTGTTGTAATTGGCATTGAATCCGCTGGCAAGCACACGTGCATGCAGATACATGTATTTCTTCCCCCTTGCTCTGCCTTCTCTCCCACTGGAAAGGCTTTCTTTCTTTGTTCGCCTGCAGCCAGCGACACGCACCACACAGCTCCGCTCTGCAGCATGGGGCTGCGCTCAGCAGCAGCGCTGCACTGGGCTACGCTGCTTTGGAATTAGCCAAATGACTCGCACTCCTCCCTCAGAAATCAGCTACTGTAATCTTAAAATAGTTTGAGGAAAAGAGTATCTGAAAGCAGCTGTAGGAATGATATCAAGCCCGTTATTCTTTCGCTGCGTTTAGTTACGCAGTGACGCCAGCGTGAGGAGAGCACTGTGCGCTGAGCAGGCCTAATTAGACCCCAGAACTGTCTGTCTGCAGCGGTGCACACGTGCTGTGGGCTGGGAGGCACTGAGGCACTGTGCCGCGTGCTGGGAGGCCCAGGTGCACCTGGCGTTCCGGTGAAAGAAGCCCTCGGCTGTAACCCAACTGCAGCTAGGGCAGCGTGCCATGCAGCAGCTCTGTGTTCTTCCCCTGCCGCTGGCAGTCAGAGAGCCCGCTGAAAGCGAGCCCTGCTACCGGCTCTTGGCTCTTTGACATCCAAACCATATCCTCATGTAGCCCCACGCCTGTGAATTCAGATACTACTCTATGATTTCAATAACAGGGGGGTTGCCTGATAGAAAAATTTTTTTAAATCTTCGTTAAACCATCTGTTCAATCTATTTTCTAAAAATCAGCCTGTATCCACCTGCTTCTCTCCTGAGAACTAATCCTGTCCCACGATAAAAACCCTAAAATCAGAACTGATAATTTGGCTGACAATATGTGAAGCGCTCTTCTGCTTAATTAGTTCTGCAATGCTGCTGACAGTAATTACAGCCTCCTTTTGTGTCAATAACTAAGTCAGCAACTCTCAAAAAAGACTCAGGGCCTTATTTGTCTTTTAGTAATGTCACTTCTGCATCACTGTAATTTCAGTGATAACAGTAGAATTACCCTTCATGTGCAGCAGTGTAAGTGAAAGGAGCATCCAGACGTGTACACTGGGGGTTGGGTTTGCAATCACATTTTTGATTTTAAAAATATGTGTCTAAAAATACAAGCACTGGTCAATTTTCCCTGGGAAATAATACTAAACCGATGCTTTGCACAGGTGTTTGGAGCCTTTGTTAGTGGTTTTGGGCACAAAAATTGCAGTTCTTGACAAATCAACACTAAAGGTTCATTAATGTAATTTTAAAGAGTTAGAGTCCTGCTGTTTGAGAAAAAGGAAGCAAAAGTGCAGTCCGGAGAATGGAGCGTGCTCCTGTGTTCTGCATTAGACGTGGCCATCTGAATTTGAGGGGGACCCTTGCGGCGCTTCGCGGTGGAGGCGCGCACAGCGCGGGGGCTGTCAGCGCCGCAAACCCGGCCTACTGCCAACGCCCCGCCGCCCGGCGAGCCCCGGGCTGCATTTCGGCTCTGGGCAAAGGGGAGAGGGACAACATTCAACTAGGTATGAGGCTGTTAACGGGGGGTTAATTTCTGTGCCTGAAAATGTAATTATTAGTGAGTCCTCACTAGCGTACGACTTCGGCTTTTTCAGATGTGCTCTCTCTGCACGCCTCGTTGCAGGACTGTGTGAGAGCTAACAGGGATAATGCGAATGGCGAGATACTTAGGTTAGAAGCATTATAAAACCGAGTACTCCGCCAGCGCGGCTCTCGGGCACTCACGCACAGCTCCGCTCCTGCCCGGCCCTCAGCCGCGGCTCCGCCCTCGGCTCCGCCCTCGGCTCCGCCCTCGGCTCCGCCCTCGGCTCCGCCCTCGGCTCCGCCCTCGGCTCCGCCCTCGGCTCCGCCCTCGGCTCCGCCCTCGGCTCCGCCCTCGGCTCCGCCCTCGGCTCCGCCCTCGGCTCCGCCCTCGGCTCCGCCCTCGGCTCCGCCCTCGGCTCCGCCCTCGGCTCCGCCCTCGGCTCCGCCCTCGGCTCCGCCCTCGGCTCGCGCGGCCCCGTGGGCGGGGCCAGGGCCGGGTCGAGTCACGTGACGGTGCCAACATGGCGGCGCCGTGGCGGCGGCGCGGCCGCTGAGGGAGGCGCTCCCTTCCGGGTGGTGCCGCGGGCCCCGAGTGCTCGCCCGGCTCTTGCTCCTGGCCCCCACCCCGCTCCCGGCCTCGTCATGCAGCCACCGGCTCACGAGCAGGACTCCCGCACTAAGAGCATGTTCGTGTCGCGGGCCCTGGAGAAGATCCTGGCGGAGAAGGAGGCGAAGCGGCCCCCGCACGGGCAGCTGCGGACAGCCTGCCAGGTGGCGCTGGGTGAGTCGGCCCGGCCCGGCCCGGCCCGCACGGGTCACGCGGGGCGCGGCGGTGGAGGGGCCCAGCCCTCCGGCACCTGTCCCCTCCACCTCGCGGCCCAGCAGGGTGCGGGAGATCCTCTCGGGACCTTGGAACGGAGGGACGTGCAAGTACGTGGGGAAAACCCCCGAATACCTGTTTTATTAAGTTCTGGTCTCGGTGTGAAACAGGAGGGACTTGGTCTTGCCGCTTCGGATTTGAGAAAATGAATTGCAGCTTTTGGACTAGGAAACAAGAGTTCTTAGGGCCCTCGACTTCCGGAGTCCCGGAGCTTCTCGGGTTGTTAGATCTGACCCGATCTCCGGGTCGTGTTCGGACTGGCTAAGGACTGTTAGCGTTGTGTCCAAGTACACGTATAATATCTGTGATGTTTTCAGAGCTGAAAGCGCTTTTTGTGAAACTGGTGGACTGGTCCTGACTCTGCAAGTACAAGCTTATGTAAAGGTCGCTGTGGTAAAAGTTCTGAGAACATACGGTGTGTCACAGAGAGGGAGAAGATAAACTGAGTAGAACAGTAGAGCTCTGCAGCTGGGGCTCTCTGTGGCCCTTTCTTAATTTGCAAAAGTGACACTTCTCTTTCGGTTTTGGCTGCTTCCTATCTGTATTTTCCTTTGAATTGGGAACATTTAGTGTCTGCAAGACAGAAGAAAAGACAGGTTGGGTATGTAAGGAGGCTGGGCAGGTGCAAGTTCTGTCCCAGGCAGAGTGAGCTCAAAGACATGCTGTCATTTTTATCTTCCTCCCACTTGTCTTTACTGCCAGGAGATCTGTAAGAGCTACCCGTAGTGACAGTATATCCAGAGAAGGGTAACCAGATAGAAGAGTATTTTAATTATTACTTAAAGTTGGCATTGTGGGCAGCAGAGTAACACATATGCCCCAGCAGTTAGAGACTGCTTTTCCTAATGAGTTCCTTTTCCTGAGCTCTTCCCCAGCTGTCCCCACACGCACTGAACCCATTTACAGGGCTGAGAACCTGTTTTGCTGCTACATAAATATATTGAGAGGTTGAGAAAGGGAACTTCCTTCTGAGAAGCCCGGTGAAGGTCTGTGTTTGCTGAGGCATTGCAGATGATGATTTTGAGTTGTGCAATAGCCCCTGTTGGCACCTGCCACTTGGGCTGTGGTGTGCCTGCGTGTTCTGAGGTACAGTGCGTTGGAGGGGAGCTAATGCCTGTCATGGTGCACATAATAAACTTGCTTTGAAAAGGAGCCCTTGGACTTTGCTGGACTAAAGCAGAGGTCAGCATAAAGAGATAACCTTCTGTTGACCAACTGTTAGGGGCCTGGATGTCTGTGTGGGGCCTGGGTGACTGTTACATTTGGTGAATATTACTTGATCATTTTAGGTTGCCAGTAGGAATGGGGTTTCTTTTATTTACATGTGATTTTTTTCCCCCCAAACTTTATTCTATTTTGGTTAACCCTTTTCTTTCTTTTCTCAAATGAAAAAATCAGTTTTATTTCCATATACTTAATTTTAATTAAGCATATAATTTGTATAAACTAAGACTATGACCGTTCCAAAAGTGTCAACTTAATTTTCAAGCTCTGTGCAATAGTAAATATGTGAGGAAATGTGGGAAGAATGTTACTGGCGGTCTGAAGAATTCAGGCCAAACTTTGTAACCTACAGAAGCTGTCGTGGATGAAAGAAGCTTCACTGTTGTGAATAATAAGTCCAGTTAACACTGAATAAAAATAATTCTGTTTGAAAGAAATGTAGTTACTTTATGAAAGTGGTCATTGTGTCAGCTGCACTTTTCTCCAAGTTATACTTTGAATAATGCATTTCTACTTCTTACTAAATCCCTTTTGCTGTGCAGTCTTCTCTGTGCAGTGGTGTTTTAATTGGAGCCTTGTGGCATTGTGCCAGTTATAAACCAGGAACACAGGATGGAGCATGTGTAGCTGATGTCTGTTCCTGGGACGAGGGAAGTCTAAGATGAATTTTTTTTTTTCCAGATAGGGAGAAACTGGTGTGTTCTACATCTGCCTAATAGAAATGAGCCAGTTTTTATGGTTTCTGCTATGCTGTTACTGCAGTGATGTTTCTATTACTTACCTGTGCTTTACATTTGTTGTTTGGTGAGAGAGAAAGAAGTTTCTAACTATGGGAATGATGCTTTTGTTTTCTTACATGACTTCTGTTTTGGTTTGTACCTGTAACTCCTAAGAATTTAAGTAAATTACTACTGAATGTTGCTGTCTCTCTTGTGTAGGAAGTATAGGTATTCTTTAATTCTAATTTTAATCTGCTTTAATTTTTTCTAAATTTAAATTTTTCTTACTCATTTTTCCCTGTAATTCAGTCCTTTCACTGGGCTAATACGGATCAGTTTTGGACTACAAAATACACATGACCTTGTAGAAATCAGAAGAACATAGGTGCGACTAGGACAGAAACACAAGTGTGGAGGAAAAGGAACAAAACCACTTCAGAGAGGTGTTTTTTTTGGGGTTCTTTACCTCTTTCCACACCCTCCTTTGAAATACACAGCGTTAATGTTAAGTAAGCAGAGTTTGAATAGATTCTTTCATTCACTCTTGCTTCATCAGTAGGTGTAACGGTTGTCTCCTGTAGTTGTAGTGCCAGTAAACCCCAGGAGAGACTGGGAGAAATGGAGGGTTTTAAACAGAGAAGCTCTTCTGCTCTGCTTTAGAAAAATGCGTTTTAAAGAAAATTTGTTTTCAACAGAGCATTGTATTATATAAAAATAGTTGCTTAATAAGCATTTGCATTTACATGAAGCTCCAGGTACACATGATTCTTAGTAAATCTACTGAAATTATCCTGAAAAATTTGCAGTGCAATACTGACAGTCTGTGTCCCAGCAGTTCGTATTAGACTAATGCTAATTGTGCACCTGGGTCACTCACATAAACTGTTACTCCTGCCCTACTGGGGCTGTTTTTGATGACATACTGTGCAGCCACCCTGGTTCTGCAGCCGCCTTTGATAGCCCGGGCAGCTCCACATGCATATCTTCAAGCTTTGTAAACAACAGAATTTGTTTAGTTAGCTTATTAGCAAGTTAAAATCTTTTCAACCATGCCTTCACTTAGGAATCTGGCTGTGTGTTTAGGAAGTCTCTGTGTCTGAAGGACAAATGTCCAAAATAAGTTGTGTTTCTTCGTCTGGCCGCTTGGCCAGCGTGTTCAGGAGCGCTGGGGCAGGGGCCAGGCTCTGCTCGCCCAGCCCTTTTCTGGAGGGCTCTGCAGAGGCGCGTGCGATCGATGCCTGTTGGGCTTTGCGTGGAGTCCAAAGCCCATGGGCTGGGGCAATGCGCTCGGCTTTACTGGGCTGGGGGAGGGCAGCTCTGGCTGCTCCTCCACGTGCAGTGTTGGCACTGCCGCCTGCTGCTCGGACCACGGCCCGTGTCCTTGTGCCAGCACAAGCCATTCTTTGCACGGGAGCTCGCTTACTGCCACTGACACAAACCTGACTCTAAGGCCACAGAGCAGGCGTCGAGTTGCAGGCAGACAACAAATGTCCTCTGGTTTAATGTGTACTTTTCAGTACAAGTGAACTGAACCCATCCATCTGCTAGAGAAAGGCAGATACCCAGTGTGAGCTTCATCCTGCTTTTATGGCCAGAAACTCTGGAAGAAATTGCTGTAAGGCCCTTCTTGTTCCAGGTCTGTTGCCTGCTAGGAATGCTGCTGGACATTCTTAAATGGGCAGCACAGGGGTTGAAGATGTTTCTGACTGAAGGAGGTGCCGTGGGAGAGACAGGGAGCTCTGGTAACTAAAGCACCAAGTGAGGGGTCAGCATTGTGCTGGGGTGACCAGATGTTGACCAAAATTGGGACTGTGTTCTGTAGCGGAAGGGAGTTGAGCTGTGCCCCTTACTCCTGTGACTGGAGAAAAAGAGGACCAGTGGCGGGCGGTTTCTGGAAGCCGGCAGTGTCTGGTTAGGGCTTGGCAAGCTGTTCTTGGCAGCAGACTTCAATTAGGCAACTATTTGTTTCACTCACTTGTGATGGTCAGACCACCAAATGAGTACTTCAGATGTGGAGGTTTTCAAACTGTTTTGATGTAATCAGTTTCACAAATATGCCTGCAGCTTCCTTTTGTCCTTTCATTTATTGTTTTCTGCTAGTATTATCTATTAAAATACTGTTGTGGTGAAGATGTTTTTATATGGCTTTAGAAAAGCTTTTATTATAATAAAATTGTGGGGAACTTGTTCAGGCCTTGGTTAGATATTTTTTGTTGTTGTTGTTTATAGAGTACTTCTGAGAGTTAAACTGTTGTTGCTCTAATATGGGATATTATTCTTGCATTATTTTTCCAGTGCAAGATCTATTACAAGTATCAGTAAAGTTGGGCATGATCATGTCTGCTTAAGGCTATAATCTTTGTGAGTCTTTCAATTCAACATCTTTTGTTGAATCTTTTGCAAAACAGTCAGTATGGGGGAAAATAATCTCCTTGAAAGAAAGAGAAACTTAGTGGAGTTTCTGCATTAGAAACATTTCTTCATTAAGAAAAAGCTCTGTATACCTTAGTTCTACAGGGTGTCTGAAATACAGCATTAATTATGTTTTTGCTGACCCTGGCACCCTGCTGTACTTGGGATTCTAGCTATAGCTAAAATATGCCTTTCTCTGCCAAGACCTGGAGGCAGGACTAAGCGTTCTGAAGGTGTAAAGCTACCCAAAAGACTCTGTGCTTTAAGCAGCAGTTCCTGCATGCTACAGGAATGCACTGTGCTAAAAACAAGGCAGATCAAAACAGGGACACAATATACTGGTGGGTCACATACGTTGTCAGTAGCTCTTTGGATTATAATATGGTGTTAAATATATGGAAGGTAAATAAATCAAAAGGCCTGAATTGAAATTATGCTGAACTGAATTTCTGACTAGTCACCTGATTGGTAGGCCAGCTGGATCCTGGAATGAAAAACACAGTGGTTTAAGAAGTGGTGCTGTGCAAGATTTACGTTGTCTGGCACAGAAAACCTCGGTCATTTCTTACCAACAGCCTCCATTCTGTTGTCTCCTCTCCAGTTGAAGCCTAAAGTATCAGGGGATGGTGGTGCTGGCTTTGTGCTGTCACAGAGCTGCAAAGTTCCTCCTGACCCTGAAGCCCCCAGGCCTCAGTGCTGAGTGCTGGGCTTGGCTTCTGCAGGGCTGGCAAGTGACAAGCTTTAAAACTGTTCTTTAAAGCTGCTGGATATGGTTGTTTGTGTGGTGGGCTTGAGGAGAGCTGGGCACACTGTGCACCCAGGCTCT
Organism: Anomalospiza imberbis; assembly: GCF_031753505.1. Classification (NCBI taxonomy): domain Eukaryota; kingdom Metazoa; phylum Chordata; class Aves; order Passeriformes; family Viduidae; genus Anomalospiza; species Anomalospiza imberbis. The sequence goes on along the minus strand of NC_089697.1, from coordinate 14,492,049 downwards.
TCCATTTTTCTGATTTCTCTGGCTGACTCTGGAGTGGATAACATTACTTCAGTCGGTGTGGCATGATTGTGTGCCATGAGAACTGAGCGATGTCAGACTGATGCTCATTAACGAGTGGATATGGCAGAGGGAACAGCAATCCTGGATGGAGCTTATCACTCACAACTTATATAGGTTTTCTCTATGTTCTGCTTCCATTTTCTCTAGCCAGTGTGGGTAGTAATTTTACAAAATCAGTACATGCTGCGAGGATTAATTCCTGTGCCATTTACTGACAAGCAGGTCTGGACAAAGCCCTGTAATCTGTTTGCTGCAGTCCCTGTTCCTTAGTGTGATTTGTGTATCGATTCTCCTGAAACAGAAGAAATTCCTGAGGTTCACAGACGGCACTGAAATCTGAGCTGTGGACATCTGACCGCAAACAATGGAGTCTCTCCAGAGTTGTGGAGTACAAGTATTGAATGAATGATCATTTTCTAATACCTGTAATTGAAACAAGATTTGTAAGCATGGTAATTTGCAGAGTCAGGGTAGTTTGCAGCATGCGCTGTAGGGTGGGATGGAAGGTTCTACTGGTGCTACAGGTGATGAGTTGTGCAGCCTTACTGTGGGTGCTTGTTTAGATCTGGATTTGTCAGCGTTCACAGTGGGTGCTTATGCTGGTCTGTACTGTGCATCGTGTTGATACCTTAGAAGTCCTCAAAGCGCCTTACTAGAATCTTTGGGATCTGCTGCTGTATACAAGAGAAGTGAGAAAGGAATTTTCTTCGCCCCTGTATTTAGTTTTATGAAAAGCTCTTTAAAAGTGTAATTAAAAAAAAAATCTGCTGGCAAAAGGAGAGAGTGCATTTGAGATTTCCTGTCTCCTGGGAGCTTGTCTAGCTGATTCCTGTTTAAGGCTTAAGACGAGCAGGCTGGCTGGCACTGCAGGTAAGGGGAAGGTTGGATGCATTGAACTCATGGCTTATGCAGTAGCTTAAAGGCTTCTGCAGGCCTGAATGCTCTGTGATGTGGACTTACTCTTGAATAGAAGTTGCATAGTATGCCTGAGAGTTCTAAAGATACCTTTTGTTGAGAAAGATACCTTTTGTTTGGAAAAAGTAGCTTTTTAAATGTAAAATTGGAGAGATACACCTTTGAATAACTGGTGAAACTCCAATCTCTGAAGCTGAGGTGTTACAGGAATGGAGTAGCAAATACTGAAGTGCAAAACTAGATTTAAACGTCTTTATTACTGTGTTATTGGTGATGATAGCTAAGGCTTGAATTTCTTTTTCTCTCTTCCAGATGAAATAAAAAGTGAGCTGGAAAAGCAAAGGTAAATTATTAATTACTCTAAACGGAAGTGTATGAAAAGAACAAATGGAATAGTTTTGTGGAAGTGTAAGAGTGTATATACATTATAGCGGTGAGTTTGTGAATACTAGTTACCCAGCTTTCTGCCAAGAACATGTGGCCTGGCCTGTGTGTTTCACTTACACAATGTTTGTGGCTGTGGATACTCAAGCCATAACTGCCAGTGAATTTCACCAGGAAAAAATTGTGAAATTTCTAGAAGGTGCCAGTTTTTTGCTTCCTTTTACTGGACTCAGTAGCCTGATAGGAAGTCATGGGGAGCAGTACATACCCTCTGTTTGATAGCATGTGCTCTTTATTACCTAGATCAAGAACACCAATTTAAATATTACGTAGCAAAAGTTTTAAAAAAGTTTTCCAGTGCTGTGCTATGATTGAAAATGAGCAAATGGGTCTCCAAATGTTTCTATTTGCTTAGTGTTCTGCTTACGGGCACTGTTTAATCCATTTTGAATAACATGGGTAGATGTATCAGTTGTGTAGGAGTTTTCCAATATTTCAGACAGTGGGACAGTGTTGGAGTATAGTGAGGGAAGAGTCAAGCTGAAGAAGATACGAAAAAGATCAGATAGACTATAAATAAATGTAAAATGGAGGTTTTGTGACTTTTAAAGAAAATCTTTGTTTAAGAAAGTATATGCAAGAAAGCTGTAGTACATTTGTATGCTGCTGTGCATTACTTAGCTTTAAATTCAGAAAAAGGAGAAAGTGTAGTTTGCTATGATATATATGCTTAGAAAAATTAATATTTCTTTGTGTCTGACCTAGAGAAGGCACTGCTGCTCCACCAAAAGCAAATTTCATTGAAGCAGATAAATATTTCCTTCCATTTGAGCTGGCCTGCCAGTCAAAGTCTCCACGCATTGTCAGTACTTCCCTGGATTGTTTACAGGTGAGTGTTGTGGGTGAGCTTGGTCAGAGCGAGATGGAGAAAGCTGCAGTGACCAGGTCTGGCACGCAGCTCCTGCAGCGAGGAGTGGCCTGGCCCGGGGTCACAACAGCCCCAGGGTCACAGCAGGCCCAGGGTCACAGCAGGGGTCACAGCAGCCCCTGCCCGGGGTCACAGCAGGGGTCACAGCAGACCCTGCCCGGGGTCACAGCAGCCCCAGGGTCACAGCAGCCCCTGCCCGGGGTCACAGCAGGGGTCACAGCAGCCCCTGCCCGGGGTCACACCAGGGGTCACAGCAGGCCCTGCCCGGGGTCACACCAGGGGTCACAGCAGCCCCTGCCCGGGGTCACAGCAGGGGTCACAGCAGCCCCTGCCCGGGGTCACACCAGGGGTCACAGCAGCCCCTGCCCGGGGTCACAGCAGCCCCAGGGTCACAGCAGCCCCTGCCCGGGGTCACACCAGGGGTCACACCAGGCTCTGCCCAGGGTCACAGCAGGGGTCACAGCAGCCCCTGCCCGGGGTCACAGCAGGGGTCACAGCAGCCCCTGCCCGGGGTCACAGCAGGGGTCACAGCAGACCCTGCCGGGGTCACACCAGGGGTCACACCAGCCCCTGCCCGGGGTCACAGCAGGGGTCACACCAGGCCCTGCCCGGGGTCACACCAGGGGTCACAGCAGCCCCTGCCCGGGGTCACAGCAGACCCTGCCCGGGGTCACACCAGGGGTCACACCAGCCCCTGCCCGGGGTCACAGCAGGGGTCACACCAGGCCCTGCCCGGGGTCACACCAGGGGTCACAGCAGCCCCTGCCCGGGGTCACAGCAGGGGTCACAGCAGACCCTGCCGGGGTCACACCAGGGGTCACACCAGCCCCTGCCCGGGGTCACAGCAGGGGTCACACCAGGCCCTGCCCGGGGTCACACCAGGGGTCACAGCAGCCCCTGCCCGGGGTCACAGCAGACCCTGCCCGGGGTCACACCAGGGGTCACACCAGCCCCTGCCCGGGGTCACAGCAGGGGTCACACCAGGCCCTGCCCGGGGTCACACCAGGGGTCACAGCAGCCCCTGCCCGGGGTCACAGCAGACCCTGCCCGGGGTCACACCAGGGGTCACAGCAGCCCCTGCCCGGGGTCACAGCAGGGGTCACACCAGGCTCTGCCCGGGGTCACACCAGGGGTCACACCAGGCCCTGCCCGGGGTCACACCAGGGGTCACACCAGGCCCTGCCCGGGGTCACAGCAGGGGTCACAGCAGCCCCTGCCCGGCATCAAACTTGGCCAGGCACTGGGCACAGGGAGGAGTGTGGCTGCCCTGCTGCAGCCCATTTGCTGGGGCTGGGGTATCCTTACACCAGGCAGTAAAGCTGCTTCGTCTGTCGTGCTCCACAAGGACTGTTACCATGGGGTTTCTTGTGGTGCCGATGTGACAGAGGATGTCGCACTCTGGGAAAGACTGGTGTTAAAAATTTTTTTGTCTGGTTATGGTATGAAGACATGGCCTGAGTTGAAAAAGCTTTTGTGTCATACTAAAATCTCTTTTGTCCACATATGTGAGCAGTCAAACTATTTGCTGGCCAGACTATAGATGGTGTTAAATTTTCACATTAAAACTGGTTAAGTGAGGTATGCTATCTAAACACACCTTTTTATGCTGCTACGCTGTGTTTTTCCTAACAGTATGTGGTCATCTAAGCTGCATTCTTTCTATCTAGAAACTCATATCTAGAAACTCTTTCTGTCTAGAAACTCATTGCATATGGGCATATCACTGGCAATGCTCCGGACAGCGGAGCTCCTGGGAAACGACTGATTGACCGAATAGTGGAAACAATTTGCAATTGCTTTCAGGGTCCTCAAACAGATGAAGGAGTACAACTGCAGATAATTAAGGTATTTTATTCAATTTATTTTGGTGCAACATTAATTTGCTTTCTCTCTCTTTCATTTTGTAACTGAAAAGAAATAAAAGCAAAATATTACTGAGGGCCCATTTGCTCCATTTCTCACATTGTCCCATGTGTCACTACATCCAGGGAGGCTGTCACCAGGGCAGAATTGGTGAGGAAAATGTACTTCCTGTTTGGAAAGCAGAATGTAAAGGAATCTTTTAAAAATGTTTGTCCTTTCTGAGATAAACCATCTTTCAGACAGCTTGGTGCTCCTCTTAGAGGTTCACTGTGCCCACCTCCATCAGGCCAGGGAATTGCTTTCAGCCCGGATAGCAGGCCCTGGAACGGGGATGCAGTGCCTTGGAATACTGTTCAAGCCTGTCTGCTCCCCTGGCCATTTTTCCAGACAGCTGCCAGTGTATGTTCTCAACAAGGCTTGGTGAAGTCCGTCAGTAGTGTGTGTTCTGGCTCTGAAATATCTTTGGGCTGCTGTAGCTGAGGTTGGAAGTTAGTGAACTTTCTAGTAGACCAACTTGACATTAGTGTAAGCCAGTTGGCTCTTGTGTGGAAATGAAGCTATGGAATATAGTAAATTTTTTGGAGGTGGAGTATCTCCCTTGGTAGAAAATTAGTTTTGATAAGACCCTCTAAGAACAGCTCAGGAGAGAGCAGAGATGTGGAAGTCCTTTTGAACTTTCTTTGATTTGAAATGTTGTTGCTTGTAAAGCCTTAGAAAAAATGTCTGTGTTTTGTAACAAACTCAGTGATTATTCTGGAAGACATGCATGAGGAGCATTGCTGCCTACTTGCTTTCATTTTTACCATGTTATGGACTTTTCTAGGCTCTTCTCACTGCAGTAACATCTCCATATATAGAAATTCACGAAGGAACAATTCTTCAAACTGTTAGAACCTGCTACAACATCTATCTGGCCAGTAAAAATCTTATTAACCAGACAACTGCCAAAGCTACCCTTACACAGATGCTAAATGTAATTTTTACAAGGATGGAAAATCAAGCTGTAAGTAGCTATTACTTTTTCTCATCTCAAATGTTTAGGCTTGCAAATGACTGAAAACTTTTTATTGTTTTTAATGAATCTGTCATTTTAGTTACATATCTGTTGATTTGTCACGTTAGAAAACCTGTCAAACTGTGCAGTGAGGCATACTGACTGAATTGAAAATAAAAGGTGACGTGCACTGCTGATAACAAGGTTTCACACCATAGCTTCTGCCAAATGGCATTGGATAAACAAATGATGCTTTTCAAATAAACTTGACATGTATCTTTTTAATCTCACTGGCCAAGTGACTGTAGTTTCACTGATTCCTGCTAAGACGTGAGTTCACAAAGGAACGTCAGTCATCATAGACAGGATTTCCCTCAGTGTATTTTGTGCTTAGATGAATCTTTCCATATGTGTTTTCCAAGCTGCAGGAGTCCAGAGAAGCAGAGCGGGCGCAGAAGCCGCAGTCCCCCGCGGTGGCGGGGTCGCGGTCCCCACGGCCGGGGCAGCGGCAGCAGACCTCCTGGGGAGGCAGAGCTGGCACCGCCGGCTCCATGCTGGCCAACGGGGAGCCCGGTCCTGGAGAGCCCGGTCCCGGGGAGCTGCAGCGGGCCCCTGCCCTGCGGGCGGCAGGTGAGCACAACGCGGGGTCTGTTGCTTTCACTCACAGCCAGCCTGTTGAAAAGTGCTCTTGTGTCGGAGTCCAGGACATCCCTCTGGCTGCCCTGGCTGTCTCCAGACCCTGGCAGGGGCTCGGAGACCCTGGCAGAAAGTCAAAAACACCTGTGGCTTTGATTTTAGCCTGTGGAAAAAACTGCCAACTCTGTATGAGGAATTACAAGCCACAAGGATTTTAGTAGTGTGATATTTGAACTAACACAGGGTGGAAAAGTAGAATTTTAGTGTTTTTAGAATATAATTCAAGGGGTCAAGATGGAGGAATTTGGGCGTGTCCTATCCTTCTTTTCCTTCTTCTTGTCCTCCGTGTCTTGGTGTGATGGTGACACTTTTCTATTGGTTTAAGGTAGAGATGCACTGTCCAACATAGGTGTTAGATATTGGTGCATTGTTATAAACAGAATATACATAACTTTTGATATAAAAGGTAAACACCACCCGACAGGGCAGGGCAGACTGCCATGGCTTCCTTTCTGGACAGAGCTCGGCAGGTCAGAGAAAGAATGTTCTAGATAAGGAAAAATAAACAACCTTGAAAGCGCAATCGGACACATTCCAGGCTCCTTCTTTGGCTGCTTCGGGCTGGGAAGCAAAGACTCTTCACGATCTCGGGGTCACCCTGACCTTCAGAAGCCCAAGAAATCGACACTCTTGGAGGAGCAGTGATGGGGTGACTGGCTCCCTTGGCTCTCCTCAGTAGACTTTCAGAGCGTGCTGCCATCCTTGGCTTGTGTCCACACTGTGACTGCTGCAGAAAGGTTCCTGTTCTCCCTAGAATTCCAGTTAAACCATGTGTACTTTAACTGTAGAGGATTGTAATGGAATTTGACTTGAATAGGTTGATAAAGGGGAAGGAAAGGAAGAGAGTTGTCATGGTATGTGGGATGTGACAGAAACGCTCTCAGGTAACTGAAGTCCTGTGGTAAAAATGGTGCGTATTATGAAGACCGTATCATCAGCACATACTGCATCCAAATTAGGAATGTTTGTAACAGTTGATAAATAAAAATGACAAAATAACTGCATTAAAAATATCAGTGCTTTGATTCAAACAACATAAATAACATCAATGAGTATTTTTTAATGACTTCTCACAAATTACTTTCAATGAGAGCTGCTGAAGAAAACTGATAAGTTTTTATTCTTCTGCCTTCTTCCTGTCTTTCCTTTTAATCTTCTTCCTGAACAAAAATACTAAATTAAAAATTCTCTCTGTGTTTCATTAGAGGAAACAATTGATGGAGGAAAGGAAATGGTTCAAGGCATCTTGGAAGATGTGGTGGAGTCAGCTGTGAAAGGTAGTAAAGTCTTCTGAAGTAAAATAGTTCTATATTTATCAATTATAGAAGCATGGCAGTAATTTTTGTTACTAAGTATCTTGACAAGAACACCTACTAAGGCAGCAAGAACATGTTTTGATTGTATCACCATATTCTTTTGCTGGTAGCTGAGAAACTTTCTAGTTTACCAGTGCTACTTCTGTGCCACTCGGTGGTAGAGCTTCTCAAAGTCATGGGATAGAAAACTCTTGCATGATTTTAATCATCTTTCCATTTTCCCCTTTAGTGGCTGAAGAAAAGCAGGTAGCAGAACCTGTCAAGGCTCTGCCTGCATTAGAGGCTGCAGATACTTTCCTTTCTGGCTCTAGCAGTGAAAATGTACAAACAAATGGGATTCCAGATGATGGGCAGTCTGTTTCCTCCACTGATAATCTGGTAAATAACTGCACTGGATGCCAATATACATCTACAAAAGAATAAATGTTTTTATTGTGACAACTAATAAAGTGGGATTTGGCAGAAGAAAGGGACAGAAACTCAGTGTATGTGTCCTGCTCAGGTTCAAAAAGGAAGCAGCAGCTTCAATTTAAGCATATATCGAAAATACCTGTCCTAAAATTGATTATATTAGTTGTATTTTAATACAGAGTGGGGACAGAGGTAAAGGGTCAGTCAACATGTGTAAAAAGATCCAGATCCCTTGTAATCCTGTTTAGGTTTAGTTTAAACTGCAGCTGATTCTCGGAGGAGCTGTGGGATCTCCTAATTGCTCTGTTTCTTTGCTCTCTTCACTGAGAGTCTGTGTTGTGTTTCTTACTCTCAAGGAAACGGATGTATCTGGACATCAAGCTGCTGCCAGATTTTCCCATGTTCTACAAAAGGATGCCTTCCTTGTGTTCAGGTCATTGTGCAAGCTCTCCATGAAACCGCTGGGGGAAGGACCACCAGATCCCAAGTAATGTGGTTGGATTTATTATTCTGTCCTCTCCTGGTAGCTTTTGGAGACAGTTAAGTTGCTGCTGTATAGTTAAGCAGGTGTTCAAAATCCACTCGTCAGGCCCTTAGTTTAGTTGGCTTGATGAATCTAGGATTGAAAATAGCTTCAAATTATTAAAAATTCAATACTTGAGATTTTTGGGTTTTGTATAATAGGCTTATTAATCTTACCAGTTGGAGTGGCCTCAACTGTAGTATTTGTGAAGCTTTCGGTGGGAGTGTGGGGAAGTGCTTAAGAAGCACAGAGTTGCATTTATTAGGCTAGTCTAAGGTGTTAATATTACTGAAAAAAATTCTAATTTGGATGGTAGAAGTTCAAAATTCACTTGGCTGATTTCCACCCCTCTTGCCCCCTGCAATTAAATGAATCAAAATAGCAGTAATTTCTTCCTGATGTAGAAGAAATGCTACAGTGCTAACGTCAAATGCAAGTATATACTAAGAAAATATAGAAATACATTTAATGTTGATTTTTTTTCTAGATCCCATGAATTGCGTTCCAAGGTTGTGTCTCTCCAGCTGCTTCTCTCAGTGCTGCAGAATGCTGGTCTAGTTTTCAGGACACATGAAATGTTCATCAATGCAATCAAGCAGTATCTTTGTGTAGCATTATCTAAAAATGGAGTCTCTTCTGTTCCTGATGTGTTTGAGCTCTCTCTTGCCATCTTCCTCACACTGCTTTCAAATTTTAAGACCCATTTAAAAATGCAGATTGAGGTGAGAGACTTTTAATCTATAAATTTCATATGCTCTAGTTCTCAAAATACTGTTCTCAAGGTAAAAAGACAGCTGGAGCTTCCATTTTAATGTCTTAGTTTGGTTTGCTTACTAAACTAATATATTACTACTGTATCCAAATTCTAATATGCATGAAATATTACTCTTCAAGAGGAATTACTGAACAGATGAATCTGTACATTTGATGTGGTTCAAATAAGTTTCAGATCATCAAGTCCTTAATCTTATTTATTTTGCAGGTGTTCTTCAAAGAGATCTTCCTGAATATTCTAGAGACTTCTTCAAGTTCCTTTGAACACAAATGGATGGTGATTCAGACTTTAACTAGAATTTGTGCAGGTATTTCCACTGTGTAAAAGAATCACTTCTTCGGGCAGCAGATGAAAATTATTTTGAAAAGAAATGGCACATACAATGTTTAAGTATGAAAATTTGAATTTGATCCTAGAATGCTTGAGTTAAATGTCTGGATTCATCTGCAGTACCTGGTCCAACTGGCTGATTCCTTTTAAAAATTCTATTGCACAGAATCCTAATACTGCCATTTCCTTTTATTTTCCAGATGCCCAGTGTGTAGTGGATATTTATGTTAACTATGATTGTGATTTAAACGCTGCTAATATATTTGAACGCCTTGTAAATGATTTATCCAAAATTGCACAGGGACGAAGTGGGCATGAGCTGGGAATGACACCTTTACAGGTAAGGAAAACAGCTTTGAAGATAAGGAACTATTGTTTCATAAACAGTGCTATCTTTGCATCGTTACAGATACTTCCAGAGGTTCATGTTGTCTGTAACCCATTGATGTTACTTACATTTTATTAGTTTGATAATTTGCAATTGGACACTGAAGCAGTGCCATTAATTACTTGGTGATTTTGCTGCCTGTTTGCATTGTGAGACCAGGCTGGTTCTGGTCTCTTTAGTTTGACTGGCAAGGGAGAGAGGACCAAATGAGCCTTCCTCTGCCCCAGTTAAATTACTTCCTTTCTGGAGTGCATAAAGCAGTGGTACTGTCTGTGGGGTTTGTTTTGCACAGACTTTATGCCATATTTCCACCATAAGCATTTTATTTTTAAGATTATACTTTTCCAGTCTTTAGAGGGAGACTGTTGTAGAGACTGTTCAGCACAGTTTGTTGGTTGGTTTGATTTTCCTTTTTTTATGTTATTTTTCTTCTTCATGTTTTAGGAACTAAGCCTGAGGAAAAAAGGACTTGAATGTTTGGTTTCTATTTTAAAATGTATGGTAGAATGGAGCAAAGACCTTTATGTGAACCCCAATCATCAGACTAGCTTGGGTAAGATTGTTTCTGTATGGAGAGACTGATTTATTTAATCAGTTCATTCTTGTGTTTGTTCACTGCTTAGAAGCTATTCAGAAGTATGGGTGCCAGGTTTGTATCTAAACAATTTGTTTACACAAGTGAGGTATTTTACAAACAGCTGTTGGTGCTGCTGTAGTAACTGATTCTCCAAGTGTCTGGTTTGAATAACCAGGTTCTGTTGATGAGCTTTAGCCAGGCCCTTGTCTGCTATAAAGGCTGACGTAGAACAAGACATGCGACCAGTCTTGGAGTTACTAAGTTGAAGTACTGGAATTTCTCCATAGATGCTGCTGCTTTTCTGCCTTTTGTTGGATTATTTTAGAATTGCATCAATAGAGCATCTTCATGTAGTGTAGTGCAGACTGCCAAAAAGTATACATGGTAAAATAAGAATATTAACTCCCAGATTTCTGCTTAAAAGTTCTGTAACTTAAAAGCTCTTGACTGAACAAGGATAAGTTAAATCTCACCTTGTTTGTAAATAGGTTCATATAAACCATCTGAACAGGAAATGGCTGAAGGTAAATGCCTGGACACTGGAGGGAGACGGAGTAGTGTCAGTTCCTTGGACTCCACTGTATCGTCAGGAGTCGGAAGTGTTGGTACCCAGACTGCTGTCCCAGATGATCCAGAGCAATTTGAAGTCATCAAGCAACAAAAGGAAATAATTGAACATGGGATAGAACTGTAAGCCCAGTATGACAGGAAAACCAAAGTTCACTTTAAATAAAATGTGTTGTTTCTTATGGTCTCACAGTCACACCTGTAGGGACACTTACAAATTAATATTAATGCTGAAGACTGTTGCCTGCTGTTGTGAAAAACCACTGCAGGGGGCTGCTATAGTTAAAAGGAATTTCATAAAATCCTGTGTGGGGTGGAAGGGGTTTTCACAGCTTTCCTTTTTGCTGGCTCAGCTCCACAAGAGTGTGTATGTCTAGAGAGAAATTGGTTTGAGGGACATAGTTGTCTTGGAGCTCTAACATGATTTGTTGTTCTTTATTGAAATAGTTTGAAGAATTAAATTGTTGTGCAGCTATGCTTTACTTCTTCTTCATTAATTTGAAGCTCTGCATGTCTGTAAATGCTAGAAAAGGTTTTGAACCACAACATTTTTAACATTTCATGTAAAGTGTCAAATTTTTCATGTTCAAAAAGGTGAGTTTTGGAGTTTTTCAGCAATAACTTCTAAGGTTATCAGCAACTTAATGTACCTTATAAGGTGGAGCCTATGGTGTGATACAGGTAATAGATTTGTTGCACATTCTTTAACTTTTTTTCTAACTAGAAAGAAAAGACTTGGAGCCACAGCACAGAATCTTTGATTTATGAGGACTCTGTAAAACTCAGATTTTATAGTCTGTGATATTTTTAATTGTATGTCAGTTTTCCCATGTTTTTGTCTGAATAGGTTTAATAAAAAGCCAAAGAGAGGAATACAGTATCTACAGGAGCAGGGAATGCTTGGCACTACAACAGAGGACCTGGCACAATTCTTGCACCAAGAGGAACGCCTGTGCTCTGTAAGATTATGTGCAGCACAATTAATACCCTTGCCCCTGTACCTTTAGCCCTGTCCCTGGTATCTGTGTGCCCCTGCTCTGGAGTTCATATCGTAGAGAAATGAACGTGCAAGGCTCCTCATGGACACGCCTAATGCCACAGCTACCTGCTGCTTACTTGCTGTCCCAGGCTTCTCAGTAAAGGACTGTGTTACGGTGAAGTGCTGGAGGGTTCCCCATCAATGGAATGTGCATTTTGTCTGTCCCTGGAGGCTGCAGGGAGACCGAGCAGTGTCAGTTGCTGGCAGTCCCTTGCCAGCAAGGGAGGATCATGTGCTGCAGTGGCAAAGCATTCTCTGCTGCGTGTGCAGCTGGGCACAGTTCAGCTTTCCTTGGCTCTGCAGTAATGCAGATCTTGCCTTTGGCAGTGAGGGAGGCAGGAATATGCAGACTGAGGGGGCATATCTGGGACCCCTGTCCCTCCCTCAGCTGCTCTGCCCACGCGGCTGCATGTCAGCTTTACAGAGCTGACAGCTGTGCAGCTCTTGGCACAGAAACCCTCTTGCAGAGCTGGCACTTGGATTGCACTGTAATAACTGTCTCTTGTGTTTTTTAGACTCAAGTAGGGGAATTTCTTGGGGAAAGCAGCAAGTTTAACAAGGAAGTGATGTATGCCTATGTAGACCAACTTGATTTCTGTGGAAAAGACTTTGTCTCTGCTCTGCGTATATTTCTGGAAGGTTTTCGTCTGCCAGGTGAAGCCCAGAAGATTGATAGATTAATGGAGAAGTTTGCTGCTAGATATATTGAGTGCAACCAACGGTAATTCAAACCCTTTGTATCAGATCAGTGCCCAAAGAACATTCCCTGGCTGTACTGTTGTGTGGCCCTTAGGGGCAGGGGATTGATTAAGCTCATACCAGGCCAGGAACTTTTGCAGGTTTGTGTGAGGAGGAGATCTTGCAGCTGATATTGGATAGGAACGATACTGATGCTGTCATTTCCTTAAATCCCACGTACTTGCTAAAAGGAATTACTGGAAAAGGGAAGCCCTAAGTATGTTAAAATCCAACAGCTAATACAGAGACACTTTCAGACAAATGTACATCAGTCAAGTATAAAAGACTGTATTAAGCAGTAGAAATGGCTAGAATTAAAAAAAAAATCATGACATAAACAACTAATAGCATGTTACAATGCTTTTTCTTGCCTGTTAGATGTGGAACAAAATGTGTATATGTTATTTGATACCAAACAGGCAAAGTTGCTATTGTTCCTAGTGCAATAGACACTGAAGTTTAGTCAGGCTTAATTAGCTCCCTTTCCTTAGTCCAGCTGGTGTATCAGTGGGTTGGTTTTGTATCAATCTTTATGAAACTCTGAGTAAAAAATAAGCTGTCATTTAACTTTTTTAAGATTATACATTATTGTTCTTTGGGTAATCGGTAGGGAATGTACTTGAAAATCTCAGTCTATTTTTCAATATTGCAAAAATGATGCACTCTCCCCCCACTTTTTAATTTGTGTTTTAAACTGCATTTCTAATGGTTAGCTTCAGTCTTTGTTGGCTTTTTGGTTGAATCCACAGCACTTCTGGGTATTTTTCTTGCATATGGAACTAGAGCTAATGGATTGAGGAATTGAGAGTCCCTTAACCTGTTTTGTTTTTTCCTCCCTCAGGCAAACACTCTTTGCTAGTGCAGACACTGCCTATGTTTTGGCATACTCCATTATAATGCTGACTACAGACTTGCACAGTCCACAGGTAGAAATTTTAAAAATCCCAACTTACAGAAGTCCAAACATCCCTGGATCTTGCATTCAAAATCTGATATCCGACTTATTCCTTCTTACAGGTAAAAAATAAAATGACAAAGGAGCAGTACATTAAAATGAATCGAGGAATCAATGACAGTAAAGACCTGCCAGAAGAGTATTTATCCACAATCTATGAAGAAATAGAAGGAAAGAAAATTGCGATGAAAGAGACAAAGGAATATGCAATTACAACCAAGTGTAGTAAACCAAGTAAGAAGGAGCTAGAAACTGGGAAGACCACAGTGCTCTTGAACTGTGGCAGGAACTAAGGGATGGCACAGTGGTGTGCAGAGTCCTTGTGAAAATGCCTTGGGGCAATACATAAAGTACACTTGGCATGGTTGATAGAGGTATATGGAACGAAACTGGCTCAGTTACAACTTAACACTGCCTTCTGTGGTGGGAGCAGCCTTGTAGGTGCCTCTGGCACCACTGCAGAGCAGCACTAGAAACCAGATCACGAGTGTGAGGAGTAACTCGAGGGGAACTCACTTTGCAATTAATTTGTTTTTATGTGCTAGACAACGAGTGAGGGCTTGATTTGAGCTGGTTTTTTGTCTCTCCATAGTTCAGTGTCTGGGAGGTGTCACAGTCCTTGTGATAGTGTTTGAAAATCAGAGAGATTAGAGATTTTGTCATAGTCACGTCTCCTTATCCAGACCAAATGAGGGCTTCTTTGTGTAGCATGCAGTAGAAACCAGTATCCCCAGCTGTACCCTACACTTTTACTCAGAATAGCTGGTACTAATTTAATTCAAATTAGTGAATTCTGAATCTTCAGCATAGTGGTTTTCCCAGTGTTTTTATGCTGTTTGCAAATTTTGTCAATCAAAATAGGAACAAATTTAATTTGCTTGAAATTTGAAGTTGCACCCTGTAGTATAAGGATAAAGAAGCACTAATTATTAATTTATTTGTCATGGTGGTGAGGGCTTGTTTTGTTTTGGGGATGTGAGCCTAAGAAGACACAGGATCTTCCATCCACTTTTAGAGGCAGAGTGATTTAATAGAGTATGCACCTCTGACTTGGAGCAATTAGGTAATAGCATGTGTCATATACTAAAGGGCTGAATTAGTTATCTTGTAAAGAATAAAGTCTTAAGTTTGGGTGTGGTTTTTAGTGCTGGACTTCCTTTCTTGCAGCCTGGGGCAGCCTCCTGACTTCCAAGATTTTGCAAGTTTTCTATCTTTAGGTTTTATTTGCAATGCCTTTATTTAACATTTTGTGATGCTCAGTGTGAAGAGAAGGGATATGCTCTTGTAAGAAAAGCAAGCAATGTCTGTGTGTGGTGTTCCCCTTAGGTGTAGCTAATGAGAAGCAGCGGAGGCTGTTGTACAACTTGGAGATGGAGCAAATGGCAAAGACAGCCAAAGCCCTCATGGAGGCAGTGAGCCATGCGAAGGCGCCTTTCACCAGTGCCACTCACCTGGATCATGTCAGACCCATGTTCAAAGTGAGTGTCAGGTTCTCACTGTGTCTTTGTTATGAAGAGTTTAAAGCATGGGAAAACAGTGGAAAATTACTCTGAAGAGTTTGCTAATGGAACAGATGGACTCTTTGGATATATTTGGCTTCAGTAACCAGTGTTTTGGGCTAAAGCTGTAAGCAGCCTCTGAGTTTAGTTTCTGCCTCTGTTTAGCTTGTCTGGACTCCACTGCTGGCAGCTTACAGTGTTGGCTTGCAGAACTGTGATGACCCAGAAGTTGCGTCCCTGTGTTTGGAAGGAATACGCTGTGCCATTAGGATAGCCTGTATCTTTGGAATGCAGGTTGGTGCCACACTCAGCCTGGGACTCGCTGAGGGCCATGTGTGCTCTGGGAGGCAGGTGGAGAATTACACACAGCTTATACATAGAAGATGAAGTATCTCATCTGCTTCCTTGAAATGGTAAAAGGCCTTGATGTAATCTAGCATTTCTTCAACTCTGCTTTTCTTGCTGAATCTTCTATTAAGAGCATTTGCTAACTGGAAAGTGATCTAACAGTGCCAGCTATCCATAGAAGGAAATTTTGTAGGCAAGTTGCTTTCTCTGGTTCTTTGGGGACTTGATTTTCATGCTTGTTTCTCTGTCCTGTAGCTTGAACGAGATGCTTATGTACAGGCCCTTGCTCGTTTTTCCTTGTTGACTGCCAGTTCCAGCATTACAGAAATGAAACAGAAGAACATCGATACCATTAAGACACTCATTACAGTTGCTCACACAGATGGCAACTATCTTGGCAATTCTTGGCACGAGGTAAATCTTTATTAGTTTAACTAGTGAACGTGGTTTTTCTTCTACTATCAGCTCCCAGAACTTGCTCAAAAATGTGAAGGAAGTACATTATATTGTTTAGTTTTCGGGGTTTTTTTCTAATAGGTAGATAAAAATAATGCACTGATTTTTTTTGAAGACTGTGGAAACTGTGTGACAATATTGTAGATTTGTGGCTGCATTTGATATAGGATTAAAATGGTAGAAAAAAATCCCATAGGGCTTCAGAATATTCCTCATATAAAATATTGTATTCTTATTCATGGAAACAAAAATATTCTAGCTCACAGGTCGAGACATGTCTGTGCAATGTTTGACAACATTTACACCATAAACACATGAAAAATTGGGGCTAAAATACTTTGGTGGGTGATTGGTAAAGATGAGCTATCAGGATTATATGCATTTTCTTAAAGCCTGTTTTCCAGGAGCAATTTTATCAGCTCTAAATCTGTGCTGTTGCTAAAAGGAGCATTTCTGCTGCATTATGTTCTCTGGTTCTAGGCTACGTGATGCGAGCCAAAATGTGCTAGAGCTGACAGATGCCTCAGACCTGGCTCACAGCACACTCTCCTGAGTGCTTGTGCCAGCAAAGGGATGTGGCTGTGGGGGAGGAGGAGGGAGGCGAGCACAGCATTGGCATTTAAACTGTCTAGGTTGGAGCAGTGTTACTCAAGTGGTGAGAGCTGCAATGTTTCAGTCTTTTCATCTCTCCAGGGCAATGAAGTCTCTACAAGATCAGCTCCAACTTGTTTATAGTCTTGAAAGTTGATGGTGTAAAAAGTAATGAAAAGGTATCCTTCAGTAGTTAGAGATCCAGGTTAGATTTTGGAGCACTGTTTATTTTAGTCTTATATTGGAATGATTCATGGTGGCTGATAATATTGAATGCAATCAACTTAATTTTCAGTTTTATTAGTAATGTTTTAGCTCCATCAAAGCTGTTATAACGGCCAAAGTTGTTTGAATGGTTGGAAAACCTGGGAAGGTCATAAATTTTAAATACAAATATATGTTAAGAATAAAAAGATGGTAGTGTGCAGAAACGCAGTGTTAAATTTCTTTTGGTTTTAGATTTTGAAATGTATTAGCCAGCTGGAACTGGCACAGCTCATAGGAACTGGCGTGAAAACTCGGTATTTGTCTGGTTCTGGGCGTGAGAGGGAAGGCAGCATTAAGGGCTATGCCTCTGCAGGAGAAGAGTTTATGGGCCTGGGCTTAGGTAAGATTATTAATCCTGAACTTCACAAAGATGCACATACAAGTGGAGTAAGGATGTTAAAGAATCCTCAATGTTATAACATACTCAAATATATTTACTTGCTTCCAGGGGAAGCTGTGCTGGATTAATGAAACTGTGTATTCCAATATGTGTTTATAATTACCAAATCTCTTGTAACTTTGGAATTGGGTTAAGCTATTTAATAACTACTCCACATTTATTTGTTGGAATATGTTGTTGTCAAAACTGTTTTGCTGTATGAAGTCATGCTTTCGTTAAAATATTAATTAATAGAAAAAAAAGCTGTTTCTTTTTAGGAATTAATAGATGTTTCAATAACTGACAATTGGTTTTCCAAAGGAATTTTTTATCTTAACATGTTGGGCTTGCTGTTCCAGTTCCTATTGTTTCTGCAGTGTGTACAAGAAACAAATCTTAGTTTTTTGGCTTAAATTAGAGGGACAAGGCAAGCTGCTTTAATCTTTGCAGAACCACTAAGGAAACAATTTAATTTTAAAAAACTTTGGAGTGAATGCTATAATGATGATTACAATGAACACAGAACTGTGTTCAGCATTAACTATTTGTAGCTAACTTAGAGTTCATGTTTTAAAATGTTATTTTATCTGTTCCGAATTTAATTAACAATATCATACCGTCTTAACCTAGAAAATATGATGTTTAGCTGTGTAATAATCTGGCACAGATCTGGCAAAGGCACTATCTGCTCCATATAAATTACGTGGTAGCTAGAAGCAGCAGTCACTTCTCTTTGTTTACTTGTTTGCTGTTGGAGTTAATATAAAGTCGTTGCTTCCTGATGGCAAATACTGTTTTTTAATGGATTTATGGCAGGGAACCTCGTTGGGAGTGGGGCTGACAAACGGCACATGGCGAGCATCCAGGAGTCTGTGGGGGAGACCAGCTCGCAGAGTGTGGTGGTAGCAGTAGACAGGTACTGAGCATGTAACCTCTGCACTCTTACCCAAATTGTTATCTTTGTCATCTGCCCTTCTGAAATAGTCTAAAGACATGCTTCTGTCCTAAACTACGTGTTGGAATGGGAGGTCTTAGTAACTACTGATGCAATGGTGCAAGTCTGCACAATCGTGTATTCAGACTTGCAGTGTGTATCCTAACCATAAACGCTCTGTTCCCACATCAAAGTCCAGGTCATTTGGGAATGTTCTCTGCTTTATCAGTGTTCTATATGGGCCACTATCAGCAGTCTGAACTCCTCTCAAGATTGAACAGCTGAAGGGGAAAAAGGGACAACAGTGCATCCATAGTCTTTCTCCTGTCTCTTCTGACAGCCAGAGCTGACCATATTCTCAGAGGATATAAAGATCAAAGGTGGCTAATAACCAGTCAAGTCTTGTAGCAAAGCTTTCTGTCTGTTTATTGTCCCCCTGCAATTTAACATGCTGTCACCCAAATGAGTGTTCCAGTATAACTTGGCCTGGGTAAACTTGTGAGCCTGTGCCTGTTCCTGCAGTGGGGCAGGAGCATGGTAGACTGTGATTTGGTGCAGGAAAGAGGATGCTTAGACTATGGACAGATGCATGTACTGCTGCCAAGGAGCAAGAATACAAGAGGTGCAGAGTTCATGGCATGGAGAACTGTGAAGTACCTCCAGATGTGCTGACCTTCTGCTGCAGCACTGAGCTGTAATCGATTCTTGTGGCTGCGCAGCTGAAACTCCAACTCCTGTGTTTGTTGTAGGATATTCACGGGCTCCACGAGGCTGGACGGGAATGCCATAGGTACGTAGGGTGGGTTCCAGGGCCCCTGGCACAGGAGCAGCCTGCCTTACAGCAGGCTCCTCCCGTGCAGTTGACTTTGTGCGGTGGCTGTGTGCCGTGTCCATGGACGAGCTGGCGTCCCCGCACCACCCGCGCATGTTCAGCCTGCAGAAGATCGTGGAGATCTCCTACTACAACATGAACCGCATCAGGCTGCAGTGGTCGAGGATTTGGCATGTGATTGGGGATCACTTCAATAAGGTACTTTTAAAAATCAAGTTACACAATATGCATAAATAGTGGGACTTCTTTAATCAACTTTTCCCTTCTGTGTTGTTAGTGGCTTAAACTCTGATATGGAAAAAAATTACATTCAAGGCACCTAAAAGAAGCACCTACTTAAAAATTTCAAGTGTACAAATAGAAATGTTTATAGGAATGATCTTTAATTATATAATCTTCATTATATGATTTGGTATTTTTGTAATTTTTCTTTGTTTTTTCCTTTGGATAAAATGCCAAATTAGTTTTCCTCTAAAATGTACACCGTTGATCGTTGAACAACAGTTGTTTTCCTTAGGAAATTGAATCGTGTTAGGATGGGATTTTTTAACCTAGGATTCCATTTATTTTATTGTATTGTACTGTATTTTAATTTTAGCATCTAGCTCACTATTACAATTCTGCTTGATACATTCAAAATCCATGGGTCTGTTTAGATGGATGTAATGACAGAAAGCCCCCTTCAACAACAACCCCTTCTTTCCCAAGTGTCAGAACACTGAACGTGCTAGCAATGTTTAGTGGGCTGAGATGGAGCCTGAGTGATGAATTTGTTACTCATATAAATTACACATTAACTGATAAATGTTTGAAAATATGCTTTTCTTCTAGGTTGGGTGTAACCCTAACGAAGATGTTGCCATCTTTGCTGTGGACTCATTAAGGCAGCTGTCAATGAAATTTCTTGAGAAGGGAGAGTTAGCCAACTTCCGCTTCCAGAAAGACTTCCTAAGGCCTTTTGAGCATATTATGAAGAAAAACAGGTGTGAGGCACTGCAATTTCTGCTTTAGCTTTAGTCCCACTTAAGGATGTCACTTGGTATGGGTCATGGTCATGTACAGGGAAGTGGGGGAGTTACTTTGTGCCACTGTAAAGTAGTCTTGCTTTCCTTTCTCTTCTTTTTTCTGAAGATCTCCGACTATTCGAGACATGGTGATCCGCTGTATTGCTCAGATGGTGAACTCTCAAGCTGGTAACATTCGTTCAGGCTGGAAAAATATCTTTGCTGTCTTTCATCAAGCAGCATCAGACCACGATGGGAATATCGTAGAGCTGGCTTTTCAGACTACAGCACACATAGTTAGTAAGTAATGCTTGACAGATGCATGCACCCAAATTAGCCTGGCTGCTGTGAGTCTGCTTCAGAAGGCTCATCTGAATAAGACACTTGTATTTCCAGGCAAGTAAACACACGACCTTGCAGCCAGACTGTTTAAACTCTGCAGCTGGGTCACACCCTTGAAGTCTCCTGAATGCTGTGGACAGGACAAACTAGATACAGATATTCTGCTGTAGAATTTGGCAATGTGGTTGGTGAAGTGGGACAGGGAAGGATGCAAGAGAAGGCAAAGAACCATATTTAATGTAGAAGATCTGGTCCTTTTGTGTTTGTCTGTTCCATAGCAGTATGCCATGGGTGACATGCCTAGATGGATGCAGTTTGTGGATTTTAATATCACTAAATTTTAAAAATGTATTTGTTTGTTCTTCACAGCAAATATTTTTCAGCAGCATTTTCCAGCAGCAATTGACTCATTTCAGGATGCAGTAAAATGCCTCTCTGAGTTTGCCTGTAACGTTGCCTTCCCAGACACCAGCATGGAAGCCATCAGGCTTATTCGCTATTGTGCAAAATACATCTCAGAAAGACCACAGGTATATTTGAATTATAACCCACGCTGCATTTTCATACTCTCTTCTACTGTTAAATGGAGATTAATCTGCTACGTAAGAGCTTTCATACTCAAACTGCAATTGCAAGTGTTTGAATACAAACACTTGCAATTGAAGTTTGAGTATGAAAGTTCTGTTAATTAAAAAGCTCTTTTAATTGAATAATTAATCCTAATCATTCAATTAGAAGAAATTTTGTTATTATGTGAGCAGTAAACTAGAGCTAGTTAAGTAATGTTAAGTCTTGTAAGTCCAAATGGGAAATAACTGAATGAAATAGTTTTTGTTTTTTGTTTATGTGGTGTTTAGATGACTTGGAAAGCAGTGCTTCCAGTTCTGTTGCCCTAGTTATGTCTAGTTCAGTTGGTTACAAATGTGTATTCTTCTCCATCAGTCTGTTGTGTGAATACTGAATGCAATAATCGCTGCCTGAGGAGTGCCTGGAGTTACATTGCAGTTGCATGTCCCCAGTGCATGCTGCCTTCAGTGTACCAGAGACTTGTAGAACTGGTTTCTGCCAATTTTAGATTTCCTTGTTACGGGTATTGACATAACAGTTGTCTGTCACTGTTAAAGTTGCTTTCTAAGAAGTCCAAACCTCACCTGGACTGAAATAAAAACAGATTGAAGTATTTATTTCCATACATTATTTTTTAGTATTTTTGCAAATAGTTACATCTCAGAGCTATACTTACATTTTGCAGAATTGGAATGTTACAGTAGGAACTAAGCTAACTTTCCAAGTTTGTCTGTACCACTGGTAGTATCTAAATTTGTCACAGACAATGATGTTTGAGATAATTTTTTTCTTTAAACCTTTTTTCCTACTGATCCTCAAGGTATTAAGAGAATACACAAGTGATGACATGAATGTGGCTCCTGGGGACAGAGTATGGGTCAGAGGATGGTTTCCTATTTTGTTTGAACTTTCTTGTATCATCAATCGTTGCAAGTTAGATGTTCGTACAAGGTAATAAAGCTTTTATTTTTTTTCTTTTTTATTTTAATTCATTTAGTGAAGCTATCACAGGAACATATTTTAACATCTGTTCCTATGCTTGTTTGGGTTTGTTTATAGAGGCTTAACAGTGATGTTTGAAATCATGAAGAGTTACGGCCATACCTTTGAAAAGCACTGGTGGCAAGACCTGTTTAGAATTGTGTTTCGGATTTTTGATAATATGAAACTCCCTGAGCAACAAACGGAGGTAAAACCAAAAAAACACCCAAAAAGCAAGCATTCTCTAGAGCTGTCTTTTTAAGAACTTGCACATCTGAGTCTGCAGTTTCTACTGACATCAGATATTGCCACCCCATACTGCCCCAGACTTAACTAAACACATTCTGTATTCCTTCAAATTCTGTGGCATGAATGAAACTTGCCACAGTGTCCAGTGACCTGTGTGTGTGTCCATCTGATTATTTTCAAGGAGAATGTTCTCCCTCTGTTGTGCACATGTACTGTTTTCTGACCAGTCTTCATGTGGCCAACTAAGTGCTTCTGACAAGACATCTGTGGTCGTGAGGCTTTAGTTCTGAGTTTTCCTCTCCTCAGAGCTGTGTCTCTTGTTGACCAGCCATGTATAAGCCAAGTGTTGTCATCATGGAAGAATCCCCATAGAACAAAAGACTTTCATTTTCTGTCCCAGAAATCAGAGTGGATGACCACGACGTGCAACCACGCCCTTTATGCTATCTGTGACGTGTTCACACAGTTCTATGAAGCTTTGCACGAGATCCTTCTTCCTGACATACTTGCACAGTTACACTGGTGTGTAAAACAAGGTACCTTATTTACCTGTATCTCTTGATTAAATGTAGTTTTAAATGTCCATTACTTAAGAAGGGGAAGGTTAACTGAATTTTTGAAGAATAAAAGTTCCCATTAGGACAATATGTGTTGCAGTAGATTGATTCAAGATTCAGATATCTTGAATATCTGAGCATCAATCTTTTCATTGACTTAGGCAATTTTTTTGTTACTGTGTTCATAAATGGATCATGGTGTTACTGTGACACAGCAAAAGCTTTCGAGAAGGGTCAGTCTTCTGAACTTTCTGCCAACAGCCTTTTGTGGTTTGACTGCAGTGATACATTACCTCCTTTATTTAGACATATAGATATGTGCATGCATTCTGATTATTTTTCTTTTTTCTTATTTTCTCCTGCATGTTACTACCGTGGAATATCAGGGGATGATCTTGAAGTAAATCATAAGTTTCTGATTGCTGCTTTTCCTTCCTTTTTCTCACTCAGTGCTTCCCTTCTGCTTCTGCCCTGTCTTTTGTCTTCCCTGGTTGGATTTCCATCTCATGAAGGCTATTTTGAAATTCTTTTTTTTATTCAGTAGGTTCTTCAGCTTCATATTGCTGTAACATATTGTATAGGTAGGCTTTGAGCCAAGAGACTGCATTTCACAGTATTGGTAAAAATTTTTAATGGAGCAGTGATAGGGAATAATTAATTTTTCCTTGATATTGTAGAAGTTGATAAATATGGAACATTTCTTTTACAGATAATGAGCAGTTGGCACGATCAGGTACAAACTGCCTAGAAAACCTGGTAATACTCAACGGACAGAAGTTCAGCCCTGAAGTCTGGGGCCAGACATGCAATTGTATGCTAGAAATCTTCAAAACAACTATTCCTCATGTGTAAGTTTATAAGTTTAATTATTATATTGATACCCAGTTCTAAAACAACAATATTTACCTTTTTTTTTTCTTTTTGCTGTTTTATTTTTTGTTTGATTTTTTTGTTGTTGTTTTGTTTGTTTTCTTTAACTCTGTGAAGCTTGCTGACATGGAAGCCTGTAGGAATGGAGGAAGATTCATCTGAAAAACACTTGGTAAGAGTTAATTTAGGGTGATAAACTGACTTGAAGGGTTTTTTGTTAGGTTAGCTTTTGAAATATTCGTTGTCGTCTGTTGTAGATGTTGTATACTTACCACAGTAGTCAATACACTTGACAAGGAATTGACAGTAGATTGTATTTGGTGTTACTGTAAAAAATGATGTAAAGAATGGATGCAGGAAGCCTTTGAATCTAGGAGTAGAGAAGTCCTCTGAAAAGTGATAGCTAGCTGGGAGTTAGTGTTTCAGATTGCTGGAATTGCTCTGCACTCTCTTCTAGGATTTGGACCTAGATCACCAGTCTTTAAGCAGCATGGATAAAAATGCTTCTGAAAGAGGACAAAGCCAATATTCAAATCCAACAGATGAGAGCTGGAAAGGTGGTCCTTACACAAGTAAGGAAAGCATACAAGCTTTTTCAGTGCACCTTTATAGCCAGTCTTAATTCAATTCTGTAGCTCTCTACAGAAAGTTTTGGGGTAGTTAAACTTGGGATAAGTCTTTGCAATTTACGTTTATGCCTTGCAGTGAGATTTTCTCTTTAGAAGATAATTCACAGCATTACTAAATATCAAATTATTAAGGGGAATGTCATATTTTGCTAGCCTGCTGTAAGTGAATCATCATTAATTGCTTCTGAAACATGTGTTGCTCCATTTCATTAGACCAAAAACTATTTGCTGGCCTCCTTATCAAGTGTGTGGTGCAGCTGGAGTTGATACAGACCATTGACAACATAGTGTTCTATCCAGCAACAAGCAAGAAGGAAGATGCTGAGCACATGGCTGCAGCTCAGGTACCATCAGACTTAC
The DNA here is from genome assembly GCF_031753505.1 of Anomalospiza imberbis. NCBI lineage: Eukaryota > Metazoa > Chordata > Aves > Passeriformes > Viduidae > Anomalospiza > Anomalospiza imberbis. The sequence continues at coordinate 14,467,725 of NC_089697.1, read as the reverse complement.
TTGTAACCTTAAGGTGACAGTAAAGTACAAACAATGGAATGCTCTGACATGCTCACAAAATATAGTCTTCTTCTGACTTTTAGCATTACCCTGAGTGTGTGTGTAAACTACTCTTAAGTTGTGATTTTTTGTCTGCCTCCAGCGTTGCCTGGCAGTCTGCCTGTTATAGTATTATATTACTTTAATTTTTATTATCAATGTAATAGATTATAGTTGTTTGTATCATGAATACATACTCTCAAAAATGTTTTTTGTTTGTATGGGAGAAAGTATTCATTTCTGCTCATTAGACTGAGTGTCTTCATTTAGCCACAGCTGAGGCTTTGCTCATTCTCTGGATGTTTGCACAGGAATTCTTGCAGAAGTTGAACTTCAGCAAGGTCAATGGTCAAGATTTCAGTAATTGCCAACCTCAGAGATGTCCCTGTCCCTGAAAGTTCTGATTCTGGGCAGTAGTGCACGGTAGCTCTGGCTTAGCTGTTAATAAAGCCATGAGCTGGAAGTTCTGGCTAGTACATTCAGGTAGTGTTTTGGGGATGGTATAGTTAAATTCCTAGTGAAATGAGCTAAAAATATTGACCAATTTAATTAAATTTGACATGAGTCAAAGATGGGGAATTTCTACACTAGGCAACATTTAGCCCACACTGTTTTTGTTGTTCATTGTGATGTTTTCAGAATTCAACAGACCTACCCAGTCAGCTTCTAGAGAAGAGGAAATGTTCTGTACCATATTGCTGTGACTGCAATGTTTCAATAAGGGAGTTCTTCCCTCACTCTTGAGTCTTATTTTCTTATCAGTAACGAGGATAGATCATAACTTCTCTCTTCTTAAGTACCCCACTAAGAAGAGTTCAGCTCTGATCTTTGACAGGACCACCTTTCTCTGTTGGACTGCACAAATACTGCATTGCACCTATAAATGGAATTAGAGTTTCTGGAGCTTACAGCATGTGCTCTCTCTCTCTCTTTGTCCCTCTCCCCCTGCTCTTCAGCGAGACACATTAGATGCAGTTATCCACATTGACACAGAAGACCAAGGAATGTATAAATATATGTCTTCACATCACCTTTTTAAGTTACTGGATTGTCTGCAAGAGTCTCACTCATTTTCAAAAGCCTTTAATTCAAATTATGAGCAGCGAACTGTGTTATGGAGAGCAGGTGAGGCTTTTATTTTTATTTGAAAAAATTGCTGAACTGCACTTCTAGCTTTAAGTATCATGACACAACAATGTGCCATTGCAATCACCTCTAGAGTTTATTGGACAGTCGCATGCTTTTATTGCTTGTCTCCTTCCTGATGACTTGAATAATTCTGTTTGCTAAATTATCTGCTTTTTTTGATTAAAGTAGAGCTGCACAGCTGGTACTGCTGTAGTATACTGCTGTATACAGCTGTATACTGCTGTATCTTTATAAATAAATCTGAATTAATCAAAATCAAGGAGGAGGAAATACTGTCTGGACAAGAAATCATTACTGGTCACTAGTGCAGATATTGTTGATAAAATTTATTTTTGCCTAGTAATGCCAGCTTTGGATGTTCCCTCTTATCCTGTGTGGGACTGATTTCTAGGGTTCAAGGGTAAATCAAAACCCAATCTCTTAAAACAAGAGACCAGCAGCCTGGCATGCTGCCTGAGGATCCTGTTCCGGATGTACGTGGACGAGAGCCGGCGGGAGGCCTGGGACGCGGTCCAGCGGCGGCTGCTCAGGTAGGACATGGAGGTGTGGCCACTCTGCACTCAAAGTTCACCTAGCAGTAAGGAAGCAATCTGCCTGGAATGGATGGAGCACCTTCTTGCCTGACATAGGCTTTTCTTTATGGAATGGTGGTGTCTGAATAGTTTTCCCAGTTGAGTACGTAGTAATAGAGGTATAATAGGATACACTAATTGAAAAAGAGTGCAGTATAAGCTGCTGTACACCTGGAATTTAAACAAATGCAGAAAATAGTTATACATTAATATAAAAAGATATTTGGGTGAGTTGGTACATAAAAGTTGAAAGTACTAGTCTCTTCTCAAATGTGAAGATCTCCCAACTTGCTCTTGGTACTAATACAGTGCATTCTGATCTACCAGCATGTATGGACATGTTAATCTGCTTAGTCCTTCTTTAATTAAAAGAGTGTCCTAAAAATAACCATAGTAAGTGGTACAGTTTGTACCTTGTGTTGACAATCTGCAGCAGGGATCAAAAATTTATTAATACAATAATAATTCTTCCTTAATGTGGGATGCTGAGCTGTCAGGAAATAATGTTTGCCGGTTGAAAGTGACAGCACTTCAATTACAAAATGTTTATCAGGCAGATTAATTTTCCTTTTCCTTCTCTGTCACCAAGTATTTCCATTCACTTATATGAAAACTATTTCAGTTCAGTTATCTGGAACAATTCCTGTACCAGAAGAAGTAAATTTGTGTAGTTCAGGTTGTTGCATGTGATTGAAAACTTTCCCATGGAAGTGCATCTTGCTTGAAAACAAAAGTACACTGAGAGGACAAACAGAGAATGCAATCAAAACCTTTGTAAGGGTTTGTGTGAACTTTATGGTTTGTGTGAACTGTGCCATCTCTGCAGTGTGTGCAGTGAAGCCCTGGCGTATTTTATTACTGTCAACTCGGAAAGCCACAGAGAAGCCTGGACCAATCTCCTGCTGTTGCTTTTAACAAAAACACTAAAAATCAGTGATGATAAGGTAAGAAGGGGCTGGAAGTCGTGTCTGCATTTGGGTGTGTTTTTCATTCCTCCATCAGCCTGAGTTCAGTCTTTATTATTCCATCCAGATTGGAAGTGGGTGGATCCTCATAGTGAGCGCTCTCCTAGCTCCACTGTCTGCAGGCATTCTGCATTGTGGAAATGGGGCTGCATCCATGCAATTCCCAGTTGTGTGGGAATGCGGATAGAATTACTAACAGCTTTCATATAAAAGCACAATGAGTGTGCAGTAAGGGACGGGCTTATGCTGTATTACAGCTGCACAGGAATGGTAAAATTGGAATTCCAGTTTCCTTGACAGCGATGGCAAGAATAATTTTCAGGATCTTGGCCCTTTTGAGGAAAACCAAATATTCATGTTGCTACAAATAGACTCTGGTACTACCTCTGGGCTGAGAAGTCACAAAGCCCTGACTCTGTTTAGGGGGTAACACCAAAGCACACCCTGCATGCGCTGCTGCCGCAAACAACACGGAGCCCTTGGGCCATTGGGAGGGCTTGGGTGGGACCTGGTGTTTTAACAAGTTGCTGTAGCCATGAACGTGTCAACACTTTTTATTTTGCTCTAGCAATCGAGAATGACGTTCTGTTTCTGTATCTTGGCCAGTTCAGGGCACACGCTTCCACCTATTATCCGTACCTGTGTGAGATCATGCAGTTCGACCTGATCCCCGAGCTGCGGGCGGTGCTGCGCAAGTTCTTCCTGCGCATCGGGGCGGTGTTCGACATCTGCACGGCGGCTGAGCAGGCACGCTCAGCTGGCACGAACCTGCCCTCCTGGCAGCTCCCGTGAGCTACTACACCGGCCTGCACGGAAAGCTGTGGCCAGGGAGGGATTGAAGCAGATGGGAAAAAATGGGACCCTGGTGTTTCACCACAGGAGCAAGTTATTCTTACCACAATGGCATTTGGGAATGAGGAAAATAATCCTGTTCTGTCCATCCTACAGAAGTGTCAGCAGTTTTATTTAAATTATTGCTTACAGAGTCAATACAGTAGGTGTGCAGTCTCTTTGTTTCAATGCTAATCATTTGTATGATCCAGTATGTCTCTTCTAGTCTTTCATGCACTGCTCAGTCTTTCATCCCAGCTAGAGCTGATCAATCAGCTGGATCTCTCCACAGAAGTTATGCCCCTTGGAACTAATGACTGTATTTGTGTAGCCTTGTGATGTTGGCAAGTGTTCATAATAAACTTGACTGTGGTGGGCAGTGACCACCCGAGAGCCCTCTGGGTTTTCCTTTGTGTCCAGGACCAGGCCAGGCAGGGCACTGGGCTCTTGAAGTGGACAGCCTGGAGGATATTCGGAGAAGGTTTTCCTTCTGTTTAGCAATTGACTTAATTTTGTTTTTAATATCAGTACTGCATCTTCTGAGACTTATTTTTAGTTTTATGGAAGATTTTACAGCAGAAGCACCAACAGCATCTATTCCTTTAACTTATGAGGCTTGAGTTAAAGGCATTTAAGAAAAAGAAAATGCCTAAATGCTTTCCTTTTCCTTTCATACATTGGCAGATCATAGAGCATACACAGGAACACCAAAAACAAGGCTCAGAATAAACCAACCCACTTTTTGACCCTTGAATATAATTTAGCAGTAATGGTGACTGCTTAGCAAAAAGTCCAATCCTTAACACAAGTTTGTCTCCTTTTACTGCAGATCTACAAGTTCTGACTTGTCATCTTGTGCAAATGATTTTTGTTTTCAACACTTAGTTCCCAGTGGTATCTAAAAACCCTGAATTTCCAAAAAACTGCTCTAGCAAAATTAAACAAGTTCATTCACATGCTCTAAGTTAACAACACAATTCTGTGCTTTGAAGGCTTTCTGTGAAGCAAAATGTGACATGACACCACAGCTTTGCTTGCCCAAGAGAGTTTTCTTTCCTTAAAATGCATCAGGTTTCTGTGACAATGTTTCTATGACAGGATGCTGTCTTGACCTTTGAAATAATTTTAAATTTCAAGTTTCAAGACTTTTCTAATGGCAGGATGGGAGGAGAGGCTCCACTTCCTAAAATAATGCAAAGTAGTATTAACTGCTGTGCTATCCAGAGTAGCAAACCTAAAATATTAACAGTATTTAAAGAAAAAAAAAAAAAAAAACAAACCAACAAACAGCAACAACAACCTACCTACTTGAATGGAACTAAGTGTATAACATTATTTTGGTTTCTGAGTTGCCTTTCCTGGTAGGATGGCCTCAGGTGAAGTTGTCTTGGGATATGCTGCTGTGAGCTGCTGGGAATGTGCTGTCTCTGGAGGTTGTTGTCTTTGTGCTGTCTTTTTTTTGCTGTTGTTGTTTGGGGTTTTTGTTGTTGTTTTTTGTTTATTTGTTTGGTTTGTTTTCTGTGATCTTTTTCCAAAGGGTTTTTATGGTGCTCCTCAGTACATCAGTTTGTCCTGTATAAGCATTGTTTGGGAAAGGTTTTACAGTCAGTAGTAGTGACAAAGCTTTCACAATTTATTCTCACTTTTTATTTTTAACCAAAGAAGAGTGGTAGTTGTGGCTCTTTGACTTTTAAATGCCCGTTAGGTTAAATCAATACACTGCTATTTAGTAGAAGGGAGTGAATGGCTATGTATGACAATAGAAGACTGAAAAATAAGCAATGCTGGTATTTACCTTGCTGCATTTGAAATATCCTTTTGTGTTGCATCTTGTGTAGCTGCTCATTCCCTGGGAATGTCACTGCATTGGGTACTGCAGAAAATGAAGTATTTATTTTAACTCTTATTTAAATCTGTAATAACATGCTATTCCTTTTCTTCTGGTCGTAGGTAGTCCTAAGGAAAATATTTGAACCATTATTTTTCAGATTTGGAATGTGTCACTGCCTCATGGAATGTGTTCCCTCATGTCCCATCAGACACACCTGGCCCAGCTGCATGTGTCACAGGTTTGAAAGCCCTGCAGTCATGTCTTGGAAAAAGTCTCAATTTTGAGGTCTTAAATGACTTCACAGTTGCTTCATGGGCTTTCTTTACTGTAAGGGGCAGCATCTGTAGTCTCTGCACATAGGATAAGGATATTTAATCCATGCTTCCCTTCAGCCTTTGGTCTGAGACTGTTCTTCTCCTTAAGAAAAGCTTTTGTTGTATTTATAGCAGTTACAGTCTGCTGAGGTTGGGTATGTGATATCCAGCCATCCCAGGGCCTGCAGAGCAAGGAGGAGAAGGGGGCCTGGGATGCGACTGCCTTGTCAGAGCCCAGTCCTGTTGTGTTCCTGCAGGCCCCTGTCCCTGTACAGCAGTAATCAGGCTGTGTTCAGCTAAGCCCACAGCGCTGGGGGTTTTCCTCAGTCAGGAAGGGCCAAACCCGCTGCATCCCTCGCAGTGCAGCCGGTTCCTCAGCTGGCTGTGTGGGGAGCAGGACCGTGCAGTACAGGAGGGACAGAAGGACACCTCTTGGCCAGGCTGCGCAGCAGAGGGATCTGCAGCTCACCCTCCTGGAATGGCATGGATCCTGGAGCCTCCGTGTGCTTTGCTGTGAGTCTTTCCAGAGCTCTCGAGGGCAGGGAGGAGGAGAGGATGCAAGCGAGGAAAACCCTAAACCCTCCCTTTTGCGGTGATTAGAATCTCCCTTCATCTTGCTTCTCTTGTGTCTTACCGTCCACGAAAAGGTTGTTTTTACAGCAGTTTGCTACCCATGTCTGGTACCTCACATTCTAAACTGTAAACAGAACAATCTAAACCAATGTCCACTACTACAACCGACAACCCCCAGATTTTAGCTCATCTTAGTATTCAGGAAAAAGGTTAAAAACAGAAACTCTGTCAAAAGTGCATCTCCCTTTAATCTGTAACTTCAGTTTGTTCAGCACCTTTGTTTAAAATGTATGTTTTCACATATTTAAAATGCCTGAGTTTTAATATCTCTGTATTAAGTGCATTTACTATCAATAATTTAAAGACTATTCCTTGCCAATGGATGTATAGAGTTCTGAGAGAATACCAAAATTATATAATATGAAAAACTATGTAAAGTTTTCTACATGAAAATACGATGTATAATAGTTATAATATTCCATGCTTTAATCAAGTGATAAATCAATAAAGTTTTACGAAGCGTTCCTTTTTTGTTCAGGTGGTTCCTTAAGCGGCTCAGAGGCTTCGATGCCACTCCGGCTTCTCTGCGGGGTTGGGGGGTTCCGGTTCCTGTTTTATACCGCACGCTCTCTACTCGCCCTGCTCCGCCGCGGGGCCGGGCCCGTTCCCTTGACAGTGCAGGGGCTCCGGCCGGGCCCCCGCTCGCCCCCGGCCCGAGGCCCCCGCTCGTTCCCGGCCCGAGGCCCCCGCTCGCTCCCGGCCCGGGCCCCGCTCGTTCCCGGCCCGAGGCCCCCGCTCGCCCCCGGCCCGGGCCCCCGCTCGCCCCCGGCCCGAGGCCCCCGCTCGCCCCCGGCCCGGGCCCCGCTCGTTCCCGGCCCGAGGCCCCCGCTCGCCCCCGGCCCGAGGCCCCCGCTCGCCCCCGGCCCGGGCCCCCGCTCGCCCCCGGCCCGAGGCCCCCGCTCGCCCCCGGCCCGAGGCCCCCGCTCGCCCCCGGCCCGAGGCCCCCGCTCGCCCCCGGCCCGAGGCCCCCGCTCGCCCCCGGCCCGAGGCCCCGCTCGCCCCCGGCGCGGGCCCCGCTCGTTCCCGGCCCGAGGCCCCCGCTCGTTCCCGGCCCGAGGCCCCCGCTCGCTCCCGGCCCGGGCCCCGCTCGTTCCCGGCCCGAGGCCCCCGCTCGTTCCCGGCCCGGGCCCCGCTCGTTCCCGGCCCGAGGCCCCCGCTCGCCCCCGGCCCGAGGCCCCCGCTCGCCCCCGGCCCGGGCCCCGCTCGTTCCCGGCCCGAGGCCCGGGGCGGGGCGAGGCCGCCGCGCTGCGCGAGGCGCCGCGGGGCCCTGTGGGAAGGGCCCGGCCATTGGCCGCCGCTCATTGAGCGCGGCGCGGATTGGCTGCCGGCGGCGCGCCCGGGGCCGGCGCGGGCGCTGATTGGCCGGGCGGCAGCGCGGTGTGTCCGCCCCGCGCGATGCGGTCACGGAGCCGCCGCCGCGCCCTCGCCCGGCGGTTTGAATGTGAAGCGCAGCCGGAGCGCTCGGAGCCGCCGCCACCGCCGCCGTGGGGGAGCCGCCAGGTAAGCCCGGGACGCGCTGCCCCGCACGGCGATGGGGCTGGGGCGGTCCCGTGCACCGGCGGCACCGCGGCCGCCCGCGCGCCAACTCCGCGCTGCGCTCGGCGCTGGGCCCGCGGCGCGGCCAGGGGCGCAGCGCACCATGCTGGGCCCTTCCGCCCGCCTCTCGCGGCCTGCGATTGGTCCGAGGCCGCTGGGCCTGCACAGCCCGCGCCCCTCATTGGCTGCGGCTGCTGCCAGTCCGGGCTGACGCGGGGGAGGGGGACCGAGTTAGTCTGAGGGGTTTGGGGCCACTCGGGATCGCGCCCGGCCCCGGCCCTGCCGCCCCGCACGGCCCGGCCCGGCCCCGCCCGGCCCGGCCCCGCCCGGCCCGGCCCCGGGGCTCCTCTGCCGGGCCCCGCAGGAGGCTGCACGGGCGGAGCAGGCGCGGTCCGGCGCCGGGATGGACGGAGCCGCCCCGACCCTTCCGCGGGTGAACGGCCCGGCGGGCCGCGGGAGGGCGCGGGGCCGGTCCCCGCCGCAGAGTCGCGGGCTGCTCCGGCACGGCCGTGCCCCGCGGGGAGCGGGCGGGTGCGGGGCCGGTCCCGCTCCCGCCGCCCCTGGCGCTGCTGCGCCGGGCCCGCGCTCCGGGGACGCGGGACCGGCCCCTGCGGAGCCTCGGAGCCCTGTCAGGATGGTTTTCCCCGTCAGAGCTGGGCCCGGAACGTTCTCCGGCGCTGGCAGGCGTTCTCTCAGTGCTGGGCGAGGGCATGCAGTTGTGTGGGGCTCTTCCCGGTCCGAGCCCCACGGCACGGCCGCGTTCTGCTGGCTCTGGGTTTCTCCTCTGGAAGAGGTCTGCATTAATTTGACTGACGTCGGTGATGTTTTAAGCACGCTTTATGGGTTTTCTGAGGCCTTTTCTGCAGACACATGCTAAAGCCCAACGCAGCATCATACCACCCCAGCTCAAGTGCCACCAATGTTTTTTGTACTGGAATACAAACATGGAGAGCTAGAGGAACAGGAGGAAATAAGCATATGTAGGTAACAGGTTAGAATATGTTGGTGGATGTAAACCGTGGTGGGTGTAAACCGGTGAACAAGACTACAGACTCCGAAAGTAAACTCCAAAAGCACAGGGAAACACAGGAGAGAACAGTTCAGGTAGATTTTTACTTCTTGCAAAATATGTTAGGATCTGATTTGCTTATTAACATTAATTTAATTCAAGAGGATACTGCTGCTGTCTTTTTAAATTATATAGATGCCATAACCGACGTAAAAATTGTGTCATTAAAACTCAGTGCCTTTGCAAGCGTGTTTATACAGAGCTGTTTATTGTGCTGGTGATCATCATGAAACAGCTCCAAAGCAGGACAGGTAAATTTCAGTCAATTGTACTTAATAGAAACTCCAGAGGAAAAATGGAAACCTTTGCTACCTCACAGCCTTTGTTGGGAATGAACTGTGCTGCTGGTGGTGGGAAGGACGGGCAGGGTTGATGATGATGTCCAGAGGAACGTCTCCATTAAAGCACGTCTTACTGTCATAGTACTGCTGTAATTTTAATTATTCCAGTGCAGGCTGTGAAGTAAATATATAACTGTGGTACAGAGAAGAATCTGTGTGGGAGGATTACTAGAGAGGAGCAGTATGGACTTATCACAGAGTTATTCTGTAAAAAGTATTGCATTTAAATTAGCTCCCACCCTAGTCTGAACTAATTTTACAGGAAGGATAAACTAACTAGCTTTGCACAGTCTTTTGTCTCTTTTTAAAAAATATATTTTCTTTTGAGATTTTTATTTAATAAGGAGTATTTGATTTTTTTTGAAAAAGCCTTGACTCTTCAACACACTTTGAATTGTTTTATTTACAATTATGTAGGGCAGGACTGTTCAGCTGTTTCAGTCAGGAGCAGTTTCTGGGGCTGGCAGCAGAACAAAAGCAGAACCAAGTTCCTGTTGTCCTGAAAGGGCAAGAGACCATCTTTTGGCTGTACCTGGTTCATGTCTGTGGGATGTGTAAGCCTTTTCTGGAGTTTGGGGTCCATAAACCTGACACTAGCAGTTACCTGGAGCTTGAGAAGTGGGATGTTTGCTGTGCCTGGTGCGCCCTGGTTGGGACTGTGCTTGTGAGGTATTGTCCAAAAGAGCTGATGTTGCTTCTGTGGGATCTGGTTTTAGATGGGTAGCTTTAGGATAGATTTTCTGATCTCTGGTTGTAACAAAACTACTTGTGGGTTTTAGGTTCTGCCAAAATGGAGCTCAGTGATGCCAATTTACAAACTTTAACTGAATATCTAAAGAAAACATTAGATCCAGATCCTGCTATAAGGCGTCCTGGTAAGTGATTCTCATGACTGAGAACAAAAAAGTTCTGTTTCTTTTTGTCTCGCCTGTCTCTGTTTACCAAATTTCAGTGGATATTTATGCAATAACCTCTTTACAGAAGATCTCATTTTAAAATGAAACCGCAAAAAAACTAATAAAGGGTGGATATAAATAGAAATAATTTTATCTGCTTTTTGTGATTTTGTTTTTCTGTAATCTTGTGGGTTTTTTGTGGTTTGTTTTTTTTTTTTTTACACTGTTGTTATTTAAAGCAGTGCTGCTGTTTCCAACAAGTCGGGGTGTACTTCTCTCGGGTTATGGCTTTTCCAAGGGCAAGGAGGCAGAATTTCCCCATCCTGCTGGGGATCCAGAGCTGTTGTTGAGGCAGGAGCGGTGAAGAGCTGGGTAGCAAAGAAGCTGTGATCCCTTTTGTCAGACATGTTGCTGTGAAGCTCTGGGAAGTGTATGTGTTGGGTATTTTAAACAGACACTTGAGAAATCGTAGGGTTCCCGTTGGAGAAAGCAGTTGAGCTTTTGCTAATCGCAGTGTGTTCTCTTACAGCGGAAAAGTTCCTTGAATCTGTGGAAGGAAGCCAGAACTATCCCCTGTTACTCCTAACGCTGCTGGAGAAATCACAGGAAAATGTCATCAAAGTCTGTGCATCCGTAACGTTCAAGAATTATATTAAAAGGAACTGGAGAATTGTAGGTATTCTAGTGAGGAAGTGTGCTAAGAACTAATCATCCTTTTAAGGTACAATAAGCAGATCCACATCCCACCCAACTCAGTGTCATCTGTGAACCTACTGAGGGAGCCCCTGATCCTCTCTTGCAGATCATCAGTAAAGATATTAATCAGTACTGAGCCTGGGGCAACCCCATTAGTGACTGATGGTATAGATAAGCATACCTTGAACTTTTGAAATTGCTAACTTTTGATTTAAGTGTGTGGAAAGATGGTAAAAGGGATGTGAGAAGGGTAGTTGTACCATCAGTTTTAAGGTATCTCAGTACCTTACAGGTGTTGTAAGTATACAGCTGATTGAGTGTCTCCCTGGAGGTGCTTTTCTCTTTTAATTGCTGGATGATTTCTAGGTCTCTGAACTTCAGTGCTGTCATCGTAGATAATGTGACTGTCACTGGTTGGGACAAGCCACCTCATTATTTTATTTCTTTAGTAGCAGCTTTGTAATTTCTACTACTTGGCGCTGCTGACTGACTGGACTTGGAACTGATTGGTGGTTTGAACTGGCTAGATAACTTAAAGTCAGTGTTGGGGTTTTGATTGTGTAACCTGCACCTTCATGTTCAGTCTCTAGAAAGGATGGCTCGAGACAGCTCACACAAAATCAATTTGTGGGATTGGCAGAAGTGCTGTTTGGTGTGGTGGAAGAAACGACTTGGTTAAATGTGGGGATTTTATTGCCATGTGCACCCACCCTCACTGCTGCTCAATTGCTGACCTGAAAAGTTACCCTTAGGGAAGAGAAAAAAAACTTCTTCAAAGTTTTACGAAAGGACATTATTTCATTCAGCTTTTTTCAGATACTGCTGTTCCAGATTCATTGAAGGCAGTCTCTAACAGGTTTGCTTCTTAGGTTCTTCAGCATTGTAATAGCTACATAAATCAGTATAAACTGTTGGTTTCTGAAATGCTGGTCATCTCTCATTGCCTGGAGTATGCTGATATGCCCATAACTTAATTATTGTTTTCCTTTTAGGTTGAGGATGAACCAAACAAAATATGTGAATCGGACAGAATAGCCATTAAAGCCAACATAGTGCCCTTGATGCTTAGCAGCCCAGAACAAATTCAAAAGCAGGTAATATGTCATTTCTGGTTGTATCCATGAAACTTTGGGAATATTCTAAGCATGTCTAGAGGCTATGGTTATTGGCAGAGCTCAGTTCCCTTACCACTGAGCTCAACCTGATCAAAACAACTTTGAGGATATTGTGACAGGTATTTCTACCTACTTTAACATTTTTTAAACATGATTACTGTGTAATCTTATAGCTAAGTTCTAACATTAGGTAGTTAAACAGCAATTCTAGAAAGTGAGACTGTGTAAGTTTAAGGTGAGACTTTTGTATTTGTGTGGAAAGTAGTAGATACTTAATCCAGTGATTTTTGGGTTGGACAAGAATAACCAGGATTTTCTGGGATGTTGGCAGCATCTGGCACAACTGCTGCGTGACAGCTCCCTTTCCTTTGCAGTTAAGTGATGCCATCAGTATTATTGGGCGGGAAGACTTCCCTCAGAAGTGGCCAGACCTGCTGACAGAGATGGTGAATCGCTTTCAGAGCGGAGATTTCCACGTCATCAACGGGGTGCTGCGCACTGCCCACTCTTTATTCAAAAGGTACTGGAAATAAGGGACTTTGTGTATGCATGGTGAAAGTTCTGTTCAGCTGCCATGTTTTGCCGTTAGACTTCATTTTGGACATTTACAAAAGCCCACAGTTGTGACTTCTACATACGCCTTTTAAGTAGTTATCAAACTGTACACCTTGCATGGTTTTGAACCATGTTGTTTAGTTCCTGTTTACTTAACAGCGTTTTTTTCAAGGTTCAGCACAAGACAAAATTCTGTGTTAATTAATTTGGTAATAAATGTGAAGAGTATTCTGTTTTTCATGTGTTCCTCTCTTACTTGTCAGGTACCGCCATGAATTTAAGTCAAATGAATTATGGACAGAGATCAAACTTGTTCTTGATGCCTTTGCTTTACCCTTGACAAATCTCTTTAAGGTATTTCTTGTTGAGTCATTTCTAAAACAAGTTTAATGTTCTGAATTGCTTGCTGTGCATACCTGTATAATTAAAACTCAAGAATTGTTGTTCAAAACTCTTAAAGGGGTTCAAATTCAGGGCATGAAGTGACACCTAACAAGATTGATAAGAGGATGAAAAATAACCATATTTTCTGGTTTTAAAAAAAAGTTCCATGACACTTTTCAGTGTTTTTTTATTGGTGTGGGTTTTGTACTTGACAGTCTTGCATCTTTTTCTAGGCAACTATTGAACTTTGCAGCACGCATGCAAATGATGCCAGTGCCCTGAAGGTTCTCTTTTCTTCTCTCATTCTAATTGCGAAGCTGTTCTACAGTTTAAATTTTCAGGTGAATCTCCTTGTTCTTGGGATAGTTTTGCTTTGTTCTGAAGAAGCTGGTACTATAGAAATCATTTGAGGCAGCCTTTAAGGCCATGCTTTATGGCAAAAAGAAAAAATCACCAGTGCATCTGCTGAAGTAAAAGCACAGTAAGGAAGGATTATTTAAGACATTAGCTTGGCCCTATGTAAACACAGGTTCAGGAGAGTCTGAGTTGGCACTGCTTGAAGGAGGTGTGGTATGGGGCCTCTGAGTAGGAGCTGGGAAAGGCAGGAGTCCAATGCCTGAGTTTCTGTTCACTTTGCCCCTTTATAAATGTGCCTGTACTGACAGGGGCTGGGTCACGTAGGTGAGAGTCCATTACATGTACCGCTGTGGCACTGTAGGAGCAGTAATTCTGGGAGCAGTGTGTGTTGTCTGGCTTTGGAATCAGGTCTACATTTTGGATATTACTAAGTGTGCTCTATGGGAAATGGTAAAAAACTCCCTTGCTGAGGTGACATTTATTTAGTGTCTCAGCATGAACGTAAGTCTGTGAAGTGGGATTGTGCCTGGATTCCTTGGGCTGCTCTTCCTTAGGGGGCAGAAGAACAAGCTGAAGTTAAAAAAGACTTGTGCTCTCTTGTTCTGAGAGTGAGAGGTGATAAGGCTCATTCATTATAAAAATGTGAGCTTTTTAGAGTCTAAGCAACTAGTTTATTTGGAACTAGTTGTACTCCAGGGCTCTGCCAGAGCAGTTTTTGATTGGGAGGAGGAAGGGGCACTGTTTCAATGTGAAGATTGTTTTCCACGGGTTACTGTCCCTCAGTAGATGATAAGGTGGATGCACTACTTGCAGTGTACGTATGATACCTAAGAAGTGCAGTCAGAAATTAAAATGTAGATATATGCTTTTCTTTCACAGGATCTTCCTGAGTTTTTTGAAGATAACATGGAAACATGGATGACAAACTTTCATAGCCTTTTAACTTTAGATAATAAACTCTTGCAGACTGATGTAAGTACTTTATAAACCACCTGGTTTGCATCTGTAGGGGAGAGTGTGGACTGACAGCTTAGGTCTAATTCTGAACAATGCAGTGGTTTTTTTGCGGGGCAAACAAAGGAGTAGAATGACTGCAAGAAAATGGAGTTTAAGAGAAGTTGCTCTGCTGTCTAAGGAAGTTGAGGTTCAGTTCTTCAGGTTGTATGACAGTTACAGGTATACCCAGCTGTGCACAGAGATCAAATTACCAATACTCATCACTGAGTTGATTCTTTCAAGAACAGCTGCTGAAGTAACCTGACCATTAGTATCACAGGGCTCAGGTTTTCTGTATCTGTCTGCTGGTTCTAGAAAACAGGGTATCTTAAAGAACTTGAAACAACTGAACATAGAGGGCAGGACGTCTCTTAAGTACTTCAGTATTTGCTGTCTTGGTCTAATTAAAGAATCAGTAATTTCACTGGTGAAAGCTGATACCAGGTCAGCAAAGCTCCGGTTACTTTTGTGCATATTTTCTACATTTTAAGTGCTGATGTCTTCCATCATCACATCATCGCACCTCAATAGTTTGCCACTTGATGGAGTCAAAACAACTCTATAAATTTCTTGATGACACATAGGGAGGCATATTAAGTGTATGTTGTGCTCTAGTTATCCTTCTGCTAAAGGAAGCTTTGCTACTCTTTTGTCTTGTGTCTGTGGGCTGCTCCCAGCACAAGCACTTATGCAGCTGAACTGGGACAGGCAGTACAGCTGAAAGGTGGGGGTGGAGGGAAGAGGGGCAGACAGAACTGGGGTGGTGTTTGGTTGAGTTGGTTTTTTTTAATTCCAGTTCAATTTCCCAGTTCACATTGTGGTTCCATGAACATCTGTGATCTGGGGTAGGGGAGGGAACCTCTACAACTACTCCAATTAAAGAATCATGATATATTGGCTTTTAAGTGTATTTTTCAATGCCTTGTGTTGTCTTTTTCATATTACATTTGTAAATTAAATTTGTGTGAATTATTGTGTCTGTTTTCAAGTACACAGTACTTGGTATGAAATGTAGGTATGATTTCTAACTTGAAAAGCAGTTTGGGTACAGATCAGCAAAATACAGTAGTTCTAGGGACAATGAGAGGGATTTCTTTCACGTGTTTAGGACATGGTAAAATGGTGATGTAAATACATTGATACTTCTAATGTTTAAGTAGTGTTGAAGTTTGGATGTTTAAGTTCTTAGTTTTGTTTTATGTGAGGATGAAGAGGAAGCTGGATTGCTGGAGCTCTTGAAATCACAAATTTGTGATAATGCTGCTTTATATGCCCAAAAATACGATGAAGAATTCCAGCCCTACCTGCCACGTTTTGTAACAGCAATCTGGAATCTGTTAGTCACAACCGGCCAGGAAGTGAAGTATGACTTGGTGAGTTGCTAAAATCTGATCTTGTCAAGTGTAATAATAAATCATAAATGGATCAGTCATGCTAAAGTTTTGTCTTCTGTTGTGGTGCTATAGCTGGTCAGTAACGCCATCCAGTTTCTGGCCTCAGTTTGTGAGAGACCACATTACAAGCATCTGTTTGAAGACCAGAATATATTGACAAGCATCTGTGAAAAAGTTATTGTTCCCAATATGGAATTTAGAGGTAACTTTTTGAGACTTAAATTTTGAAAAACACAACAAAAATGTAATTATCATATGTTGCTTTTCAGGATTCCCTCTTGTGTACCTTAGTGCTAGATTCAAGCCCAAGTTTCTGCAGCAGATTGCTGTCCTGTGGGCTTTGTAGAGTTGTGTGACTACACCTAACTTTTCTTGTTGAAATCCCAGGGGAGGAAGTCTAGGTCATGTGCCACCAATAAATTTCTACAATTAAAGTGAGTATCTGAGTAATGCAAGGTGCCTAAATAGGCAGGAATATCAGGCCTACCAAATTGTAGTGTTTAGTTCTCCAGGTTTTGATGCTCATACTGATCCTTTATTTAAAATGCAGTGAAAATATATTGCAGTGATAAGAAGCTTCTCTCTCTTACGTCTATGACTCTGAAAACCTCTTCAAATACACCTGGTGTTGAATATGTGTTGAGGTTTTTCTTAGAATCAACACATCAGCCCATGGGTATCAAAGACTAATTTGTGGGACAGAAGCTAAACAGACTAGTCTGGCTGCATATTTCTTGTTAACTAATATTAATGTTATAGAAAGGTTCTTGGCAAAAATAGCAAGTTGATAATGATAGACCCTTTTACTGTAAAAAACAGAGACTTCAGTACTTCAACTTGCATGTATTTTGTATTTTCAGCGGCTGATGAAGAAGCATTTGAAGATAATTCTGAAGAGTATATAAGAAGGGATTTGGAAGGATCTGGTAATCCACAGATTAATACTAAGAATACTTGGTCTTTAAATATAGCTCTAAAGAGCTGAAGCAATTTGCTGAAGCTTTTATAACTTCATTTTGAAATTGAGAAGGTTTCCACACACCGCCCCCGGCTGGATTTTATCCAGTCTGTGGTCAAGTCTACTGTCACGATATGCTTGTCACAGTGTCTTTCTGGTTTGAACGATGTTTTTATAGGGCTTTTTCCTTAATTGGATTGGTATGTCTTCTGCACTGCCCACATTCTCATTTCAGCAAATACAGCCTGCAAGTCAATGCTGAGTAGTAGCCAGTTGTGTATTTAGTTCCTGTGTGTGGAGTTTTAAGTAACAGGGAGAGACTCTTGATGCTGAGGCTGAAATTCTGCCGGGGTTGCACACAAGCTGTGCTCAGGCCAGCTGGCCAGCAGCCAGGCTGGGATGTGGCATGTGTTCAGAGCAGTGCCCTGGGACACGGCTGTGCTGGCCCAGCTGCTGGAGTGCCAGGGGAGGCTGTGCTCTGCAGCCAGGCCAGAGCCCCAGGGAGCCAGACCTGGCTCTGTGTACACGGCTGTGCCACCAGCACTTCACTGACAGACACTTCTGAAGTGATGGCATTTCGTAATAGATTGAAGAAATTACTGTATGCTTGCAGTGGAGGAGAGAATAGGAGGAAACATTTTTGAACGTTTTTCAAGAAAACATCATTCTTACCCAGGATTGGCTGCATTTTAGGTATTTGTGAAGTTTTTTACAAAAAGGTACTGTCAGGTGTGGTGGGCCAATAGCTGGCTTGTGCTCCAGCCTGCTGCAGTCTGATAGGGGTGAGAGTAGGAGAGGTGAAAGTGAGAAGACTCATGGATAAAGACAGTTTAAGTGAAAGAGTAAGAAAGGGGAGAGAAGTTAGTGACTCACCACTGCCCGCAGGCAGACTTTTGCCCAGCGTGTCCCTGAGCAATGGCTACTTCCCCCAGACCCCCTCCCTGCCCCACTCAGATTTTATTGCTGAGCATGTCATACAGCATGGAATGTCTTGCTGGTCAGTTTGGATTAGCTGCCCAGGTTGTCCCCTCCCAGCTCCTTGCCTGCCCCAAACGACTTGCTGGGAAGGCAAAGCAGGAGGAAGAGGAAGCCCTGACACTGTAACAGTGTCTTCAGCAGCAGCCAAACCCTGGGTGTTACCAGCAGCTTTAGTCCCTGGTACAAAACATGGCACTAAATGGGCCACTAGGGTGAAAATGAACTCCCTCCCAGCCAGAGCCAGTGCCTTTGGGTGCATAATGTCCAGCTGGTACGGCCCCCCTGCATGCCTGCTGCCGCTGCTCAGGGGCAGCTGTCCCTTCTCCTTGGCATACAAGTAGTCCAGTTGTGACAGTAAATAAAAGGCTTACAGGTGTTCTTACACAACAATGTGGAGGGTTGCAATAATTAACATAACTTGAGAAGCTGTTTATGTTTTGATTATTATGTTTATTAATATGAAAAGCTGTCTGCTTTCTCATATCCTAAGAATCTTTGGTTCTCATGCAGATATTGACACCAGGCGCAGAGCAGCTTGTGATCTGGTCAGAGGCTTGTGCAAATTTTTTGAAGGACCTGTGACAGGGATTTTTTCTGGATATGTTAATTCTATGCTGCAAGAATATGCAAAGAATCCATCTGTTAACTGGAAGCACAAAGATGCAGCCATTTACCTTGTAACATCTTTGGCATCCAAAGCTCAGACACAGAAGGTATTTGTACATTTTATTCATTGTAATCTGTCTGCATTCAGGTATTACAGTGCAGGTGAGGCCTGCTGCTCGTTTAAGCTGCTTCAGAAAGGGAGTAACTGTGTGTGAGTAGTTGATGTTGATGAGATGAAAAGCTGCTACTTGAATGTTTGATTTGTGAATGACATGTGGATGCTAGTGATGGCTGGAAATAGATCTCATTACTTGCTGTTAGGCTGTAGACACTGAAAAAGCACAGCTGGGCTAACCTGTATTTTGAAACAGGAGCATTTTATCAAATGTCCTATGGAACAAGTTTAGATGTACTACTGGATGTTTTAAATGCTGTTACAGTTCAAATCTAAATGTCTTTACAAGACAGATTTGAGGCAAACCTAGTAAAATGTGTACATCTCTTTATGCAATTTTGCTGAAGGTTCTCAGTCTTTTCGTGAAGCCAGGTGTGTACTGCTGCCCAGCAGTTAGTGATGTGTAATGGGAACCAGTCTGGTAGCATTTGGGAAACTGCAAACTTTGTGTCTTTTTCTATGCTATTTAATGGCATATGAACTAATTTAGAACACTTCATTGAAAAATCTCCATCTAAAAATCCTGGTTTAAAAAGAGGTTGCATTTCTTGTAAGAGAAAACTAATAGTCATTTTTTTTAATTAGTAAGAAAACTAGCAGTTTATATGTCAGCATATAAAAATACGAGTTGTTTTTTGCTTCTTCCAGCATGGAATAACACAGGCCAATGAACTCGTTAATCTGACAGAATTCTTTGTGAATCACATTCAACCTGACTTGAAGTCTGCTACTGGTAAGTTAATGTTAATTTTGATGGGGTATTTTTGTGATGTATCATAACCTTGACAGCAACCATTGTTTGTGAAGTCTCAAGCAGTCCTTTATCAGCAGAATCTCTGAGATGGGCTCTTAACACCTGGCACAGAGTAATTCATCTTTGTTTGGCCAGCAGTGAAGGAGCTGTTAACAGCAAGGTGGATTGCCACCTTACCACCTGCTCTCTGCAAAAGCAGGGCATGTATACACATGGTTGCTATCAGGTGCATGCTTAAACTTGTTGAATCAAAGTAATCTGATTTCTGTATTTGAGACCTTATGGTAAACTTCTGTGCTCTGCAAAACCCTGAGAAGTTAAAATACTGAGGCCCTGTTGATGAGGTTGTGGATGTCTAGATTTAAGCCACGGGGTTTATTTTATACTTGAACAATTATCTTACTACAGCTGAAGCATAGTGGGTTGTCTCAAAATGTGTACTTGAAGGCTGCTAAAATTGAAACCAGAAGATGAGATTTCATCTGAGCTGGACTGTGCTTTTAATGGTACTGGGATGTGATTTGTACCTAAAACTGATAGTCTAACAGTGCCCATATGAAAGTGCAGGAACTAAAAAATGTGGAAAAACATTGTATTATTTTCTACAGGGGAAAATTATTACTTAGTGACAAGTGTCACTTGTATATATAGTACATGTTCAGTCATCACATTTGTATGAGAAGTATCAATGAAGCTTGCATATTTTTCTATTTCAGTGAATGAATTCCCTGTGCTAAAAGCAGATGGTATCAAATATATCATGATTTTTAGAAACCAAGTAAGTTTTTCTTTCACTCTTATAGAAAAACATATTGTAGGTTGTTACTTTATACTTGCCAAGCCTAATTTATCGCACTTGGCCATATGCTAACCATGTTTGGCCATGTTTGATAGTCATCTACAACACTTCATGCAGAATTTTTAGTTTAGAAAGTAAATGATATTGTTATAAATATGCAATTAACATGTAGTCTATGTGCTGTCCATATGCTGTGGGAACACTGAATATCTTAGCTGCTTAATTCTGTGACACACTCAGATGTTTGCAAGTCAATGTTAGTCCAAATACCCTTGATTCCTTGTATCATTGCAGTAGTTGTTACAGAGTACAGCAGTTTTGTCCTTTATCTTTTCTGATTCATGAGATGGGGTGAGAAAATATGTTGCATACTATTCTAAATTCTAGATTACCTTTATTAATTTCTTATGAAATATCTGTGATACTGTTTTTTAAACCTTGATATTTTTAATTACCTGTTAAGACAAAGTAAAATGGAAAGGGAAATACACATTAGGATTATCTGCACTTACTGCTGATCCAGTGTACCATTGGTGTTCAGGGGAAGTATATGAGCTGTGACAGAAGTAGGTACCTCCTGGTTGTCAAGATGTGAAGGAGCTACAGGAGGAGCCTCCAAGACACCTCCCTCTGCCAAGCTCTGTGTGTCACTGATGAGCTTGGCTGTGCTCTCTACAGTTGGACCATCTGTATTTTTTAACATACTTATGATTTGTTGCTATACTTTTGTAGGTACCAAAGGAACAGCTGCTGGTGTCTATTCCTCTCTTAATCAATCATCTCCAAGCAGAAAGTATTGTAGTCCATACCTACGCAGCCCATGCTCTTGAAAGACTGTTTACCATGAGAGGGACAAACAATGCTACCCTGTAAGTTTTCAAGCAGAAATAAATTCATTTCTAATAGATTTTGTGCATTAAGGATGAGAAATACCTGTAGGGGATCCTTTGTGTCATGTATTATGGTATTGTATTAGGCTTGAAGTTTGTGACTCTCTTTCACCATTAAAGAGCTGTGTTTCACTTAACAGCATTACAGCTGCAGAAATGGCACCGTTTGTAGAAGTGCTGTTAACAAACCTTTTCAAAGCTCTGACGCTTCCTGGCTCATCTGAAAATGAGTACATTATGAAAGGTAAATGCCTAATGAGTCCTGCAATATAAGAATAACGTGTTTAACTTGAGATAAAGGCTTACAGTTGCAGGTTCCTGACATTTTTATTTGCAAATCCTATTTTATGCAAATGTGTTGAAGAGTCTGCAGTTACTAATGAGGCTGTATCATGTCATCTTCAACTAAACTTACGGTACCAAAGAGAAACACTAAACATAATGGTACTAAGTTATTTCTCAAATGGTAGTCTTGTAGTCAGAGCAGCTCCGTGGACAGTGTCAGGGGAAGATCTGAGCAGTCTGGTCATGGGGAGGACATGTGGTCATGGCTAGTAAAAGGATAGATCTGATCATGGCTAAGGGGATGCTGAGATCTGAGACTTGCCCAGGTCACGTGATGGCCTTTGTAAAGTTGCTTGATCTCCTGTGTTCATCTCTAGAATGAGAATAAGGAGGCTTTGTTTTATGCTTTGTCATGATTATAGATTGAATGTTCTTGCAGCAGGTGCTCTTTGTTCTGTACCTAATTCCTTGGGATCCTATTTTAACAGTAAAAGGTAAAGGATTTAGGCATATGTTGAGTGGCAGAAGTGTATTTTGTCTTCAGAAGTTAAAATTTTCCATTTATTTGCAGCCATCATGAGGAGTTTTTCTCTGCTACAGGAGTCCATAATTCCATACATCCCTTCTGTCATCACACAGCTCACACAGAAACTGCTGGCTGTCAGTAAGGTAAAGAAACAGAGCAACAGGGTCACATTTTTACCTTTTAGAGCAGTCTTGCTGAGGACTTGCGTCCTGTTGGTGGTGTTCTGTTAGAATACTCGAAATAGTTCAATATTTTCTGATGCAACTAATTTGAAACAGCATTCCAGTGAGGTACTGCCTTCCTTTTAGACATATTCTCAGATCATTTTTCCTGCTGTCATCTGAAATTTAGGAGCAGCATATGAACTCTTTCTGTAAAGCTAGTTTGTTGTAGTATAAATGCTTGCTTGTGCAGAGGCCACCAGTACAATAATCTGGTTTTATCACAGCTCCTGTATTCTTTGCCCATGAAACTTCTGAAGCTAATAATAATTGGCATTGAAATGTGGGATTGAATTAAATAAATTACCCTTCTGCTTTTGGTGGGTAAAATTCTCTTAGTTTTTTTATTTAGACTTGACAAATTCTTAACCATTGACAATAGGGAATGCCTTAGAATACCTTCGTTGATTGTTCAGAAAACTACTTCTCTGTACAGTTTAAACTCAGCTGCAGCTTATAAGAAGTATTCAATAGAGAATTGACTGGACACTTGAAAGATTGAAAAATAACCTTTTTCTGGTTTTTGTTCTGTGGTATTTTAACTGTTTGGTAGTTTATATACAAAAACACTTGCTACCAAAAAAAAACCCTTTCCTTTATGCCTTAGACGTCTTTAGGTTTGCTTTTATCCACAGAATTAATTTTGTAAGCATATTAATACATAAGTTACAAGTATCCCTAGTCAGAAATGCTACTTTAGTCTTCAGTTGAAATAAAAAATATATTTAGCAAAATAAGTGACCTGTCTGCAAGTTTGGGTTGATTTATCTGTTTATAACTTGTTTTCAGAATCCCAGCAAACCTCACTTTAACCATTATATGTTTGAGTCAATCTGCTTGTCGATAAGGATAACGTGCAAGGCAAACCCAGAGGCAGTGGGGAGCTTTGAGGAGGCTTTGTTCCTGGTGTTCACAGAGATCCTGCAGAATGATGTGCAGGGTAAGGACAGTCAGTGAGTGCCTGTGCTCTCTCTGGGGTTGGCTTCTAGGATTTACCTTATGGCAAGATTTTTGTAGCACACAAAATTCAAGGGGAGAAACAACATTTTCACAGTCTGAAAGTGTTTAGATTTTTCCATAGGGTATGTCAACAGCATTCATTTATTTTAAATTGCATTCTTAAAATATTTACCAATCACTACTCCAAAGCCTCTTAATATCATTCTTAATTCTGTTGCCTTTTTTTTTAGTAGTTTGTTTTTTTATGTTCTTAAACAGTAAGGGGTAGGGGAAACAGAAAGTGTATACATGCAATGCATGCTAATTTTTGGAGTAATTACATTTGGGAAGGTATGTTTCTTCAGAGTTTTATTTGTTGAAATCTTTGTGATAATATCAAAATTGTGGGTTCAATCCATAGATATGTGGTTTCTGGGAACTGACAGTGACCATGTTGTCTGACTTTGTAAATGTCATCGTTTCTCTTCCAGAGTTCATTCCCTATGTGTTTCAAGTGATGTCACTACTTCTAGAAATGCATAAAAATGAAATCCCATCATCCTATATGGCATTGTTTCCCCATCTGCTCCAGCCAGTTCTCTGGGAAAGGACAGGAAACATTCCCCCTCTGGTCAGGCTCCTGCAGGCTTACCTGGAGCGGGGCGCCAGCACCATCGCCAGCGCAGCCGCCGACAAAATTGTGAGTGCCTGGGGCAGAGTCAGGGTGTGGGCCTGGGGACATGGGCATCTGAGCTTCCAGATTGTGAGGAACTCCAGCTAACAGCTGGACTTGTGCAGACATACAAAGACAGACTAATACTCTGAATGTAGCTTTTTGGGTGCTTTTCTGTTACGTGGATAAGATTCTAGGTTATTAGGCTTTTGTCAACTGAGATGCAAAACTTCTGCTCTTAGTTCTTGCAAGCAGGTAAATTTCCACAGTTTTCCTGTCTTGTTTGCCTCCTGTTAAACATGTGCATAATGAGAACTTTCAGGTTCTTTTCAGAACAATCTTGAGAAAAATGAGTGAGAAGAAGCCAAAATGTATCTTCCTTGGCCTGAACCATAAAAACTGAATCCTGGCTTAGGTTATGAAGGCTTTTGCCTTGGTGTATGCCTTAGATGGTAATGCTCAATTTTCTGGTAGGGTCACATATGAAGAATTGTTGTCTAGGATTTTATATGTGCTTTTCTTGCAGCCTGGATTGCTGGGTGTGTTCCAGAAGTTGATTGCCTCTAAAGCTAATGATCATCAAGGGTTCTATCTTCTAAACAGTATCATTGAGCATATGCCTCCGTGAGTATGAGCTGAAATTACATTTAAAGCTAACTTCTGTAGACTTTAATTATGAATTGTATAAACATGCCAAATGCTAATTTTTAACAACTGAAAAAGTCACATTTTTCAGTCAAATAGGTTTGAACAATTCTATATATGTTTTCTGTGAGGTGACATCAGTAAAATCCTAGTGTGAATTGAATAACTGTCCTTTTAAATTTCCAGTGAATCAGTTGACCAGTACAGGAAACAGATCTTCATTCTGCTATTCCAAAGACTTCAAAATTCCAAAACAACGAAATTTATCAAAAGTAAGTTCCTTGCTCTGTGGAAAGCTCTGGTGACAGCAGCAGTTCAGGGGTGCAGAACAAGTCCTGTCGCACCCCGCGGATACGCGGACAGAGGGGCAGTGGTGACTCCTAGGACTTGCTCCAAATTATTTATCGTCAAGAGGGGTGTATGGGGCAGTCACCATAGCAGGTGACACTTACTTCATGAAATTGAGGAAATGGAATTAAAATAATGAACAAGACTTGGGTTTTTCTCTTCCTTTCCTAGTGTATGATGTCATTATTGAAAATGTCTCTATTTAATCTCCAGCCAGTAGCAGCAAACTTTCCCTCTGGTGCAGCACAGCAATACTGACCACACGTCCTGTAGTTACCTGTAGTTGTGTGTTAGGGCTGTGAAGTATTGCATGCTTGTGTCATTTTGGCCTTAGTATGACTAAATTTATTGGTAAGGTTTTATGTTGAACTGGCAAAGTTGTGACAGATCATTGCAATACTTATTCTGGTTATTCATGCTGTCACAAGAAGATTGTGATATTTATTAAATTATTTTAATGATACTATCACTACCCAAGTTAGGCAGTGTCCATTACTTAACCCTATAAAATCTGGTTAATGCCACCTGATAGGAACAAGAATGATAGAGTTGCTTATAATGGTCTTCCACAAATAAAGTGGAAGTGGTGCTTTTAATATACTGCACCTGTGCAAAGGGGCTCATACCTCACCTCAGAGTCTGTGTCATGTGAAGTTTTCTGCTAAAAGTAGAGTTTTTGAAGAGTTTCTTTGGTTCCTGATCTGAAAAAAAATTGCAAATTGCTTTTCTAGCGCCTTTTTATAACTGCTATAAGGGGAAAAAGGAATAACTCTTGTCTTGTTATACCACCTTGTTTTTGTGTTGTGGTATGTGAAATGATCAGTTTTTATGCAAATTTCAAGGCAGCAAGTTCACGTACTTCACTTAAACTGAACACGTATAAAGACTGCCATTTCTATCCCCTTGAAAATCTTGAAATGTATTTTGCTGCTGCCTCTAAAGCTATTCTTTTGTTTTCATGTTAGGTTTTACTTTGATTTTTTTCTTGTTACAGGTTTCCTTGTCTTCATTAACTTGTATTGTGTAAGATATGGAGCATTAGCTCTGCAAGAAATATTTGACAGCATACAGCCAAAGTTAGTATGTTTTGTTTGTTTGGGTTATATTTAATACTGCTGTTATTTTTATCTTTTGAAGTAAGAAGGAGTAGTCTGTTTAGCTAGACTGTCAGACTACATTCATCACTAATTTGACTGGCCAAATGTTTCTCTTAATGTGGTTCATTTATTTGTCTAGAAAATCTTCTTTTTTCCAAATTTCTGACCACAGTTCCTCACTGATAGTTCAAGTTACTAATCTAAGAAGATTATAAAAAGGAAAGATTGATGTGTTTAGTTGTTATCCTTTGTGAAAAGTTTGTATGTGCAAATGTCTACTGCAACAGGGCAGCATCCTAACAAATTATCTGGTTGTTTCTATTCCCTAGTGATTCACATTGTTTCTAATTCTCTTTTGTCACCATAAAGCTGATGAGTCTTTCTAATACTTCTTCTCTCAATGCCACCATAGGATGTTTGGAATGGTGTTGGAGAAAATTATAATTCCGGAAATCCAGAAAGTGTCTGGACAAGTTGAAAAGAAAATCTGTGCTGTTGGCATTACAAAAATATTAACAGAATGTCCTCCCATGATGGACACTGAGTACACCAAACTGTGGTAGGTACCACACTTCTTCAGGTTGTGCTAGTGAGGCTGTTTGAGTTACTGAAAATGGGAGCTCAGACCAAAATACATCCTTGTTGGAAACTCCATTGTGATCTCCTCAGACCCACAAGGCTGTTTTCAGCCTTTCATCCTGCTTCTGTTTCTCAACAAATGAAGCTGTATTTTCAAAGAGGATGACAGAACTGGTTTGAGATGTTTTTGATGGAGATAGCACGGATTTGGCTAGCTGGACCTGCATTTAGGGAAATACACTGCTTTCCTCCAGCTTGTATTCTTTCTGAAAAGCTAGGCCCAGTTTTGACTTACAGCTCTTCTAGTCAGGAGAGATGAGCATATTCATAACGTGGCAGAGAAACTAATATCTTAGCTTGAGAGTGGAACTCCAGGGAGAGCTACCAGGGAAGTTTGCTTGTCAGCCAGTCCAGCAGTCTAGCATGCCCAGTAGTTTGAATTTGATGACAATCACTGGATCCCAGACTAGATCCCCAAACTAGAACTTTTAAAGTACTCAGAGGAAAGTTGTGATCTGGAAGATCATTGCACATACATACATACATACATTGTACATACATACATTGCTCATGCTGTTGATAGGAGTACCCCCATTGTGCCTGTAAAATATTCAGACCCACAATTCTCCTGGTCCAGCATACCTTGGGCATTTAGAATTTCAGTAGCCAAGCAAGTACCTGCAAAGGCTAAATTATAAGGGGTCCAGATAACTTGAACGTCCTTGTAAAATACCCTGTCCTAACATATTCTGAGCACTCCAGTTTTGCCCTCCCCTCTTTGCCCCCAGGATTCCTCTGCTGCAGGCCCTCATTGGCCTCTTTGAGTTGCCTGAGGATGACACGATCCCTGACGAGGAGCACTTCATTGACATAGAAGATACTCCAGGCTATCAGACTGCCTTCTCCCAGCTAGCCTTTGCTGGGAAGAAAGAACACGACCCTGTAGGTCAAATGGTGAACAATCCTAGAATCCATCTGGCACAGTCTCTCCACAAACTGTCTACAGCGTGCCCGGGCAGGGTAGGTGACTTGTGCACTTGCATGCTGATATTGCATTCTGCAGAGAATGGCTCTCTTTGCTAATGTTTGATAATCAGCAAAATTAAGTAGGTCATAACTAGAATGCAAGATCGTGCAGTGTTTTATTCTTCATTGGAATGTAGCTTTTGCAAGGTTTTTCCTTAGGAGCCTTAGAAAGGCTTTATTTTCACAGCACATCATTTTGCAATAAGCTTAAATAAGCCATTTTAAAAAGAAAATTTACACACTTGATGGTCTATAACTAATAAGTGTCTCGAGTTTGGTTGCATGCACTTGTTGAATTCAGGCAGCTCATATAAAATTAGACAAGGTGAGTGTACAGTTAACTCTTTTAGCCCATAGCATGTTTGTTTTCCCCAAGATTTTGGTAAGTAAAGATTGCCTGCTACTTTCCCCGTGGGTAGCTGCTGCTCTGTGTCTGACTTTGTTCAGGGAGTGGCGGCAGGAGGCAGCAGGGGCTCGTGTTCCACCCACTGACACCTGTGCTCCACCTGTCCTCAGGTCCTGTCCATGCTGAGCACCAGCCTGAACGCAGAAGCGCTGCAGTATCTCCAGGGATACCTCCAAGCTGCAAGTGTGAGTCTGCTCTGAGCTGCAAACTCCACAGCAAGATCAAAAGCTGGTTTGTTATGCAGAAGGTCGACACTGACTTTTTTATAGCAGAGCCCAGACAAAATGAAAAAGCTGCTTGAAATTGTATTGCAGGTTCCATCTTGTAAAAGATAAGTGTGGCTTTAAGCTGAAAGTGAAGAATTTGATGGTTTGTGTACTCATAGATAAAGGTGGCTAACTTCCATTCCCAGTTTATTTTCAAAGGGAATAGTCATAGCGGTTTGTTACGGGATTGATTTGAAATCTGCATCTGCAGTGTTTGGATAATATTTGGAAATGTGTGGAGAGCCCTGGCTGTAGAAACTCACTTCAGTCACTAAAATACCTTTTCATTTTAATGTTGTCCTTTGTATTTCTTTTGTCTTTCCTTAAACTTTATCTGAATTGTGAATAAATAAGAAGTACTTGTTTAAAATGCCTGTCACTGTGCACTTACTGTTTCAGAAGAATATAGTTGTTTTTAAAAAAAATGTTTTACACTTAGGATAGAATATGAAATAGTGGACTGTGAGGGTTGTTCTTTACATAATAGTTTAGGTGCATTGTAGGATCATCCAGAGCAAATCTACACCTCTGGGAGAAGAGCAGAGCTGTTGTCACTCGGGCTGCTCAGCAGCAGGCACAGGTGCTGTGGAACAGGTCCTGTCAGTACCTTGCACTGAGGGCAGGTGCTCTTCCCTGGGAGCAGGGATCAGGCTCCAGGTGGAGTTTTCCTGCTCCGTAAAAACTGAAGCAGTGATCTCGGAGTTAGGGTTAAGTCAGGTGTTCTCTGTGTCTCCTCATAAACGCATGGTGAGGTTTGGGTGCATGGGGAGAGCTTCTGGGTGGCTGTAGCAGTGAGCAGGTGAATGCCTGGCTCTGTGTGTGTGTGTGTGTTTGGGGCTCTGGCAGGTGAATGCCCGGCTCTGTGTGTGTGTTCTATAGGGCTCTGGCAGGTGAATGCCCGGCTCTGTGTGTGTGTGTGTGTTTGGGGCTCTGCAGGTGAATGCCCGGCTCTGTCTGTGTGTGTGTGTTTGGGGCTCTGGCAGGTGAATGCCCGGCTCTGTGTGTGTGTGTGTGTTTGGGGCTCTGGCAGGTGAATGCCCGGCTCTGTGTGTGTGTGTGTTTGGGGCTCTGGCAGGTGAATGCCCGGCTCTGTGTGTGTTCTATAGGGCTCTGGCAGGTGAATGCCCGGCTCTGTCTGTGTGTGTGTGTTTGGGGCTCTGGCAGGTGAATGCCCGGCTCTGTGTGTGTGTGTGTGTGTTTGGGGCTCTGGCAGGTGAATGCCCAGCTCTGTCTGTGTGTGTGTTCTATAGGGCTCTGGCAGGTGAATGCCCGGCTCTGTGTGTGTGTGTGTTCTATAGGGCTCTGGCAGGTGAATGCCCGGCTCTGTGTGTGTGTGTGTGTTTGGGGCTCTGGCAGGTGAATGCCCGGCTCTGTGTGTGTGTGTGTGTTTGGGGCTCTGGCAGGTGAATGCCCGGCTCTGTGTGTGTGTGTTTGGGGCTCTGGCAGGTGAATGCCCGGCTCTGTGTTTGTGTGTGTGTTTGGGGCTCTGGCAGGTGAATGCCCGGCTCTGTCTGTCTGTGTGTGTGTGTTTGGGGCTCTGGCAGGTGAATGCCCAGCTCTGTCTGTGTGTCTGTGTTCTATAGGGCTCTGGCAGGTGAATGCCCAGCTCTGTGTGTGTTTGGGGCTCCCGGGCTGCGCTGCAGAGGCAGAGCTCGGGCCCGAAGTGCCCCGGGTGCCGCCAGGGCTAGAGGCTCCTGCAGCTCTGTGCCTGCCGGCATCACTTGTGGGGCTTTAGGGGCTTGGAAGCACTTTTCCTTCCCCCCGTGTTTTGAAATGTGAGGTTTTTGTTAAATGCTCATCCGCGCTCCTTCCTGCTTCGCTCCTGCGCTGGCCCCGCTGAGTGACCGCCCCGGCAACGGCTGCGCCCGCTCGTCTCACGCTTCCTTCCCGGAACGCACAGCTGCGAGGAGAGCACCTGCATTTGGCAGAGCGTGGCCGCTTTCCGGGCAGGGCAGGGCCGGCCGGGCACCGGGGCTGCGGCCGGGGCGGGGCGGGGCCGGAACGGACGGCGGACGCAGCTGCACCGCCCGGCCTCGGCCCCGCGCGGTACCCGCCGGGAGCCGTAGTCTTCCGCTCTGCGGCTCGCGCAGAGCGCGCTGGGACTCGTAGTCGCCGCGGAGGAGGCGGTGCTCCCGGCAGGGCTGCGCGCCCATTGGCCAGGGGCGCGGCGATGGGCGGTGTCTCTGGGGGCTCGCTCGCTGCCGATTGGCTGTGCGGAGGCCCCGCCCCCGGCGCGGTGCCGTCAGTTCCGGCGGGCCGCACCGCCCCGCTCATTCTCTTTGGTGTTTGCCCTGTGCCGCCCCGCCGGTCCCGCCCGGCCCATGGACTGAGCGACCCCGGCCCGCCCCGGCCCGGAGCCGAGCCCAGCGCAGGTGAGGGGGCGCGGGCGGCCCGGGCCCGGCGGGGCCGCGGGCGGGGGGCGGCGGGGCCTGGCGGGCCCGCGCCGGGCCGGAGCCGGGCCGGGGCCGTGGCCGTGGCCGTGGGGAGGGGGCGGCTCGGAACCCCCTGCCCGTGCGGGGCTCGCCCTGTGCCCGTTCCCGGCCCGGGGCTCATCCCGCGCACGGCCGGGCTGTGCCCGCTCCCGCGGTGGCGGGGCCGGGAGACGGCCCTGGCGGGGAGCGGGGACCGGACCGCCGTGGGCCCGGCACCGGCGCCGCGGCCCCGACCCGCGGGGGAAGCGTCGGGGCTGGCGGCGCTCCGGCCGTCCCGAGGCGCTGGCAGCACAGCCGGTGCCGTGGGCGGGGGCTGCTCGCACTCGCTGCCCGCCGTTCCCGGCGCGGCTCTGCGGGGGCTCCCGGGGCAGCGGAGCCGGGTCGGCTGCCGGCCCCCGGGGACTGCCCAGAGCCCGGCATCCTCCCGGGCCGCGGACGGCGGTGCCAAAGCGCCGAGCCAGCCGGCCGGGCTGCGGGCACAGCACGGGGGCAGCGGGGGCGGCAGCGGGGGCCGCGCCAGCTCCTCCGGCACGGCTGAACGGCAGCCCCGGCTTCCCCTCGCTGCCAGCGGGGCTGGCGGCCGGCGCTGCTCCGGGATCCCTTCTCCCTGTTTCCCGAGCAGAACACTTTTCCCTGAGATGTAAAGCAACAGGTTCCGCTGAGGCTTTCCCTGCCTGTGTCTGGCCCGCAGACCGGGCGGCTTCGGGCTGCCCGTCCGGGGGCTGCTGGCCCCGGAGTGCCAGAGCCCTTTGAACGGTGCACGATCTGCTGCGAGGTTTTGGCGTTACCTTTGCGGCAGGTTTAGGGCGAACCCGGGAGGAACGTCCTCTGGACCGTCGGTGAAGGCTAGGTGTAGATGTATATACGCACATATATCAGTGAACTAAAATATCTGAATGAAGTCTGTGCTCTGCTTTTGGAATGGTGCATTTATAAAATCTTGTTTCTTCTAACTAGAAGGTGCAGGTGTACTGCACAGTTCCCTTGCTCAAACTGGAGGCAGTGCTTTGGGTTTGTTTTTTTAATACTAGTGGACATGAGAATTTGAGTTCTGATTATGCAGCTGTGGCTGCAATATAATAAAGTGATTTCTGCTTTGTCTTGATTATTTCATACGCGCAACAAATGTGTGTTCTGACTTTTACAGAGATTCACTCAAGGTCTGTCACATCTTGATGAGAATGTAAAAAGACCAGGGACTGAGTTTTTTATTATATTTTCTATTTTCTGAATTTGTACCCCAAACTTATTTCCAAACTGTTCTAAAAGGAAGCATGCAAGAAACCATGTCTTTTAAAACAGCCACTCTGTTCAGAGTTTTTCACAACATCACCATTTTTGCACTATCAGTACAGGTCAGTCAAAATGTGTTTTGTGGCAAAATTATTCATAGGTTGAAATAAATTTGAAGTGCTATGACTGTACAAAGAGCAAAACTGGAAGCTGGTTTGTGCCTTTCAGATCTTCCTGAAGAACAGCAGCTTTATTTTAGAGACAAATGAACACTGCAAAAGCCCTTTTCCTGGCTCCTTTGGCCAGGATCCTTGCCAGGGCTGGTTATATCACCAGAGGTGCTGGGGATGCCCCAGGACATGCAGGAGATCTGGGCATGTTGGCTCTCAGCAGTGTCTGTGGGTTCTGTCACCTGTGCTACTGCAGGGAAAAAGCCAAAATCTGTCAACTCTTTTGTCACAGCACCGATTGAGCTAGAAGTAAACAGTTGTTTATTCATTATATTACTTCCTGGTTTATCAGTTTGCTTTATTTGGAACTGTCTGGTTTATGTGTATGTTTGGTAGTTCCCTCTTTCCATTCAGCTTTTACTTTCAAATTTAACTTTTCTTCTCTTACTAATAATCCATACCTTGGCACCCAGACTACTCTGCATAACACTGAGTGTTTGTGCCCTTACCAAAAAGAGCAGCATCTTTTTCTACAGTGTTACTTTTGGGAAGGACCCTGTCTTGCAAAAATGTTGCAGAAGATTTATCTAAGAAGAAAACATTGTTCAACCAATATTTTACATTTTGTCCAGATAGCCTTAATTCTGTAAAATTCAGTCATTGTTTATCAATTTACAGTCAGACTTTCCAATTGTAAATAGATGCTGTTAAACACTGTTGCAGCAGCTTGAGAATTTTATGCTGTATGTTACAAAGCTGCACCTAATGTGGGTTTTTAAAGGTATTTTAGGTAACAGCATCTCAACAAATCTCCCAGAGTTTGTGGCTATTTATTTTTTGTGCCTCAGAATAGTCAGTGGTTGCATGCGGCATTTGTCCTGCCTCTCAGGCCGCTCTGCCAGGTGCTGGTGGAGCAGAGTGGGGAGTGTGTGCAGCCCGGGTGGGAGTGGGGGCACAGGGAGGTGTCAGGGCCTGCAGCCTTCGCAGTCTGCACCCGCTGAGGAGCGGGACACCTTTCCGTGTGCTGGTCCTGGCCGGGAGTGGAACCTGTTCCTCTCAGGCTTTGGTGTCTCGTGCTTGCAAGTGCTTCCAGAGTTCAGGGCCAGCCTGTGGCAGGACCCATGTGGGACGCTGTGCTGCCAGAGCTGTTGTCTGACAGCAGCCGGGCCCTCGTGTCCCTCGGGTAGGAGGTGGAAACGTGCTGGGCCAGGTGCGCAGAAGTGTGAGCAGTCCTGGGAATGCCGCCCCAGTGGGATTGAGCGCAGGGGTCTGTCCGTCCCTCTGCAGAGGGTCTGTCTGTCCTTCTGCAGAGGCAGGTGTGCCAGCTGCAGCCTCCTGGGTGGCTGTCAGTGGCTTGCAGCTTGCCACCGGTGGGGAACCCACTGCCACCAGAGCAGGGTACTTCAGTGTGACTGTCAGGAGCGGTTTTCTTGACGCATTTTAAGCCCATTGCCTTTTGTTCTGTCACTTTAAAGTTAAAGAACAGATTGTTCTTTTCCACTCCAAAATCCTTACAAGTACATGAACTGCTGGTTCTCAGGCCCCAGCCAGCCCTCTCCTCTTCAGAATACGCAAGTTCAGATCCTTTAGCAGTTTTCCCATAGGTTGTATTTCTCGGAAGGGAGTGTTTTGGGCTTTTCCTCCTTTGCTTCTGCCTGGAGCTGGTCCCCAGGCAGGTGCAGGGCTCCAGCTGAGGGCTCAGTGTCTGAGTGCAGAGCAGGACTAGTGCAGACCTTGCTCGGGCTGGTTCTTATTGCTGCATCTCAGGATGGGGGGGCTTTTTCTGAAGCAGCCTGGCAGCATCAGCTTGTGCTAGGAAGTGGTGTTGGTTGTAACTGTCTGTGCCATGGTGACCAGCGGGCAGTGCCTGCACAGCCCCTTGGGCTTGTTCTGCTGAAGTGGAAGGGTTCCTTCTTGGCAGGGCTGCCAGGAATGGCTGGGGGAGGAAATTCTGTTGTCTTTATGCAACTTGGTCTTGACCCTGCCTGCAAATATGGTGCATTTCCTTGTTTTTCAGATGCTTAGTTTAGCCTCCAGAAAACCCTGTAGAAGAGAAGTTGAGCTGTCTGTAATCCTCTTGTGTTCCCTCTTCACTCTCCTGTTGGTAAACACCAAGTGTGATGCCAGCCTGGTTCAGGCTCTGCATCCTCCTCGGTTCCAGCAGGAGAGCTGCTCACAGTCCTAGGAGTCAGCCTAAGAGTTTGAAATGCCTGTCTCGAGTAAATTCAAGGGCTCTGCCCTCTTCTAACCCTGATCAAGATTGGGCTCTCCCTCATTTTGTGGCTGGGAATGATGTTGCTGGCATCTGCACTCAGTTGGCTTAGGCATGGAAAAGAAGGATTAAACACTTTGTGCTATATTTGTAAGCAGAATAAAATAGGTTTTGAATTCCATTTAGAGCAGTCCGTGCAGTGGCAGGTTTCATATGCAGCACTGAGATAATTTTATTCTGAAATGGTTTTAGACTATTTGTGAGTGAAATCACTAGATTGGAAATGTAGCCAAAAGGTAGAATTTCTATAATTTTCTGTGATTAGTAACTACCTGAGTTTCTCAGTTTGTGGCTTGCTTTTGGTTTGGCTTTGTGAAGGAAGGTCTGAGTCTAATTTTGGGAGCTGATCTCTAGGGCTTTTAGGAAGTAGAGCTTCACTACAGAAGAAATGGAAGCCTCACTGCAGAAGGAAAATTGGCAAGTGACTCTTGCAATTCTGCAGAGAGCACTACTGTGAGATTCCACTGCTTGGGTGAGAAACATCACTTGGGGTTGGGGAAAGAGCAAGGAAGATTCTTGGATCAGGTTGGAAATTCTGCTTGGAAAAGCAGCTGTGTTGAGCAGTTTGTCAGTGGTAATGAAAGGGTCACACAAGTCCTCATGATCAAATAGATGAGGCAAATTCGGTGTAGGGTGAGAGATTCTCTACAGAAGATTATTTTGTGCCTGTAGGAAGCAAAATGCTAACTCTCTGTTTTTTCTTTTTAGGCATTCTCCATCATAAATATCCTATTTAGAACTAAATACAAATCTTCACTCTCTGGATCTCCTGAAGGTACTGGAAACTTACTTAAAACATTAAAGTTTCTTACCTTTCAATTTGCATAGTATTAAAAAAATGACAAGTTGTGGTAAAATAGGAAGTGTTTGATTTTTGTTTGGTCCTCTGTCTTCTACATGCAACTCCTGTGTGAATTACAATACAAAAAGACCCCAAGAAAACTTTTATCTGAAAATGTTACGTTCTTTTATATATGTAGATCTTAATTTATTTTTGGCTGTGTGGACTGGCCATACTCACATCTTTGTTCATTTCTTTAGTTACCTTAGTGACACCTGAACTTTGCATTTTAATGTGTTCACAATTTCTGGGAATGTTCTAGGCACTGATGCACCAAAATAAAAATCGCAAAGCAAGCGATGAGTGGTCGTCGCTCATCTGGAAATCCATGTAGTTTAGCTTTGCCCCCAGGTGACTGAGCTGTTTGATGGCAGCCAGCCCCGGCGGGGATCACCTTCTGGTGCTACTGTTGT
This sequence comes from Anomalospiza imberbis, assembly GCF_031753505.1. Lineage (NCBI taxonomy): Eukaryota > Metazoa > Chordata > Aves > Passeriformes > Viduidae > Anomalospiza > Anomalospiza imberbis. The sequence goes on along the minus strand of NC_089697.1, from coordinate 14,432,520 downwards.
GGTAACACTGCAGATGCTCTGGGATGAGCTAGCGGAAAGTGACTGCGGCAGGGTGGGAAAGCAGCAGTTCTGTAAGTACTGCTGCCTCCGGTTGTGTCAGTCAGACGTTTGCTCTTTCACCTCTCCTGGGTATCTGAGTGGGCTTCAGTTCTAGCAGCGCCTCGACTATTGAGTAGGGATCAGTTACTCGCAGCACTTGGTGTCTTGAAAAGTTTGAAGTATCTAACCCCTGATTATGTGGAAAATTCTAGCATCTTGGTTCTTCTGTCCACTGAAACAGCCTTTATGGCTTGTAGCTTCAGCTTTCTCAATTATGGTGCTTTTTTCTTGGATAGTTAGAATTTTATACACCTGTTTTAGGGTAAAGATCATATTCCACCGCTGTGTTCTGCAGCTCGGACACGCTTCCCTAAAACCAGGCAATGGCAAGCATGTGAAAGGGCCGTGCTTTAAAAGCACACTGCTTGTAGAAGTTTTCTGACAATATCAAGCTTCCTTTCCAGCATGATCTCAAACATCCTGATGTTTCTGACATCAAAATAACAACTTTTGGTGTTGTTCTCTTAAAGCGGGTGGCTGAAACTGTAACTTCAATTCCTTAGAGAGACATGGCACTTCACCAGGAAAGGAACGTTTTCTTTTCTCGCTGCAAGATTCCATTGCATTTCTTCATCTGCAAGACTTTGGTCTAGTCTTTGCCAGGCAATTATTATTGTAGTGTTATATCTGAAAATTTTCAGTGATTCTAGTGATGCTCTTGGGAAAGAAACTTGGTGATTGTAAAGTTATTACCCTGGAGTCTTATTCTAAATACTTTTCTTCTTTGTCTTAAAATTTCTTCTATGTCCTTTAGACAGATTCTCTAATGCCACTCTCACAGTTACAATGCACCCCGTGTGTAACTGCTGCAAATTTAGTAGTCAAATATAGGATTTGTTTTGAGTATGATCTGCATATGTGTCTCCTGGACTAATGAGACCTGAACTATTTTTGCTCTCTAGTAAAAACAAAAGTTATCCAGGTGGTAGTCTGACATGTTTGTGATGTTTTTTTCAGAAGTAAAAATACTCCAGATGGTAGATTTGGTGAAATATCTGTTGTTTCCCAGTAGTTTCTTACTTCTTATTTAATAGCTAATTAAATCTTTCTGTCCATGAATGTATTAATCTAGGTTCTCCTCTTAGGCTTGTTTTGTCAGTAACTAGCTAAAAACTTCCCTCTGACTCATTGCTGCTCCTCTCACATTTGGAAATCCATTCACAGGTTCAGAATTTGAAGCTCACAGAGCACTAGTGGAGTTGTGTTGCTACTAATAGCCCCCTGGTGGTAGCTGGAGCAGTGATTTCTCCTTTTCACCTGTGAGTTAGGAAAGAATAAACCTTTGTTTGCTGCCCTAATCAGATCTCTGTCTGTGTGCATGTGTGAGTGCCTTGGTGTGTCAAATGGATTTACTTGGCTGTAAAATGTATTTTTAATAAATAAATTGATATGTGGCTTGTAAGTGGATATGGACAGCTGACCTGTTTGTGTCTATTTAGGTTCTACTGGCTGAACATGAAGATAATTTTGCATCCATGTGTAGGAGAAATCTAATACTAATTTGTCAGCAGAGGGAAGATCTGTCACAGCACCGCACAGGGGCTGGGGCGCGTGCTGCACTCCCAGGGGTTTTAAATGGCCACAGGTGCCCATGAGCACTTCCTACACTTGTTCATAGTGCTGCAGAGCCAAGTGACTCTAAAGTGATGCTTGAACTGTGACTGAGACATGCCCTGACTTAAATCGAAGTAACCTTCAGAATACATGTAGCTGATACAGTTTATGAACGCCTTTGCTTTTCCCAGCATTTCCTGCTGGACTCCCGCTTTTTCTCCTCATAAGTGGCTTGGCATTCTTGATGATCCTAGGGGAAAACTCTATGATAATAATAAAGGATGTATTCTCTGAAGAGTTTTTTTGTAAAGGCTGCATTTATTTCTTGCCCTCCAAGTGAAAAAGTTTAACTTCAAATGGTAGAATGCATGAAATGCAATTTGTCTGTGGAAGTTGCTCTTTGTTCAGTGTATAACCAGTGGCTCTGGGTGTAAGTAACAGGATTTGCTTCCTAAGTGGATTCAGTCTTGGGGAAAAGAGATGGACAGTAATGAACAAGCATAAATAAAGCTTCTGTACTGCTCTTCTGTGAATGAAAGAAGTGTGAAGCACGTTGGGGCGTACGGGTGGAACTGTGCTGTGCAAACTGGATGTGTGAGTGACTAACTGGACAAAATGGGAACAATGGGTGTTTGGTTGAACACTGTTTCCCTTTTCGCTGATGGAGGAATTATTTCAGTAGGTTGTTAGAGAATGCTAAATATTTAGTGTAATCTATTTTTCATCTTTACATTTTAGGTCAGCAATTCGGCTTCCAAAATTGGAGTTTGTCTGCGTTCAAAGCTGTTTGCCTACAGTAATCTGCTCTGGTTGGAAGTGAACATGTCTCAAGTTCAGATTCAGAATCCTTCTGCTGCCCATGCAGGGAGCCAAATACTGAATAAAAACCCATCTCTTTCACAGCCTTTGAGTATTCCTTCTACTACCAGTTCTTTGCCCTCTGAAAATGCAGGCAGACCTATCCAGAACTCTGCTTTGCCCTCTGCTTCAGTTACATCCACCAATGCAGCTGCAGGTGAGATAGAGGGTCAGTAACTGTATATATTTTTAATGCTTATAGTTTGGCATGATATATTCCTTATGTCTTGCACCTACCTTAAAAGTAATATTTATCCAACTTCAGTAGCTCCCTATGGAATGAAATCTGTTGGAGACAGGTAGAAGCATACTTTTACATAAAGCTCCAGCAATTAATTGATATGTTTGTAATAGTAAAGAATATTTTTAATTATATTACATTAAATTTTTGAAACATTACTATCAATCTTTTCTACCTGTAGCTTGTTTTAAATATGAAAAAGTGTTGTTTGAAATAGTTTGTTTAGTTCTGTTATCTCTAGTTCTTTTATGACCAGTTTAATGATAAATATATTATGCTATCAAAATGCACCAGAACAAATAAAGAGTAATAAAAATAGCTAATAGGAGAAAAACAGGAGAAGGGAAATGAAATTAACTGAGTTTTAGAAATTATTCAAAGCACGTGATAATGAGGAATACTTGGAAGATTTGGTCCTTGACACGTACTAGATAAGATGTGAGCTGTTTGCAGGAGTCTTCTAACTCCATACTTCTGGCTAATTAATTCAATTATGGTGCTTTTTAGGCGTGAGCATTGCTTGCAAAACCCAAAGTTCAATAGATTGTTACTCGTTTGGCCAGTGAGCAAAGCTGTCTATTCCAGCAGTGCAGACAACTAGATGCTAAGCCACTGAGATGTCTTTTTTAATTAAAATTTGTAGTAGAGTTCACAGTTATCAGTTCATTTATCTGATCTTATGCAACCTTTCAGCTCCTTCAAACATGGCAAACCCCAAAGAGAAAACCCCCATGTGTCTCGTGAATGAATTAGCCCGTTTCAACAAGATTCAGCCCGAGTATAAGCTTCTGAGTGAGCAAGGTCCAGCTCATTCCAAGGTAAACGTTCACACCAGTTTCGTACTGCTGCTGCTCATGCTCCTTCACCTTCAGGAGTGGGAAGGCAATGTGTGTGATTTTGGTGTAAGACAATCCAGGGTAATGGAGAGGAAAGGGAAGCCCCCCACAGCATCAGTGATAGGGAAGTATGAAGCTGGTACCTGGGAAGTAAAAAGTTGAGTTCCAAAAAATGTCACATGAGCTTCATGGTGTGAAGGAGGTGACATTTATAAAAAGTACTGGAATAACATTCAGAACATCTGTTCAATTGTGTTTCATTGACCTGTGGGCATGTAGAAGCTTTTATGGTACATTGTGAACTTAACTTTCTTCAAACTGCTTAAAAATATCTTTAATAAACCTTTTAGAGGATTAAAGCAAGAGTGGAGTTACGTGTCACAAAGAAGGGCGAGTTTCCAGTCTGCTGTTCAGTGACACGGGCACAGCAGCTCTCCTGGGGCTGTCACCTCTCCCCACGCTGCTCTTGAGTTTTTAGCCTGTCAGATCTCATGCAGGATACTTGCCAGCTACAATTGTTGTGAAATTCTTAGTTCAGTAATCGGGAAAATCCTGTTGATGTCCAAAGGGATGGAAATCTGGAGATGACATGGGAGTTAAGGAGAGCTTGGATTACCATATATTGTCAACTTGTGCATCACTGAAAGACTCATTGTTTTGTGTAAGATGGTCTGAGAAACTACATAAATTCTGAAGAAGCTTTTTACAAAATACCTGTTTGTGGTTTTGAGGTGTTTACAGTGCAGCTGACTCTTGGGGACCAGCATTGGGAAGCTGAAGGAACTAGTATTAAAAAAGCGCAACATGCAGCAGCTGCCAAAGCTTTGGAAGGGACAAAATTCCCTAAACCTACGGCTCGTCCATCTCGTAGTGAAGGCAAGAATCCAGGTATATGCCACAGCAACTGATTTAAAATAATCATACATAGAGAGAATACACCTTTCTGCTTTTGGTATGTATTGAAGTTGTGTAAGGATGAATAAAAACTGTGATTCTGCCTGTTTAACAGTGGCAATTGTCAGATAGAAAGTACTTACTTTGTGCATCTGTTCCATAGGTCATTTTCTTTTGGCAATTACCTTACACCAGACCTCTTGTTCTGGATTACAGCTGATTTCTGAGCCAGTGAGACCCATGGTAGAAAAGATGACACTTACTGAGTGTTCTATAGACTAGGAGTCTGTTCTTCATGCCCACAATACCGGCACTGAGAGTAATGTTTAGCCCTCAGTAGCAATTTACCTGCCTTTTGACAAGGCCAGTTGCAATTTGAAAGTGAAGAGTCATAGAAACCCTTCTAGGTCATTGAGGACAGAGAAATGTTTGATCATTCTCAGTAAGAAAGAGATACAGAAGGGATGTAGCATGTCTGGTAACTTCAAAGTATATTTGGAGAAATTTCTTTACTGCAGAAAATTCTTCTTCTGCACTTCGTTATATACACTGTAAATGTAGGTAAATTAGCAGCTTCAGAAATTAAAAGCAAAAGGATAAAACCCTCCAAAACAAATCCAATAAGAGCTTCTAGCAAATTCACTTTTTTGTAACAGGATTTGTCACAACTGTACTAGGCCGTTTTAATGTGCATCGTATAGACATTCTCTTTTTGTTCATTAGCTGTTCTGTTTGGAATTCAGTCATTTAAGATGCTGCATGTGGCAAAGGTTGAGCTCATTTTTCCCTGCTGCAAGCCAGCAGTAGGAGTTTAAATTGTCTCAGTTCCTTGTGACAGCTGGACAACCCTTTCTATTCCTTTTCTGTAGACAGCGTAACCCCCACAGTGGAGTTGAATGCACTTTGCATGAAGCTGGGGAAGAAGCCCATGTACAAACCCATCGACCCTTACACGGGGATGAGATCCACCTACAGCTACACCATGCGAGGTGGCACCTACCCCCCACGGTAGGTGTTGGCTCGGGGTGCAGGCTCCCCCTCAGCGCTCCCTGCCAGGCTGCTGCCTCCGAAACCGCCTGTGCCCCCCTTCCAGGGACACTCAGTTTGTGAGGCAGGAGCTTTGGAGAAGTCCACCCACCAGTATCTGTAACTTATTTCCAGCGCTTTATTTCTTTGGGGTGGGGCAAGGCAGCTGGACTGAAAGTTGAAGTGGTTTTGAGAGTATTCAGGTATAGCCAGCTTCATTAAGCAAATAGCTAAGTATTAGGTAAATATTTCTTGCATTTCCTTTCTGTGTAAAAGCAAAAGTGAAGAAAACAGGTTGATGCTGCTTCTTCTGAAACTGTTTAAATTAAAGTTGCAGTTTAAAGAATTTTATGTAGGCATAGGAACTTAAAATTCAAAACTTCCTGGCTTGCCAAGTCCGTAGAAATGCGGTTATGTTGTCTTGGTGTAGCACTCGGTCAGAAATGTGTTCCTGTTGTGGAGCAAGGAGTGTCAATATTTGTTTCAAAGGTAGCTCACTAAATTCTTTTAGGCTCTAAATCAAAATTTGGCTTTTTAAAACTAGTGCTTCAATGCTGATGTGATTACTGATATCCAAGAGATTGACCCACATCTGACTTAGGTGTCTGTTTACTTTGTAGACAAAATCATTTATTTATTCACCTCTCTCTTTGCAGGTACTTTTACCCATTTCCTGTTGGGCCTTTACTTTATCAAGTGGAGCTTTCAATTGGAGGGCAGCAGTTTCATGGGAAGGGAAGAACAAGACAAGCTGCTAAGCATGATGCAGCTGCTAAAGCTCTGAAAGTTTTGCAGAATGAGCCCTTGCCTGAGAAACCAGAGGTGGGAATTAATCTTAATGTTGTAAACCTAAATTGCTAGAATAAACTGGGATATTATTGTAGATTTTTTTTTCCTTGTTGAGAGTTGAGGAGACAGTTGGGAAATCTAATTCTGTGTAGCAGTGGTGACTTACTTGTGTCAATAGAAACACTTTGATTTAAAAGCATAAATTTCTATGGAACTAGAATTTTCCCAGATGAAGTTATGTTAATTTTTTTACTGTCATATTTTTTCCACAGCAGTGCTGTAGATCTCTGTCAGATATGAGCACTGGAAGCATAGATAGGAATTAATATCTTACCAGGTACAGATCACACACAAACTTCTGAAGAAGTGCATAAATGGGCAACATAAAACTCAGGCATGGATTTACTTCCTAGGACAAATTCCTACATGATTTTGGAAAGAACCATGGAAGTTCTAGAAGAGCAGAAAATGCATAGAAATAGTAGAGTCATACACACATTTTGATAGGAATATAAGAAGTCAGTTTTTATCCCTTCATATATTTATGGCTGCCCAGCACTTTCCATTCCAATGCCGTTATTGTGTTTTTCATGCTTTTTTGTTGAGTGGCTTTAGGCAGAAGGTCTCACTGTGAGCACAGGAGTTGCTTTGCTGCTGGGCTGGCTGGGAGCCTGCACCCCTTCGTGTGTGTTGGCTGCTTTGGGCAAAGACAGAAGTGTAACTTGCAGTCTGGGGAGTGTGAGAGCTTGCTGGATATGGAGTCTGGCTGTGTGCTGAGAAAGAAGGAAAATGAAGAATTGGACACAAGGTAACAAGGGATCTCAGAATGAGAAAAAAAATCTCTGGGGACTACCAGGAATGGCAGAGCAAGAGGCTTGAGGAAATGTGAAGCCAAGGGACACCGAGTTAAAACTTGTGGTGTGTGTGAGTGAGCATTGTCCAGGTGGTTGGGCAAAAACACTGGATTTGACAGTTCAGGGTAGAGGCTTGGGAGGCACTGATGGAGGTGCTTCAGGTAAGGGAAAGCTCTCCTGGAGGAATGCAGGCTGAAAGATGGAGGCTCCTAGGGATTACAGATGCTGTTGGGAAAAGAGCATGATGCTGGGAACAGGAGCTGGGACTTGGGCTGAGCCCTGCACTGAAATCTGAACTGGTCACTGACAGAGTGTGGGCAGGGGCCAGCTGGTCTTCATGCAGGAGAGGCCAAAGCAGAGGAAGATGTTCCCCTTCAGTGCTGGGAACCCCAAATTCTGGAATATTGTTCTGTGCCAGAGGTGCAGAACATCCCTTTTTTGTGCCCACCCTCGTAACAGATGAGCTGCTCTCGTGGGCCCTTTTCCCCATCAGGGAGCACAGACCCAGGGAGAGCAGCTCTGCAGGGCTCACATGTCACTGAATTATTCTCTGTTCACTCTTCTAGGAATGCTTCAGTACAGATCACTTTGTGAAAATATATGGAATTGTGGAGTTGGATAATGTGAGGTCTTCAGAACAAACTGCAGTTGTTGTAGGATGTCTCATTCTGTGTGAGGGGTGTAAATCCAGAGGCAGAGGAAGTAAATGAGGCAAGAGACTGCAAGAAGGGAGAATTATTTTATTAATAAAACAGGACCTGAATGGTGTCTTGACCTTGAGAAAACTGCATTTGTAATTTTATTTTTCAGTTTTAATTTGACTTGTCTGTAGAAGGAACAGTAGGAAATACAACTTAGGGAAAGGAGAGTGGGCCTTGGAACAGGGTGTGCTGGTTTATAGCAAGTGCTTGGATAATCAAGTTTTCATTTCAAGTTTGGTACTTAAATTCATTGATATTTGTGGCTTTCAACTGTTGTCGTTTTAGGAATGTCTGAGGGAATTGTTTCTGTAGCAGCATTTCACCATAGCCAAGATGAAGGTAGAATAAGGAAGGTTGTGGTGCTGAGTGAGCCCTGTTCATTTCTGCATCCAGTGAGGCAGGGGCCTGAAAGGATACAGGAGTGCGAGGTCATGAGAGATGCTGTTAAAAATGCCAGTATGCAGTAGAGGCAAATGAAGATTTCAGAAGCAGACATAATCCTGATACTTCCTAACAGTTATTTGATGTTGCCAGTAATTTTCCTTTTAAATGTAGTTATTTTGGTGTATCCCATTTGAGTGTACACTTGTGTAAACAGAATATTCTGATGTTTGAACTCACGTGTTTTAAGGGGGAATAATTTTGTATTTTTTTTTTATTATTTGGGAGGATTTTTTACAAGTTTTTGTTTTTATGGAATTTTACTCTTGTATTTTTAAATTAGAAAATATTCGGTGCATAATAACAGTTGGGCACAATGATCTTAAAGATCTTTTCCAACCTAAATGATTCTGTGATTCTAAGAAGAAATCATTGAGTAAAATGATTACACTTTAAAGGAAAGAATGACCATTTCCCACACTTTTTCAGGCTGTAAATCTAGGAGCAAGTGGCAGGAAAAAACATGTAATAATATTGGCTCTTGGCTGGACCAAGCCCTGCCTGAAGAACTGAGCTGAATGTTGGAGCATTCAGAGGGGGCTGTGGTGGGAGAGCTCACAGGGACCTTCAGTGTGGCTGGGGCTGCATGTGCTGGTGAAGGAGCAGGATGGGTTACTCAGCATATTCAAAGACAGATGATAAAACATTGACTTAAAGCTTAGGAAGCATGGAGAGCTGGGCTTCCTAGCACGATTTTTAGGCAGGAATTCTAATTTTGCCTCAAAATTTGCTTCTGTGTTTGCTGCCAGCTGACTTGGTAAATATCAGCTGCTCTTTATACCCTTAGTGTGGAAGGACAGGCTCAGACTGATGGCTGTGGTCAGTCAGGGCAGTTCTGGGCAGCACCTCCTCGGTGTCCAGCATTTGCTCACAAGCAGTCTTGAGGAAGGGAAGGGAACTGGAAGGCATTCCTGGAAGAGGGCAGGTCCCTCTAATGGAGTACAGGACTTGTGGAATTTGCTTGAGCAATATGACGAGAACTAAGAATGGTAAATGCTTTGGGGTCTCATTCAGATTCAGAGGCATGTAATTCTTGGGGAGTTTAGTCAATGCAAACATGCAAAATACCTCAAAAGCAAACTTTAGGCATCATCTGTCTTGAAGTGTGCAGGGAAAGGGGAAGATTGTGTGTGTATGATTATTTTTAATTTTTAAAGTAAACTGATCCAGAACTCAAGTAGAGTCAAAATAATCAGTAAAATAGTTGTAGTCTGTTAAGGGTTATTTTGCTAGTAATTCACTCTATTTAGATAAAGGTATTGTGAGGAAAAGAACCTTCATTTTGCCCTGTGCACAGACTTGGAATGTATTAAGAATATACACTGCAATAGAGCAGATAATTCCATTCTATTTATTTGTATTGTCTTGAGAAGTGGGAAAATTGAATCCAATAAAGAGAAGTCATAGTCATCTTCACAAAGAAAAGCATTAGAATTTGAAACACTAGAATCTATCTGAAGTTACAAGGAGGGGAAAAGTGCTTGTAATCGAAGTTGTTGTGGCAGTGTTGGTGAGTGAGGGCAGGGACAGCTGGCCTGGCCTGGCTCTGGAGCAGAGCAGGGCTCTGGGACAGCCCTGCTCACACCTGCACTGCCCTGCCATGGCACCACAGGGCCAGACTGGGCCCCGACTCCAGCCCGATGGACAGGGGCAGCCTGCGAGAACCGTGCTAAATCCGGGACAATGGGAGGAGCGAAAACTTGAGATTAATTTTGTCAACTGTTTTTTTTCTAAGATGGGAAAAGCCTGTCTTAACTGGTGGGATAAAAAAATCCTTTGTGTTTTAAACTAACCTGTTAGTAGCAAACATGGGGGATGCTCACTACCATCCAACAAGTTTTCATGTACGACAGCTCTCTAGCTCAGCTCCCCTGCTGCTCTCCAATAAGATGCTTAAATCATTTTTATTACCTGGTTGCATAACCAGTATTGTGGCATGATAAAATCAGTGATATTGTTGCTGTTCATCTTTATGATAATCTTTCCAATATCACTGCTGGACACCTAAAATTTCTCTGTTGCTGTTGACATGCCTTAGCTCATGTTGGTGCCAGCATCAGTGAAGACACTTTTGGAATGCCAGTCAAAGTTTTACCTGGAGATACGTAGACGTGCCTGTAGGAAAGCTTTGCTGGCACTGTTGTCCCAGCAGGTTTGAGTTCTCAGAGGTGGTCAGTGTTTGATTTAGGGCAAGTTCCTGATAGGATGTTCTTGACATGAGAAAGCAAAGCTGCAGATGAAGCACTTAGAAGGGAGCATGTGAAAAGACATGACTGTGCCAGGGGCTCGTCAGCCATCCCTCGTTCACATTGGTCCCACTCTCAGAATCTTTATTTTTCCTGCCCTTTCTCTTACCTGATCCTGTCTTAGTGCTTTTGGTACAAATGTCCAATCAGTATATGAAACTTGTATTTCATAAAGGTACTTCCATTTGGAAATCAGTGCACTTAGCACTTCGATTTCATTTTCTATAAACACATTTTTAAACCTATTGGCCCTTATTCCATTTGTTCTTTCTTGTAATGAGCACATGAAAATATGAAGGTTTGAAAGCTTTTACACATACACCTTAATGAGCTTCTTAGGATTCAGTTCTGTAGTATGTGGGCTGCTTTTCACCACATTCATGTAACATGACAGTAAAGCTTAGAGTATTTAAAATTTGGAGAGTTCAGTAAAGTGGTTGAATGGATAAAATTCAATTTAATAGGATCTTTATTTTAAATAGAGTATGCTTCTTTTAGGTTAACGGAAAAGAACCAGATGATGAAAATCTCAATAAATCTGAAATAAGCCAAGTTTTTGAGATTGCACTTAAAAGGAACTTGCCTGTGAATTTTGAGGTATGTTTACTTTACAAGCTCTAGATTTGTTTTTATTAGACTATTAAGGGTACATATTAAGTTGAGTCTCTCCTAGATAACCAAACAACTGACTTTTAACATGTCTTGTTAGTTGTGAATACACGTTAACCTTTGACAGTCACCCTGATTGTCTTGGAGTTTATATGGTAAAGGAAAGAAAAAAGAAAAATCCACCTGTTCACAAATTCATGTCCTAAAATGATCACATGGAGTGAACAGCTACGCTGTAGTTGTCTGTGCAATCTTTTTTCCAAGCTTTTTGAGAAAAGCTTATTACAGTGAAAAGCCAAAACACAACCCTGCATTAATGATTAGAACATGGAAGTGCAGAGTTGAGGCAACAGAGTAGAGCTCACTCTGAAAGACACATATGGAAGTATTTCCTTAATTAAGCACTGATCTGGACTACCCATGAGTGCAGAATCTCACAAGTAGGTTTCTTTTCTTGCCATGAGGTGACCTCATGTGCATCTGACTTTCCTTTCCCTTTGGCCTGGCTGCTTGCTGCCTCTTTGTCCCTCTTGATCATTTCAATTATCTTAAATCAGGAGCTTCCACGGGAGCATTTGTGTTTCACTAAAATATTAATTTATCGTGCTGCTTTTCTAAGCTAGCAAAGTAACATTTAAGCCAACCATCTGAATTATTATAGTAAGAAAATGCAATTGTGTGTAACTAAATTGCTTCTGAAACTGTTCTATGAAATTTTACATGAAACTTTCAATTATTGTAGATTAGCCTGAGCATCACTGGTAAAAATACACTGTCACATAAAGCTAATTGTGGGTGGAAGCTCTTAAAATTAATTCTTACTTTTTGACTATATGGATATTTTGGAGTATGATGTGTTGTGAATGGAGTTAAAAGCCTAAATCTGTAGTGGGCAGCTGTCTCTTAGATGTCTTTAGAATTCTTCAGAAGTTCAGAGTTCAGAAATCAGAATTTCTGGACTAAAATGCTAGATCCAAAAGAGTTGCTTTCTCTGTAATGTTTTATTGCTGTACCATGATATATTTAATGAGGTGCTATTAACTGTGGGGAAGTACACACTGGTGAAATAGAACAGCCCTATTTTTATACTGAAACAGTAAATCAGTAAATTAAATAAGTTGGGTTAATGACTTGTGTAAATACTGTTTACTGCTTGCTGCATCTGATGTTTTAAAAATATATGCTTAGTTGGGTGGGAATATGTTATTAGAGTGAGTATGTTTTACTTTTTGGATTGTATGAGAATCTAAAAATCTCTTTATCCTTAGTTCTTGAGAGAAGTTTGCTATAAACAATGTGCCCTGCCATTTTTAATAAGTGTTTATCACGCTTTCACTCAGTTTTTCCCTCTGAAACAGGTGACTAAGGAAAGTGGTCCTCCCCATATGAAGAGTTTTGTAACCAAGGTATCAGTTGGAGAATTCATGGGTGAAGGTGAAGGAAAGAGCAAGAAGATCTCAAAGAAAAATGCTGCAATAGCAGTCCTAGAAGAACTGAAAAAATTGCCACCCCTTCCTACAGTTGAGAAGATGAAGCCACGAATCAAAAAGAAAACAAAATCAATAGTGAAGGTAAGGGGGGAAAGGTTGGAAATTTGACTGTGCAAATAATCATCAGAGAGGCTTTTCTGAAACAGTTATACACACTCTTCAGCTGCTCAGCCTTTACCAGCCCTCTGGTGCACCAATGAGCTGGTACTTTGCTCCCACTCTAATGGGGTTCTGACGCCACTTTTATAGCAGTTATCAGTAAATTCAGGATGAAAGAGAAACCTTATAAAGGAAAGAGCAGCATATAAAAATCAAGCTCCGACTTTCAAGCCTCAGACTTCACAGCTTTGGGTTTTACTTGTACAAATTCTCCTGCAAGCTTGTGCCTCCTAATATAGCAGGATTAGAATCCATAAAGCTATTAGCAGGGTAGGTTACACGTGGTCAAGTGTGACAGCAGAACCAAATAAATTCAGTATTTCTCTTTGGCTGTGACAGTGTTTCATTAAGCACCTTCTATTTCAGTATTTTTGAAATCTAGAGATGGCATGCTGCATTCTGTCTATTATACCAAATATTCATAAAGTTTGGCTTATTTCCTAAACACTCTTCTACATAGCTGCAGACAAGTCCAGAATACGGCCAAGGAATGAATCCCATTAGCAGACTTGCCCAGATACAGCAGGCCAAGAAGGAGAAGGAGCCTGAGTACATGCTCATCACAGAACGTGGGCTGCCCAGGCGCAGGGAGTTCGTCATGCAGGTGGGTGTGATGGCACAGGCCTGCAGGTGTGCCTTTGGCCCTGGCACGAGGCTGCAGGTGTGCCTGTGGCCATGGCACAAGGCTGCAGATGTGCCTGTGGCCCTGGCACGAGGCTGCAGGTGTGCCTGTGGCCATGGCACAGGCCTGCAGGTGTGCCTTTGGCCCTGGCACGAGGCTGCAGGTGTGCCTGTGGCCCTGGCACGAGGCTGCAGGTGTGCCTGTGGCCATGGCACAGGCCTGCAGGTGTGCCTTTGGCCCTGGCACGAGGCTGCAGGTGTGCCTGTGGCCCTGGCACGAGGCTGCAGGTGTGCCTGTGACCCTGGCACAAGGCTGCAGATGTGCCTGTGGCCCTGGCACGAGGCTGCAGGTCTGCCTGTGACCCTGGCACGAGGCTGCAGGTGTGCCTGTGGCCCTGGCACGAGGCTGCAGGTGTGCCTGTGACCCTGGCACAAGGCTGCAGATGTGCCTGTGGCCCTGGCACGAGGCTGCAGGTCTGCCTGCGGCCCTGTCACGAGGCTGCAGGTCTGCCTGCGGCCCTGGCACGAGGCTGCAGGTCTGCCTGCGGCCCTGGCACGAGGCTGCAGGTCTGCCTGTGACCCTGGCACGAGGCTGCAGGTGTGCCTGTGGCCCTGGCACGAGGCTGCAGGTGTGCCTGTGGCCATGGCACAGGCCTGCAGGCGTGCCTGCGGCCCTGGCACGAGGCTGCAGGTGTGCCTGCGGCCCTGGCACGAGGCTGCAGGTGTGCCTGCGGCCCTGGCACGAGGCTGCAGGTGTGCCTGTGGCCATGGCACAGGCCTGCAGGCGTGCCTGCGGCCCTGGCACGAGGCTGCAGGTGTGCCTGTGGCCCTGGCACGAGGCTGCAGGTGTGCCTGCGGCCCTGGCACGAGGCTGCAGGTGTGCCTGTGGCCCTGGCACGAGGCTGCAGGTGTGCCTGTGGCCATGGCACGAGGCTGCAGGTGTGACCATGGCACCTCATTTTTTTTTCTTATGGCAGTCAGGTTGTCATGATCATATACAGACTTAACAGATTTCCATGACATGATTTAACAATATATCTAATGGACTACATTCACAGAAGATAAAGGTTCAATAAAATTTATCTGAGTAATTTTAAAAAAAAATGCACAGGGCACCAGTAGTCTATGTTGTAACTGCCTAATGTTTTAATTAACAGGAGCATTAGTACTCTGCGAAGAGGTACTAAGCTGCTTATATTTTGTAATGTAGGATTTAATAACACTAACCTGGGTTCCCAAGGTGCGATGATGAAATACAGTTCTTTGTGTGACTTCTGTTTGGGTTTTTTGTGCTTGAAAGCCAATGGTTATTGGTAATAAATGACAACTTGCTCAGAACAATGATCACTTAGCTATTTTGTGACTTATGGCATGCTGGAGACACAGATCACTAATAATGGAATCCCCATGCTACTACTTAAGAATTGAATTTTCTTCCTCTTCTGTCCAGGTGAAAGTTGGTGTGCACACAGCTGAAGGAATGGGCACAAACAAAAAGGTTGCTAAACGCAATGCAGCAGAGAATATGTTGGAAATATTAGGTTTCAAAGTCCCTCAACCTCAGCCTCCAAAACCAGCATTAAAGACGGAGGAGAAGGTGAGTCTTGAGGAAACAGCAGCTGGTTAATGCTGCAGCAAAGGCTGAGCGGAACAGAAGCAGCTTTGCAAGGCAGTAACAGGGTAGGAAGTTCATTCCCTCTGCCCTAGCCAGGAAACAATTCTATTGAGGGGACTGCTCTCTGAAAAAACATTAACTGTCCAGTGTTTTGGATACATTAAGCGTTTGGGTTTTCAGGTAAATCAGTCTAATCAGAAGGATAATTAATGTGTTTGTGCTCTATGAAATGTCTCAGAACCTGTGATAATCAATATGTTGGTCTTAGAAACTTGCAGACCTGTAGGCTACAGTACTCTGCTAGCAATAGTTTTACACAGCCTTGTCACAGTTGCAGTGAAAAGTTTGTTACGGGTCTCTCTGGTGTGTCCGTTAGGGAAGGAGCCTTCTGTGTTCTGCTGGTGATTCAGCAGATACTACCAGGGAGTTCAAACAGCAAATCCAGGGTTGCTTTTCTCCTTTTCATGCATGTGCTCACTGGTGTCTGGTGTGCTCCCCTCAGCAGTATCAGTGATTAATGGCAGTTAAACTGGCGTTATTCTGGTATCCGAGTAGCTGTGTTCCTAATACTACTCCTCTGGCATGTGGTAGTTTTAGGCCTTCAGTGAATAAGAATCACGGAACTTCTCTTTTTTTGATAGCAATGTAGTTATTGATGTTTTTGAATAATAACTTTTTCAGTAAAATTTTGGCTGGTCAGATCACCTGCATCTTGAAAACTTTAAAGTTTAGAGGAAAAAAAAATGTTTTGAAGAGATATTGTGTGTTTGATTTATTTTCCTCTTATTTTTAAGACCCCAGTGAAGAAACCAGGTGATGGAAGAAAAGTAACCTTCTTTGAGCCGGGCTCTGAAGAGACTTCAGCTAGTGAGTAACCTGGTGCAAGCAGCAGGGCCCTGTTGGGGTGTCAGGTCTGTTCCCAGTCCCTCCAGCAGTGCCTTCTAGCACTCTGGGATGAGCAGAGCTGTGCAGCTGCTGCCTTGCAAACCAAATGGAGTCCTTGGAAAGGTTTGGTTCAAACCCCAAAGAGCTTATTCCTCCTGAGGCCCCTGTTCCTGGCATGAAGATGAGAAGGGGTGTCAGTACTAACTGGTCAGCCTCAGGCAGAGTTGCAGAGGGAAGGAATAGCCTTGTCCAGAGCCACCTCAGTCTGTGCCTGGTCTCTGATTGAGAGCAGGAGCTGTGCCTGCCTTTGTTTCAGGCAGTGAATAGTTGTAGTGGTCACACCCAAGGTGGCAGGCTGGAGCTAAAACACTTCAATCCTGGCCACCCTGTACACAGACATTGCTTTCTGGAATATCATCTGGTGGGAGGAATCATTATGGAAGGTTTGTCTATCACCACAGATTGCTGTTCTGGAGAGCATGTTTCAGGTACTTTATGTGTTTAACTTTGCTATTTAAATTATAGTAAGTTGGAATTGACTTGGACTTTAGTACTGTTTTGCTGCATTCATAAGATCTTAGGTAAACTTCCTGGCTTCCTATGCAGATTTTGCTATCCCTGTTTTCTTCCATTTACAAATTTTGACTTTCATCCTTAGACTTGAAACAACTCAGCCCTGCAGAACTTCATTACTCTGTTCTGCCATAAAAATGTCTCCTTGGTTTATTTTGGTGGCACTATCTTCTCCACCTTTCTTGAGCACACCTGTGCAAGTTTCATCCATAGCTCTGTGTGAGTTCCCCTTAAAAAGTTGTTCTTATCCCTCTTTAACTTACACCATAATGTCAGCAAATTGCTGTCAATTGACTGTGGCTGGACATTTGCTGTAAATAGTCTTGCCTCTTTGTGTTAACCTTTCCTACCTGCTTGTTCTCACAATATAAAGTTTAAACTTTGTGGACTGTCACTCTCTTTATATCATTTAATGGTGGCTCTGGCCATTCTGTGGTTTCATTATTTGCTCCTACAGTTTAAATGATGGAATAAAAAATTCTGAAAGCAAAAGATATATCTAGAATATGGTTGCAGCTGAGGTGTCTGTGAGCTTGACTGATCTGGAGAAGCTCCTCCTGGAGGTAAAGATGCTCCCTTTGGCAGAAGCAGCTGTTGCACTGAGTCAGTAATTCATAAGAAAACTCTTGTCTCGATGGTGCTGAAGCTCTGACCCTCCAAAGGCTGATTGAGCTTACCAAGTTTGTTAGTATTTCAAAAGTAATTAGGAATGAATTATTTTTTCCAAAGTGACTTTTGGTGCCTGTGTGTGGCTGCAGGAGGGCTCTCAAACAGCAGCTCTTCAGCATGCACCTCTCTGCTCCCAGGTAATAAAGAAGATGAGTTTAGGATGCCTTATCTCAGCCATCAGCAGCTTCCTGCTGGAATTCTTCCCATGGTCCCTGAGGTTGCACAGGCTGTAGGAGCCAATCAAGGACACCACACCAAAGAGTTCAGTCGGGCAGCTCCCAACCCTGCCAAGGCCACGGTGACGGCGATGATCGCCAGGGAGCTGCTCTACGGGGGCACCTCTCCGACTGCCGAGACCATCTTGAAGAGCAGCAACTCCTCAGGCCACTTCCCCCACGGGCCCCTGACCAGGCCCTCCGAGCAGCTGGACTATCTCTCCAACGTTCAAGGAATCCAGGTAAACATTCAGCTTCACAGGACCGCTTCCAAAGCTGTCCAAGCTGGTCTAACCTTTTGTTTGCTCAAAAGCTTTTTAGTTCTGCTGGTGAGAGATGAGTTCTGAGCCTGCTGAAATTCACGTAACAATTTCACTTTACCTGTGGCAGGTACCAAATTTTGGGTCTTTTTAATTTTCAAATGTGCATTTCTGCACCATTCTCGGCCCCAATTCAGTGCTACTCTGAGGTCTTGGAAGAACAAAATTAAAGAAGCATTTTATGAAAATTGTCCCAATGTAGGAAGACATTATGGACTTGAAGTTGGCTGATGTGAAGTCAAGTTTCTTCACTAATAAGTCATACATTAACATTTGCTGTAAGCTCTGCATTTTCTTACATTTGCTCCCTTTAATGAGAATTGCATTAAGTTCCTATATTCATATGACAGATGAGCTCAAAAAGCATAATATAGAAATTTGAAATGCAGACAGCAGTGATCAGAATAAAGGTTCCAGTAACAATCATTATTAAGTAGTCACTTGTATTCAGGAGCCTTGCCAAGCTCTTATGAGTACTAAAAAAACATTGTAAGTGAGGTTAAACTTAAAATAGAGGGGTTCTACTGGCTGAGAGAATGATGAGAAGAAAGGCTCAGCTTCATAGATGGCAAATAATCTGTAGCACTTGTGATATAGTTCCAGTACTTGGTTAACTGAAAAGAAATAAATCCTTCTCTTCTCTTCAGGTTGAATATAAAGACTTTCCAAAAAATAACAAGAACGAGTTTGTATCTCTTATAAACTGTTCCTCTCAGCCACCGCTGATCAGTCATGGGATTGGAAAGGATGTGGAGTCTTGCCACGACATGGTATGATGAACATTGCTGAAAAGCTGCTCTTGGGCCTTCCCTGAGGGGAGACCAAGGTTTTCTGTCACTGTTGGGAACAGTTAGATGTTCTACAGTTCCCTGGCTAATTTTTGTCTCATATTTCACAGATTGCAGAAATAATGATTAATAATATCAGAATCTAATCTAAATAATGCTTAATATGCTACATATATGATCACAGTACCTAACAGCATCTCAGCTTATTTCCTTGTTGTATCAGAATGGGCTGATGTTTCACTGGGAACTGTGATACTTGGGCTCAGGTTCCCAGACTTGCAGCAGAAGTGGAATCCCCTGTGAAAGAAATGCAGTTCAGCATTGGATAGTAAGAGACACTCTAAATCTGTTCAGCTCCCTTTATAAAAAATATTATTTATTACCAGTGGCTGAAATTTTTCTTTGTGAAAGAATGAGCCTGCTATAGTGAAACCTGCAGGGGACTTTGGCTCTGAAAGGCTAGGTGGAGCTGACAGGATGTTCCCAGTCTCCTCCCATTCAGAGGAATTGTTCTTGTTCTTTTGGTCTCCAGATGTGATCTGAGTGCAGCAGCCTGAAGTACTCGTTTGCAATATTTGAATACCCTTAGGAAAACCTGATTTTGCTGATTTTTATACTAAAAACTGTTGCAGTACTTTTCTAATGGACACAATTTGATACAGATTTCGTTGTACTTTGTCACTTTCTTTGGACATTTTCATGCCAAACTCTACATTCTGCTGTGCAGAGCTCCTGTCAGACTGAGCACAGGGGTCAGGGCAGGGGGAGAAGGGGGAAGACCTTGAACACTGTGACTGGGGTCACTGTGAGCCCCCTCCTCAGTTCAGGGTTCAGCTAAGGGTCACTAAGGCACATGTCAGAGTCAGGGATATGCTGGAAAGCTGCTCCTGAAATTGGTCTGAATGAAGTGGAATAAAAATGTCAGTTCTCAAGGGGGGTGACTGACCTTGGCCTGAGCCATGTCACACTGACCCTGGTAAACAGTCACATGGGCCCCCCTGTTCTGTATTTTTGGTTGTCGTGTAACTTGTTTTCTTTTCTGGAAAAGGACCCTGGTTCTGTGTATTTCTCTGGCCTTTGTCTTAAGCTCTGCACAGTTTTAGCTGTTACTAATTTAGTGTTTCTTTTCTTGCTGTTTCTAGTCCTGGTGTGTTAGTTTTGCCCCAGTGCTGAAACAAGTGCAGTGGGAATCCCCAGTCACAGCACCATCCAATTGTTTAATGAAGCAAGATGAAATTCTACACTTACATTTTCCACCATAACTATGGAACTTAAAAAAATTCTTTAAAAATATTGCCGAAATAAGAACATTTGTTGGGTTGAGTGCTTTCACTAAATTACTGAACTGTCCAGAGGCTGAATTGCTGAGTGCTCTCTCTTCTCTTTAGGCTGCACTGAATATTTTAAAGTTGCTGTCTGAGTTGGACCAACAAACCACAGAGATGCCAAGGACAGGAAATGGACCAATGTCTGTGTGAGTGGTTCCCACCGACTTCCCTTGCATTAACCCCGTGGGAGTTTTTAGAGAAAGAACATGTGAGGGTTTTGATTTGCCAGAAAGGTTGGAATGCCAAGGGCTGTTTGCCCTCCAGCAGGACCAGAGGGAGGGTTGGATGGTCAAGCCTGTCACTTTCACGTGCCAAAGGCAAAGCACTGAGCAGGAGTGAGTGTGTGCTGGTGAAGTGTGAAATGTGCTGGCTGTGGTGTGACCCCAGCCCAGCGTGGCAGCTCTGGGGCTCAGCAGTTCTGGCCTCCCTCAGCTCAGCTCCCCGTTGCCATTTCTCTCTAAGGAGCGTGACTCTGCAGTGGCCTTGGGGTTCCAAGTGCTCCTCTCTCTCTCTTACAATCGTGTGTGTCATAGGTAAAGGGCTATGAGGGATCAAAGCTCATTTTCAGCAGAAGCATGGAGAGGGTGCAAATTATTCTCTTGGCTGGGTTTGCGAGGAGAGAAGGTTGAGCCTCTCATTGAGATAAGCTCTCAAATTAGCAATGATGGCATTAACAAAGTGCTAATGGATTAAAAATTGGGGCAGTTATATGGTAACAAATTGTTAAATGCACAACAAATTGTTTGTATCCAATTTAAAGCATCTTATTTGTGGAAATAGTGTTTTGTCTCCTAAGTAACAGGTGTTTTCTGATTTTAGATGTGTGAAACAAGAAATGGAAAGTGACCCTCTCCTCAAACCGGCGAGTGCAAACCCTTTGGGACAAACACTGGACAGCACTGCCTGAAACAGGCTCTTGACTGAACCCAAACCTGAAAGCACCAGAGAAAATCAAATGCTTCCTCTTAATGTAACCTAACTGTTGGAGTGCTACAGTCTCTACAACCTACTGTAGTGTCTAAATCATAACTGTTGCTTTTTCTTCAAGCAGTGATACATTTTTAGTTTCATTATGTTGTTTTGATTGAAATGACACTATACATTTTTCATTTAAAAGTTTCTTAATTGTATCTAGAACCATAGCACAGTTTAGAAACTTTGTCTTCTGAGACTGACATGTTACCTGTGAACTAACTTGGGAAGATCATATCCATGTATGTGGTTATTTTGGTTTTATTGGAATAGCAGCGTTTCACTGGAAACAGGCTGTGTCCCACCATTTTTAAAAGCCCCATATTTTGGCAAACCAACCCTAATTATCCAATAGTTGAATGAATTTAAACACTTACGGAATTTTAAACTTGGTTTGATCATTTTTGGTTAATTTCTACTTTTCTTGAGTGTGGGGTAGGGGAACTCGAATGCAATGTGACTTTCAGTGATCTCTGAGCTGTGTTTTAGGGACTGTGTGTTGGTGGCTCACAGCTCACTACAGTACAGGATATGATCTCAATGTAGTGCATATAAAACTGCAGATTGATTTTCCTTGAGTGCTTTATACTGTTTAATTACATCTCCATGTAGGGCTGAAAAAAATTACCTATGTTTATATATAACTGTGTTGCTTTTGATGTTGTGTTCTTGCGCACGGTCGGTGCGCGCTGAGGTTTGCATTGGTCCAGGTACAGCACGATAGCCGCGCGAGTTCAGTACTGCTTCCGTTCATTGTTTACGCTGGAATTTTTTCTCCCCATGGAATGTAAGTAAAACGTAGTGTTTGTCACCAATAAATGGTAATACTAAATTTTTTTGGTTAGTTTATTCCTGTACACCACCACAGGGGCTGCTTTTTTATAGATTTGTAATGCTTGTGCTCTAGTCTGGGCAGTGTGTTGAGCTGTGGAGTAACTTCCAGTGGTTCTCGAGTGCATAGAGAATGTTCTATGTTCTGTGCTGTGCAGGGTGTGCAGACCTGGCAGGGCAAAGGAATGCGAAGTAACGTGGGTACAGTTTGTTATTTGTGCCACAGTGTTAGTGCAGCTGTGTTAATGGGAGCTCAAACTGGACTTTAAAGTGAAACTTAAAAAGTTTGCTTAAACGAGGAACCTGGCACAGCCAGTGGATGGACTTCCTCGAAGTAGAGACTTTACCTGTTTCCTTGTTTGCTTGTAAGCTGAGCCACAGCCTCGCGATGCCTCAGCGATGCTGGGGGCAGTGCTGCAGAGCAGAGCTTGGTCCTGCGGCAGCACTGGCCCCAGCACCGGCCCCGCAGGCTGACGTGTGTCGGTGTCTCGTCCAGTGTGAGCTACGGTCAGTGTTTACTTACCTGTGACCTGCAGGAGCAGTTCTACACCTGTGTGCAGCGCCCACAGGAACTTCTGCCACAGAGGGCAGTTCCTGCAGGTGCTGTCTCAGAGCTAAATGTCTTGGCCGTTTTATTTGCATCATCCAAAGCAATCGGGCCACAGGAACTGCAGACCAGATTGCATTGAATCACGTTGGGTGTGATCATTATAAGCTAAAAACCCCCAAACATTGTAAAGGTTTTTTTGATTTTAATTTTTTTTACATTTGTAGAACTAAAATGCTGTACATTTAAAAATTAAAAGAAACTTGCTAGGCTGAGGCTTTGTATTGCAAATTTTTCCAACTCAGAAACTCCTTACCAAACCAGTCCTATGGGAAAGCAGGGAGCGCGCTGACAGCCGTGGGCCAGGTTCTCCCTACCTTTATCTGCTGCACCTGACTTTTCTCCTGGGATGGGACTAGAGCCTGCTCTTGGGACTCTTCTGCAGCTGTCACTTGTGGCTAATGCTGTGTTTTATCAGAACCTGGATTAAGGCACTTTGGCACAGGGAGCTGTTCAGTGCTGTTAAACACCCTGATCCCCTCTTGGGCCTGTGTAAGAGAAGTGTCTCCTCTCCCAGACCTTGCTGCAATCACAGCATCCTGGTGGGACACTCCGTGGCACCCTGTGGCGTCCGGGTAAGCTGACATGAGCTCTGGATAAAAGTGGGGCTTTGCCTGAGTACTACAGTCCCTTGCTTTTCCTGTTGTCTCCTCTGTGCCTGATGCAGTGAAGGCAGAAGACACAGCTGAAACTGTTCTTGTTTCTCCTCAGAACTGCCCCCCTTACTGCCCCAGCCTTTTAACCCTGCAGCCATTCTGCATGCAGAGCTGCCAGGGCAGAGCAGGGAGGGCTGGGCTCACCATCTTCCACTCCTGGTTTCAGTGCCTGACGGCCTGACTCCCCAAGGAAGAAATGTGACTTTGTGATCCATCAGGCTTGGTTTCAGGATTAAGGTCTGAAAGAATTTGTGCCAATTTTTTTTGGAATGTTGACCTGCAAGATAGCTAAAATGCACCTTTTAACTCTTGTAAAAGGCTCTGTAGGAGAGCCAGATGGGAATGGGAAGCAGCCTAGAGCCATAGCAGTAATCCATTCTGTGAATTTTGTGTTTGGGATTTTTCCTATTCTAAAAGAACAGTGTATGTGATTTGGCAGAAGCTTATGAAGCATTTTTTCCCAACCCCCATCAGTGTGCTGACTGTTTTATTTTGACTATCACAGTGAAGCTGCTGACCCAACAGTTCAGGGAGAGATCTTTTCATGGCTTTCTTGATGCCTTTTTTTAAATAAAGTCTATTTGCTGGAGAATCACAATCTGAATTAAAAACGTCAAGAATATTGTAGGCATCTGGTGCTGATTTTCTGGTTTAAGTTATTATGTTGGGAAAGCATAGGTTGTATGCCAACCAAAGTTTGGATTTCTTCATAGTCAGTTTTAATTTTAAAAGAACCCTGAACGTAACAATGTAGCAGTTAAGAGGATGGCACATGAAACATTAATCTAACAAGGCCTTGTTTAGCAATTCAAGAACCTTTAATTTTTTCCCATCCTCCTTGCCCAGAGAAAAGAAGGTTCTGTGCTGGCACTTGTGAGCTGGCACGTGGGAGATGCTGACAGAATCCCTGTGAGAGCTGGGAGAGAATACAAATACATTCTTCGGGGCTGTGGTACTTAAAGAAGAAACAAACGTGTCTTTTAGCATTTACCCCAACCCCGGGCAGGCCTGTGAGGCTGGGCAGGGCACGGGAGTGTCCCCTGGTGCCCCGGGATGGGCTGTGGGGCACCAGAGCTCCTGCTGAACTGCACTGGAACGAGGAGGAGAACTGGGACTGGAGACTTCTGCTGCCTCTTGAGGAACTTCCTGAGTTCAACGAGCCTGACTGAGCTGAACAACTCATTTAGCTAGAGATATTTTCCACCTGGTTTTGCCAAGGGGAATAAAACCCAGACATAAAATTGAATAAATTTAATACTAAGTTCTGTTGCAGCTGTTGACTATCTAAGATGTCCCCACTTTCCCTTCCTTGCCAAGCTAGGCAACACAAATCACGTTTACAGTTCCTTTTGTGTTGTGCATGTGACAGGGGTTTGCAGTGTAACAAGATTAGTTTTCCCTGTAATCCTCTTAAAATGTCCTTCCTTTGATTGTCTTTTCATTTTTTGGTGTTCTGGTACTTGGATTAACAGCATTTGAGATTTATTCCACGAGTCCTGTTTGATAAGCTGCTTTCAAAAATTATTTGCCTACAAACACACTTAACTTGGAAAAAGCATTTTAATGGGAGCTGAATTAAGCAGTGTGTATTTTACAAACAGAAAAAAAAGCCCCAAAGCGTGGAGCCATGACAAGATTCTGAGCCAGTCTGGACCAGAGCTTCTTCCTGCAGGACACAGCTCCTCCTCTCCTGTGTTTAGTCCCAGCTGCTGTAAAGGCTTTGTTCCTCTCCCTGCCCGTGCCCCTGCGTGACTCCATTTCAACTCCATCTCTTCAGCCGGTGTTCCAGAGACAGAAGTTCCTGCTTTTCCCGGAGGGGCAGCTCGGGATGCTGCGGCGGCAGCTGCTGCAGCGCCCAGCCGCGCAGCGGGCGAGCGGCCGTGCCTGGCTGCCCGCCCGCCGCGGGGACGGACACGCCGCGGGCGAGCGGGCAGGGAGCTCCTGCCCGTGTATTCGGGGCTGGCGTGTGGCAGGCTGCCCCAGAGCCGCGGGACTGCCTTCACACCCCCTTTCCGAGGTGGATTTTAGCTACGGAAATCACCACTCACGGCAGGGCTCGGGTTACAAAATGGGTTGTTTTCATTCAAGACACATCCTTTGCTTTCTCCTTTGCTTTCTATCCCATTCCTGACGTTACTCAATGGCAAACTATTTAACGGAACCTGTCTAAAGCACCTAAAAGCCAAGGACCTGTGATGTGTACCCCAGAGAGCCGAGCTGGGGCTGAGCGGGCTGCTCAGGCGGCTGCGGCTCTGGGCTGCCGGGGGAGCACGGCCGTGATGGATGCTGGCGCTGCAGCGGCTCGTGCCTTCGGACAAGGCACTGACTATCTCTTAACTGTTTTGTATTTTATTTTGTAAAAGGAAATTAAGTGTCCAAAGCCACGCTCGCGGATCCCGGTAAAGGATACCAAACGTACCCGGGTTGCGCTGCTCGCCCGCCCCCGGCCGCCCTCGGCCACGCGGCACCGCGAAATGGCGGCGCGGGCCGCGCCTCCCGCGGCTCCGGGCGAGCGACAGCGGCGGGCGGGCGGGCGGCCCGGCCCCTCCCCGTGAGCCCGGCCCCTACTCCTGCTGGAGCAGCAGCGGCCCCGCGGCAGGCACCGCCCGCCTTGGCGGCGATGGCGGCCCCCGGCGGGGCGGGCCCGGGGCGGGGCCTGCGGAGCCCATAAATGCCCTGGCGCGGAGCCCCGCGGCCTCTTGCTGCGGATCGGCCGAGGTGGGTGCGCGTACTGGCGGGGCCGGGCTCCCCTCTGCCCCTTTCTGGGCCGGGCCGGGCCGGGCCTCTGCGGGCGGCCGGGGCCGTCTCTGTGCCCGCCCGCCGCGCCGCGTGAGCGCCTCGCTGCCGCTCGGCCCGGGGCCGGGCCGCTGGGGAGCCTCGCCGGGCTCCCACGGAGCTCCCCGGGCGTTCGCTGGTGCAGGTGATGACTCTTTCCCCGTCAGAGCGACAGTGTTGACTTTCGCTGTCCAAGCCAGGTCGTGTCTGAGCACCAGCGGAGCGGCCGCGGGCCGGTGCTGACCGTCCGCTGCTCCCGGTACTCACCGTGCTTTGTTTCCCCGCAGGGCGGCGGAGCCCAAGGCGCCTACCGGAGCCTCGTGCCCGGAGCCAGGCCGGCGATGGGGGCACTTCCCCGGCGTGCGCCGGCAGGCCCGAGCGTCTGCTGGGGCCAGGCGGTAAGTCTGCAAAAGAACTGTTTCGCACCGAGTTAAAGCCGCACGTGTTTCTATTTGCTCTTTCAAAGGCGTTACCGAGCTGTCCGGTCGCGCATTGCCCTCGTGTAGGAGCTCCGCGGGCAGGGACCGCAGGGACCCGGGGCTGTGTGCGGGGCCTGGCCTGCACCGGCACCGGCACCGTCCGGTGCTCGTGGCCTCGTGGCCTCGGGCAGCACGGCGGCCAGCGGGAGCCCCACGTGGACAGCAGGCCTGGGGCTGCAAAATGCAGTAAATACCTATTAATCTCTTCCTGATGCCTCTTTTTCCATTAAATGTCTTGGCTGTCTTGAACTCTGCTCTAGAGCACCCATACGTTGTTCTCCATTTTTCTGGGATTATGACCCTGTCCTGTGCACTTGCAGAGCATGCCAAGCAGCCACATTTTTGGGGGAAGAATTTACATTAACTCCCTCATTGCCCGTAGTTCTGCCAGGGCACGTGAGAGTGTGACACAGCTGCTGTGGATGTGCACCCACAGCTCCTAGGGACTTGCTGGTGTAAGTGATGACTGAATTTTTTCCCCATCAGAGCGACAGTGTTGATTTCTTGCTGTTCAAGCCAGATCGTGTCTGATACACCAGCAGGGAAATGCTGCTGTGTCTCACACCCCGGTGTTAAGAAATGCCCAAAATACTGGAATCAGGGCCCTGATGCTGATGGTTCCTTTTGGCTTTACCCCCAGGGCACTGTGAACGCAGAAGTGGGGAGTTGAGCCTTGGGGAGACCTGAAGTTAAGGATGCAGCTGACGGTGAAGAAGTATGTGATGTGGGCAGTTCTCTGGCTTGCTCCACCGTGCCTGAATCTCTAGCAAATAATGGTAAGTCTTTGAAGTAAATGAAATTTATAAAGGAGAAAGGGGTGGGGAAGAAATACCTTTCTGCAAGGGAGTTGCTTCCAGTTTATCCCTAGAGACAATACTGAGGAGTGTTAACCTAGGTATTGTAGGAGAGTACAGGGATTTTTCTTCCTGCAAAAGCATTACTTTGAGGTCCTTTGGGCCTCCTGTTCCATCATGTCCAAAGTGAATAGCAACCAGCAGGCCAGGAGGCTGCAAGCTGCCCATGTGTGTGCTGAGCAGAAACAGCACGGAGGCTTGCAGCCCTGTCCTGTTTGCTTCCCTGCTGCGTTGTGTTCAGAGGGCTCATTTTAAGGGCACTGTGTGGACATCCGTGGGTGATGGGCAGCCCCAGCAGCTGCCCCGGTAAGGAACAGGAACCACTGGCTAAAGGGTGTCCCTGTGGGAGGTGCTGCTGGCAAAGCTCTTTGTTCCTGACCCTTGCTGGCCAGGTTAAGGGAGTGCAAAGGAGTTGGCAGTGTGGGCACTGCCACTGCCTCTGCTATTAGCTCATAGTGCCTGTGGCTCTGCCAGGGCACGTGGGAGTGTGGCACAGCTGCTGTGGATGTGCACCCACAGCTCCTAGGGACTTGCTGGTGTAAGTGATGACTGATTTTTTTCCCCATCAGAGCGACAGTGTTGATTTCTTGCTGTTCAAGCCAGATCGTGTCTGATACACCAGCAGGGAATTGCTGCTGTGTCCCACACCCTGACAGGGTCTGGTGCTGACAGTTCCCTTTGCCTTTACCCCCAGGGCACTGTGAAGGCAGAAGTGGGGGAGGTTGAGCCTTGGGGAGACCTGAAGTTGAGGCTGCAGCTGACAATGAAGAGGTGTGGATGAGGATATTGTCTGGTTTGCTCCACCATGTGTGCCCTGTTGTCACGGTAGAATGGTAAGTCTTTAATTCACCTACGTACACTTTAATAAAGAAAAGGGGAAATAACACCTTTTTCCAAGGAATTTGCTTCTGCGGTGCCTTGACAAGTCCCTGGAGGTTTGGCAGAGTGGGGATTAGTATTGCAGAAGGGGCCCTGGTAAGTGCTAAAACCTGAGCATTCCTGTTAAAAAAACTCGTTTCCTGCAAGGAAGCTCCTATTAGTTGAAGTTCTTTCCAAAGATCTTAAATTAGTGGTAGAGAGGTATGAAAGGTTTCAATTAAACTTCAAGGGCATGAATGTAATGGTTTTGTCTTGCCCTGTTGAAACAGTTGTTGAAACAAGGTACTTCTTGCAGAGTCTGGGAGCTTTTATTCTTTACAGTTTTTGGGTTAACCCTCCCCACAATGGGGGGAATTCTTTAGAAAATGTGCTTAACAGAACTTCATCAGATCAACAGCTGTTGCCACTGGCTCGTCCAGTTCAGCCTCCTGTTGCTGTTGAGGTGCAGGTGTTCTGTCTCCAGGGAGGCTGAAGTTTCCCAAGAGCAGGACTGTGCCCTCTGTGAGCAAAAGGACACAACTACTGAGATCGAATGGTGGAGCTGGTTGAGCTGACTGAATGTTTCTCTGGCACTCTGCTCTGTTAGTTCCCCCTGGCTGATGTCAAGTCCCGCTCTAAAAACTCCCACAGTACAGTTTGAGTTCATCCTGTTTGGAGTGTCTGGCAAGGAGGAAACTTCTTCTCTACAGAGCAGCCATTGTCTAGTGGTTTTTATGGGGAGCGGGGTGGATTTGAAAGCTGTATATTTGCTCTTTGTGGTACAGTGGAAAGACAAAATGTTGTCTGTTCTCTTGACAGGTTGAGATTTATAAAAAGTTGTCCTGGGCCCTGCTGGAGTTCAGTGTTCTGCTTAAGATGATGGATGGCTCTGCTGCTCCCATGCTGCTGCCTGGGATCCTCATTCAATTCACAGCATTCCCATCCCCTGCCATAGCTCTGCCCTCTGAAAGCTGTCAGGAGTGATTAATTTGTGTCCTGCCAACTTAGATACGGAGGGTGTTACATTTTCTGTCCCCTGGGTATAAGGCATGTAACTGGAATGGCTTCTGGAACTTGATGCATGTTTAATGCAGTTGGATGCTTTTTTCTGCAGAGGCAGCATTCCCTGCCTGGCAGCTCTGTGTTGTCCTGAAAGGCACGGAAGCTTCTCCTGGGAGCAGCTGTCAGGTACGGGAGGATGGCCTTGTGTGTAAGGAAGGGAGTCAGGGCTTGGTTCTCCCTTGCCATCCATAAAGTTTCAGTGGGGTATCCCTGGCAGCCTCTGAAGTGGGCAAGGGCTGTCTGGGGTGTGCAGCGGTGTGTTTCTGTACTGTTGGAAGCCTGGTTTTAATAAAATCTTGAGTAATGGCTGTAACTGAAGTTGTTGACCCATGTTTAACAGCTCATTCCTGGATCTCCCAGCGTCTGGGGAGTTGTAGAGCACAGCACCAGTGTGCTGCTGAGAGTGGTGCTGGAGCTGCCTGCTGCCTCAAGCCAAAAGCTATGCTGTGGCAGCAGAGCTCCACATACCCTGGGGCAGAAGTGCTTGGCTGAGGCTTGTGGCTGCTGCTGTGCTGCAAGAAGGTGCAGTCTGTGCTCAGCTGTTGCAGAATTGGTTTCAGTGGTTCTGGGATGGGACTTCAGGTGCCTGAGCTGACAATGGCCTTTGGCACGGATGCTTAGGAAACAGCAATGACTGAAAATCACTAATCAACATTCAAAGCAGTCTTCAATTAAATTATGTAGAGATTTTTCTTATTCAATTAATATAAGCAGCCTGATCTCTTAAAACTGCTTACTGGTGAAGGACCAGAACTGCTGCTAATACAATTACTTTCATTAATGTAATGAGCAGACCTACCGGCAAACATTCTGTAGTGCTTGTCCAGTGGGAGCTGGAGGCACAGATGCAGCTGAAACATGTTCTTGGCATATTTTATAGCCTCTGCAAGAATAGTTGCTCAGTTGCTCAAGTTTCAAGCTCTGCTGCTATTTCATATATGCATCGCAGTGAAATTTGAAGGTTGGTAGGTTACTAATCCCAGGCAACCCCTGAATGCTGAAGAGATGGTTTGGGCACCTGGGGCAGGGTTTTGAGTGCCTGGGGCAGGGTTTTGAGTGCCTGGGGCAGGGTTTTGAATGCCTGGGGCAGGGTTTGGCCACTTAGGGCAGGGTTTTGAGTGCCTGGGGCAGGGTTTTGAGTGCCTGGGGCAGGGTTTGGGCACCTGGGGCAGGGTTTTGAATGCCTGGGGCAGGGTTTGGCCACTTAGGGCAGGGTTTTGAGTGCCTGGGGCAGGGTTTGGCCACTTGGGGCAGGGTTTGGCCACTTGGAGCTGCGGCCCGCAGGGGGCGCTGTGCCGGGCCCGCAGGGGGCGCTGTGCCGGGCCCGCAGGGGGCGCTGTGCCGGGCCCGCAGGGGGCGCTGTGCCGGGCCCGCAGGGGGCGCTGTGCCGAGCCCGCAGGGGGCGCTGTGCCGGGCCCGCAGGGGGCGCTGTGCCCGGCCCGCAGGGGGCGCTGTGCCCGGCCCGCAGGGGGCGCTGTGCCGGGCCCGCAGGGGGCGCTGTGCCCGGCCCGCAGGGGGCGCTGTGCCCGGCCCGCAGGGGGCGCTGTGCCGCTGCTGCTGCCGACCCTCGGGGCGGCGCCGGCCCAGCCCGCGGCCACCCAGGGCCCACCGGCCTGTCCCGGTGTCCCCGGACCCGCCGCGGTGTCCCCAGGGCCCACAGGCCTGTCCCGGTGTCCCAGGACCCGCCGCGGTGTCCCCAGGGCCCCCAGGCCTGTCCCGGTGTCCCCGGACCCGCCGCGGTGTCCCCAGGGCCCACAGGCCTGTCCCGGTGTCCCAGGACCCGCCGCGGTGTCCCCAGGGCCCCCAGGCCTGTCCCGGTGTCCCCGGACCCGCCGCGGTGTCCCCAGGGCCCACAGGCCTGTCCCGGTGTCCCAGGACCCGCCGCGGTGTCCCCAGGGCCCACAGGCCTGTCCCGGTGTCCCCAGACCTGCCGCGGTGTCCCCAGAGCCCCCAGGCCTGTCCCGGTGTCCCCAGACCCGCCACGGTGTCCCCTGAGCCCCCAGACCCGCCACGGTGTCCCCAGACCCGCTGTGGTGTCCCCTGAGCCCCCAGACCCGCCACGGTGTCCCCTGAGCCCCCAGACCCACTGTGGTGTCCCCAGACCCGCCACGGTGTCCCCTGAGCCCCCAGACCCACTGTGGTGTCCCCAGACCCGCTGTGGTGTCCCCAGACCCGCCACGGTGTCCCCTGAGCCCCCAGACCCGCTGTGGTGTCCCAGAGCAGCCGTGACAGAGCCTTCTGGGGCATGGGGAGCTGTACAGACATTGCTTGGGCTGTAGCAGCCGTGGGGGACAGACAGCCCCGTTAGAAAATCTCTTTGTGCAGTGCTTTGGTAAGAGGTGGGGATGAGGAGGTTTAACTCTGAAGTTAAAGCAGCCTGACTTTTGCTGGCCCTGGTCAGCTCCTATGTTTTGGATGATTTGAATGGAGGTGCAGGTCAGAAGTGTGTTCTGGATGAAGGCTGACTTGCAGCTGTTCCTGTGCAAGGAGAGCTCCCTGCAGAGCAGAGCCGCAGCGTGCCCGGCTCGGTGCCGTGCTGGGGCGCTCTGCAGGGCAGGGGCAGGCAGAGCTCTCCGTTCCATCAGCTGTAGCAGAAACAGACTTTGCTGTTGGTACTTGTGTAACTTTCTAAACTGAAGCCTGCAGTCGCTCACTGGGCTGGTATGTTTAAGCAAATGTTTACTTTTCTCAAACAGATCTGTTTCTTGGTGCCATGAGCATTTGAGAGAAAAATAGCACAGATTATTTCTCTGTCTGATGTTGCTTTTAATAGAAATTTTCATACACATGGAGAGTTTCAACATTTGTATTCCCAAAGATCCAGGCACATTTTGACTGCATGGTGATTATTATATTCTTTCTAGACCCATGTGTTAGCTGCTGCATTAGTTTATAGCAAAGCACAGCCCATTACTGATTGCTGCTTCCATTGCTGTGCTATTTCCTCTCTGTTCAGTGATAAGATTATCTGACACATCAGCTGTGTTGACAGGCTGGACACTACCATGGACAGCCAGTGAAGCACAACTTGAGTTTGTGACCACCCAAGGAGCATCCAGATTTTGGGACCCTTAGACTGCTCCAGGCAGTAAGAAGAAGACTTTGTTTTGAAGCAGAGCATTTCTGTCTCCTACAGCATCCACTGTTTTAAACAGGTGTTCTGCAGCTATAACCTTTAGACTATAGACTCTTCCACACTCCTTGGCAGATCCCTTGCAGTGATGGAGATGTCGCTCAGGTCAGTGCCTGTGGTTTTCTGCTGATGTGGTCTAGATGTGACCTCTTTCGTTGTTCAGATGGGAACAGCATCATCCAGTTTTGGGAAGAGCAACCAAAGAAAGCTCTTGTTTCTC
Organism: Anomalospiza imberbis; assembly: GCF_031753505.1. NCBI lineage: Eukaryota > Metazoa > Chordata > Aves > Passeriformes > Viduidae > Anomalospiza > Anomalospiza imberbis. Next base: position 14,400,262 of record NC_089697.1, on the reverse strand, counting down.
TGTGATGTCCAGCTACTGAACAATAGCTGTGAGGTCTGTAGGCAGCTCTGGTCATTCAGCCAAACACCTTCCTTTATCATCCACACCACAAGTCGCCTGACTTGTGAATTCTTGAACTTCTTGACAATTCTCGTCAAGAATTGTTGGTGATCCCCACGCTGTAGAATGTGTGTTGGGACTCATGGGCCAAGCCCTGCAGGCAGCAGAATAAAAGGTGATGCTACCACAAGTCCCAGAGAGCTGCACTTGGTTGTCTGCCTGTGTAAACTTGTGAGATCCCAGGGCAAAGACAGTTCCAAAAAACCTGGAGGAGAAGGTGCAGTTAACCTGTTCTCCCCAAAGGTTACCATCCTCTACTTGTATTGCTCTTAAAACTTCTATGGTGACCATCTATGCTTTTCATCAACAAAGAATGCCCCTTTTTATGCAACAGCGAACACCCACTGGTGTTCCCAAGGACATCCCTGCAAGCTCTTCTGCTCCTGAACCTCTCCCTGTATGACAGACTAGCCACATTTCCTTTCTGTAAAAGCACACTTTCTTGGCTCCTCACAGGGCCAGCAGACCCACCCAGACTCAGCACTTTGTCTTGCAGGAAACCTGTTGCTGGGCTGGTGGTCCAGCATGTCTTGGACCATGTTTCCTTGGCATCTTTAGAGCCTGGCAGGGGAAAAAAAAAAAAACCCAAACCCTAACAAATCCCCAGGGCTACATAAACCAGAACAAGGGAGAGCTGCTTTCACTCTGGGAATGTAAGATAAGAAGCAACGTTTGCTCCCAGGAGCTTGCTGGGTATCTCCTTCTGAGATGCCTGGACTGAGATCCAATTTTCCTGGCCACACAGGGCCAGTCAAATTGCAGTATTTATGTAGACCCATAGCTTTCTGAAGCTAATTTTCATTCAGTCTGTGTATCTCAGAATAATGTGAAGGTATTCCTCCTACCACAGCCGTTGGCAGGGGGATGTGGAGCATGGCAGCACGAGTGCTGGACCTGGGAAGTGTGCTCTGCTACTGCCCCTCGGGAAATTGCGCAAGAGCTGCGCCCCACCTCTCTTTGTGTGAGCGAATTCTGAGTAATGCAATCTCCTGTGAATGTCCTTCCTGCTCTAGATCAAGAGCCAGACATGCCTTGGTTAAATGACTTACCCGAGGTCACAGTGACTCATTGGCAAAGGCACGAATTAACATGGTACCTTTAAATTCCAGCTTCCTAGACCCCATAGTTACTGATTTTGAGTGCTCTTCTCTTTCCTCTCCCAGCCTTTATGCCTCTTGCTCACTGAAGGATTTGCCACACGTGCGATTCCAAGGTGACAATATCTGACCACTGCCAAGAAAATGAGACTCCTGTTCTTTGCTGCAGACATCTAGTGATATACAAAGACGCTAACGTTCTATTTCTTATCTGTTTTGAACATTTTACTGTGTTGTGCCCAAACCTCCAAGACTGTACATGCTGAAGGTGTTAACCTGTCCTCTCATGTTATTTTCTGTTTTTCTAGAAACATCTTTGCTGCCGTTTCCCTGAAATGGGAACACTCTGTCCATACCCAGTCTTAGTACAATAGCATAATTACTTTCAAAAAAAAGTCAGTGGGTGGGTTTTATAAATCCCAGTTCAGTGTTCAGCAAGGTATAACATATGTTGTGATCAATATTTTAGAGCAAGCCTCTTTGACTAAAAAGTTACAGTAAAGCCCTTTGCTTTGTACTGAATAGCTAAATAATTCACAGGAGTGGCTGTAATCTCTCAAAGCTTCTTGCATTTCGAATTAAGAAGAAAATTCAGGGTAATTCTGTAGAGAGGTAGCATAGCTAGCTGGATCATTCTCCTTAGGAGCGACTGCACTGGCAGTGAAGTACTTTCCATTTGTAATGGCTCCTAAGGTATGCTGGAGTCAAATCTGGCAAAAAAACATTGGTCTCCTTTATCATCTGTTTTTGATGATAATGTGTCGATAATCTGGTGGGTAAATGCCACCAGTCAGGGCTGAAGAGTTTTTGGTTTGATGAGTCCCCAGGAAGGGACAGTGGGGTGTGTGGCCAGGGCGAGGCGGCCCAGAGAGCGTCAGGAGATGGGGATGGGCCAGAGATGGACCGTGAGCAGCAGGAGATGGAGACGGGCTGGCGGTGCCCGTGAGCGGCAGGAGATGGACATGGACCGGCGGTGCCCGTGAGCGGCAGGAGATGGACATGGACCGGCGGTGCCCGTGAGCGGCAGGAGCTGGACATGGACCGGCGGTGCCCGTGAGCGGCAGGAGATGGACATGGACCGGCGGTGCCCGTGAGCGGCAGGAGATGGACATGGACCGGCGGTGCCCGTGAGCGGCAGGACATGGACATGGACCGGCGGTGCCCGTGAGCGGCAGGAGCTGGACATGGACCGGCGGTGCCCGTGAGCGGCAGGAGATGGACATGGACTGGCGGTGCCCGTGAGCGGCAGGAGATGGACATGGACCTGCGGGGCGAGCGGCAGGAGATGGACATGGACCGGCGGTGCCCGTGAGCGGCAGGAGATGGACATGGACCTGCGGGGCGAGCGGCAGGAGATGGACATGGGCCGGCGGGGCGAGCGGCACCAGCCGCCGCGGGACTCGGCCCGGCCCCGCCCGCCGTGGCCGCCTCCTGCCCGCCCGGGGCCGTGGCCGCGGTCCCCGCTGGCTCCCGGCGCTGCCCCGCCGGCCCTGCCCCGCCGGCGCTGCCCCGCCGGCCCTCCGGCTGCCCCGGCCGCGGCCCCGCCTGCCTGAGCGCCGGCCGGCGGCCCGACGGCTCCACCTGCCCTGCCGCTCGACCGGGCGTGCGCCCGCACCCTCGACTGCTGCCAGCAGCACGCCCAGGCCGGCCCAGGTGAGCGACTGCGGCCCCGGCCCCGCCGGCCGCCTGTCGGGGACCGCCGGGCTCAGCGGCGCTCGTGGGGAAGGCGGAGGAGCCTGGAGAACTGCTGAGAACTGCCCAAGACAGCTAGGGACAGGTCTGAAATAAGGGAGGATGTACTGAGCTTTGTCAAAAAGTGTTATTTCTGCAGCAGGCATTTCACTGGCATAATTCCTGTGACCTTCCACATCCCCGTTTGTTGCTCTTCCTCCAGTCATCCCCTGTGTCGTGTCTCAGTGGAGTGCCTGTGCAGAGCCCTGCAAGACAACCTGTCGTGTCCGGATGAGGCACATCATCCCGGAGCCCAGGAACGGGGGGCAGCATGTCCTGCTCTGTAGGAGAGCCCTGGCTGTGTGCAGTACTGGACTCGGCAAGGAGCACAGTGCCAGCAGTCCCTGAGTAAGTCCACTGAAAAGTCGTGGGGAGGACTCTGGCCCGGGTCAGCAGAGCTGTTTTTTCCTCTGCTTGAAGAATTGTTTTTAGACATTGGTATGTTTGTCATGGGCCTGCCTGGGCTAATTGAGAACTGAGCTCTTCACACAGGAGCTTAGGCACATCCTTCCCAGGACAGTGGTGGAAGTGGTGCCTACCATTTGCTGTGATCCGCTGTGTCTCAAAAGTGAGATGTTAAAGGTCTGCTGTGCTCTCACTTTTACAAGTGCAAATATCTGGAAATTTTGGTGAGATTGGCAGATTTATGTCTGTTTAAAACTTCTGTGAGTGTTGCACACTTTTTTTTTTTCATTTTTATATATAAATATAATTTTATTTTATGACTTACCAGCAAAAAGTCACAAAGTCGCCTTCTCTGCACTGGAGCAGAGTACAGGCTAGGGAGACCTCCAGATAATTTCTGGAGAAAAAGCATGGGTTTAGTTTGTTTAAATCAGGTTTTCATGGAATGCCTTTACTGATTTTTTTAGACGAATTGCTTGTCATTTTGGTTGGTATTTTGGGGTCAAAATCTGTCCAGTCTGGATGTCAGACTCACTGTGGCTGCAGTGGCTTTACAGTGGTAGAGAGGCAGAATCAGGCCCATGGAGTAAAAATGGGTGTTATCAGACTAAATGGGATTTACTGGGTGATTTAAAAATGGATGCTATCAGACTAAATAGGATTTACTGGGCGATTTAAGCCCTATTGTACCTCGTGGTGACTGCCCTGCAGTGGAGGTGCAGCTCATTTTCTCTCACCTGTAATGACTGTGTTTCAGGAATCAGCTGTTGCACTGGCAGGCGAGGGGGGACCATCCACGCAAGGGAACCTGGAGGAGAATTCGCCAACTGGACACTTGTTCCTGTCCTTCTGTTCACAGCTTCTTGTTCATCTGACTTCTCCTGGCAGTCCCGTAAGCCCCAGTGTGCGGCAGCAGCGTGAGCCCCAGCCAAAGCAATGACTTCTCCATGTCAGAGGCTTTGCTTTCCCTGCCTTTCCAGAGGTCACTGGCTGTACAGGGTCTCTGTGTGTGCTCCTCAATTTCCAAGGAAATCAGGCTGGCTGGGAAGTGCCAATCTCTTTCTTTCCCTGAGAGAATCTTGTCAGACCTTCATGACTTCTTGCAATTCCTCCTTTTTTGAAAGGAATGAGAATTTACCAAATAACGAATCACACAAAAAAGGCCATAAGAAGCCAGGTTTAATTATTCTTTTTTTTTTAAGTCTTAATGAAGAATCAACAATGCAAAATAAATTAATCCAAATGCCTTCTTTTTGTGGCAACAGCACTTTGTGAATACTTCCTGCTCATGCTCCTTCTATTTTCATCCTCCCTGGTCTCATAATTTCATTAAGCCCTCAGTCTTACAGAGGGTTGATCTTGTGCTGCTGATGTAATGACAGAACTTAGAAATGTGCTTGTCAAATCTGTGAGAATAGGGACAAACTGGCCCTTGGACTTCAGCTTCAAGGAACAGCTCTGAGCTGGCCCAAAATGCAATGCAGTCCTGGGGCTCTAAATAGGAAATCAGCTCAGCTGTGCCAGAAGGGCTGACTATAGCCTTGTGGTTTTGACTGGGAAATACTTGAAATATTTTCCTTATATTCTGCTTACTAATAGTCATACTTTTCTATAAATGAAAATAAAGGAGACTGGAGATATTTTCCCAATATCTGACGGTTTGATTAATCTGTGTGGTGCCATTTCTTTAGCTTCTTAACCTAATTTATTCCAGACAGGCACTCACTTCAGGGTGAGATGGAGGTCATTCCATTTGTCACACCCAGGTGAGTGGCTGGGGCTGGCTCCAGCAGAGACTTTTAATGCTCAGCTCCAACCCTAGTGTGGAACTGGATCACAAAGCCCTGTAATGACCATGCTGAAGGTCTTGCAGGGAGACATCAAGGGGCACTGTGGATTTGTGCTGCAGATGCTGAGGTGTGTGGCGGGCCAGGAGAGCTCTGGAAGCACCTGATGCCTTTGGCCAGTGCAGTAGGGATTTGAGAGCAAGGCTTTTCATTATGTGCTACAAGCTGTCTGTGAATTAAAGACTCACAGGGTTTGATATCATCCCAGAGGAGGAAGATTTTAAGGAAATAAACAAAAGGTCTTGTATTTCACTGTGTAACATAACCTGTCTTTAACTCGTGGCCCGCTGGGGAACACTTGCTGGTGTGTGAGTAGAGGGGTGTGATCCCCAGAGATGGGTTGGGAATAAATCACTGGAGCATGTAATTTTGGTTTCTGCAGTGAGGATCTCTGTCCAGCTGAAAGCCAGTTTCATTTCTTGGTGGTCTGTAATGAGAGTAGCAGTTTGTCACTGGAAGATTTTCTTTGTCCTGCAGAAGTCCCTTATTGAGCCATCAGCTCCTAAAGAAGGCAGGTGGTTATTTCAGGAGCAGAATGGAAACAGCTATTGGAAAAGTTTTTCAAAATGTACCCGAACTGTTGATTATGGGAAACCATGCTTTTACCAGATTCTTTCAGAATTGAGTACTGAAGCTATAAAGGATGCAGCTTTTGTGTAGTAGTTTTTAAAAAACTAGTCTTCCACAAGGGTTTTCTTTGCTGCTGCCTCACCCCTTAGAGCTGATAACATAGGGTCTTATCAAGAGCTACTGTTGGAGGCGTGGTAGGACTGCCAGGCCTTTCCTTCTTTCACTGTGGCCTGGGGATACAGAAGTATGAAAGATTGAGCCCCCAAGGGACCCTCACAGCAGCTGTGTTTCTACACAGACTGTCGCTTGATGAGACAAGACATTGCAAATGTCTCTGCATCAGCACATCCTAAAAAGGGCTGTGCAGTGTGCTGGCTTCACATCCACACCTTGTGCGACTGTGCAGACAGATCCTGTTGGTAAATTCCTGGGGGAAGTGTGTGTGAGAGAGCAGGAGTGAGTCTTTTGAGTAGAAGAAGGTAATTAAGTTGTCAGAGCCCTTTCCCTGCAAATGAAAATTAGCTCATGGTGTTGAGACACACTGGGTCCTGCCTGTTTCCGTTTAGGAGTTTTATCACCATTCATCATTATGATCTCCATAATTTCTACTACCTGGGTTTTGGAAAAAGTGAAACTTTGGAAATCCAAGGCAGAATACTCCTGAAAAATGGCTTTGTACTGTGAGCAAGCAGGGCAGCCTGGCATGGAGGAGAGGCTGCTCCCCGAGGATGACAGCCGTTCCCATGACAACGCTGAAAACCTTCCACCACTGGTTATCAGCAGGAGAACGTCTCCCACAGCAAACAGCCGGGCCAGGAGCCCAGTCCCTCCTGCACAGATGCTCCTGTTGGCTCCCAGGACGCAGCCCTGCTCGTGGCTGCTCCGCCTGGCTCCACACGGAAAACAGCAAATAACACAAAGCACCACCAGTTGGATCTATGCAAAAGCAAAATTAAGCTCAACTGATGTTCCGACACTTCCTCCTGCTCTCCAGCTGAGGATCTCAATTTTTAATGATGGAAAGTCAAGAAAAAATTCAGATCCTTTTACAACCTGCTGAAGAACACGTGATTTTCTTTTGTAGAGAAATCTTTCATTGACATGGGATGGAGAAAGAGAAAGGCCATGGGAGAATTGTGCTTTTCCTCACTCTAACCCTGTAATGTTCAGCCTGGGATTAAGCAGTTTTCTTCTGCATTTGAAGCAGAAGGTGTTTAAAGACCACTTTTTTCATGGTATCTTCATAGGCCCATCAGCTCCCTGAGTGTCCTGGCATGTGGGATTGCATTCATCTGAGGAATGAGGATCTGCTTCTTTCCATAAGGAAAGAGCCCTTGCACATTTAGAAACAAGAGATAAAACATGCCCAGAAATGGAGCCAAAGGTAAAGAAAAAGAACAACAAAATAATTAATATTCTTAAATAGCTGTGTTGTTCTAATGACAAACTGTTCCTTTTGTGAGTTGAGCATATTCTGCTGGAATGGTAGGAGTTAGCAATACCTCTCCATAGCTGAGGCTATTCTGTTATCTCTAGCTTTCCAAACATTTTTTTGTCCTTTATTCTTAATTTTGAGTATTTTGAGTCTTTAAATATTAAGATCACTGACTCTCTCTTCTTTTTTTTTTTCTTTCCCCTTTTTTTTTCTTTTTCCATTTCTTTTGAAAAGAACACTCATCCCCCAAAAGTTTTGAGTAGCAAGTGTTCATTATTGCTACCTGGCCTTATCTAAAAATGTCAATAATGTGATATCAGGCTCAGCACTTTGATGTCTCACAAGTGGTGCCAGCTGCAGCAGGGTGGCAAGGCTGGGACCCTGCTGTCGTTTTCAGCTCCTGGCCTCTTACAAACTTCCAGGACTGCAGCCCACTGCAGCCCTCTCCTCTCCTCTCCTCTCCTCTCCTCTCCTCTCCTCTCCTCTCCTCTCCTCTCCTCTCCTCTCCTCTCCTCTCCTCTCCTCTCCTCTCCTCTCCTCTCCTCTCCTCTCCTCTCCTCTCCTCTCCTCTCCTCTCCTCTCCTCTCCTCTCCTCTCCTCTCCTCTCCTCTCCTCTCCTCTCCTCTCCTCTCCTCTCCTCTCCTCTCCTCTCCTCTCCTCTCCTCTCCTCTCCTCTCCTCTCCTCTCCTCTCCTCTCCTCTCCTCTCCTCTCCTCTCCTCTCCTCTCCTCTCCTCTCCTCTCCTCTCCTCTCCTCTCCTCTCCTCTCCTCTCCTCTCTGTCACCCTGTCCTGCATCTGCGAGCAGCAAGTCCAGCCTCTCCACTGATCTCATTAAAGCTCTGGTTTTAGCAGTTGGGGATTTTTTGTAATTTTTTTTTTTGTTGCTGCTACTGCTGGTTTTCTGCTTCACCACTCATAATTAAAATGACAGCTCTTGAACTAGTGTGTCAAAACAGCATGATTTAGTCAGAAAAGTACTGGGAAGATCATCTCTAATCAGACAACATTGATTCATGTTTAACGAGGTAAAGGTAAAACCTAGATCCTGCTGGCATCTGGAGAAGCTTCCCCAAGGAGAGGGTGGTGGTAGCAGCTCGCACACCTGAGCCCCACTGCTGGGGGTTTATGATGGAAACTGTTTAACACACGGTTTGTGTTTGTGTCAGGGCTGCAGCTGGACAACTCTGAACCTTAGCAGAGCTTTTCAGACTGATTATCTAGCAGCTGTAAGGAAAAAAATCAAAACAGAAATGTAAAGGAAATTATTTTGGTCTGAAAAAAGAGTTGATATTTCCAGGTTGGCTGTAAATTCATTCTTTCCAGAAGTCCCAGCTCTTTGTTCCCTGGTCTCCTGGCATCACAGACCAGGTATGCCAATCCTGAAGTAATCTCAGTGCAGAAATCTCAAGTGTGGGTGATGTTTGCAGCCACAGGAATGTGCATCTCCCCTGTGGTGTGTGCGGCAAGAGGGGCACAGGGCTGGGCAAGCATCCTGAGAGCCTCTGACTCTCTGCTTTCTCCTACTCCCAAGCTTAATCTTGGCTGAGTTCTCACCCTTCGTCCTGCTGTTTCTGCTCTATGCTCTGCTGGCACCAGGCCCCGGTGCTGTGGATCCCACAGTACATGTGTATCTGTGTGTCATTACTGTTTGGGTAAGATGCCCTGGGACTCCATGAAGCTGCACATGGGGAGGCCTTTAAATCAGTCCTGCTTACAATGGCTGTTCTCCAGCATCCTGGTCTGTAGGGTACAAGCATCCTGGATTAATGGCAATATTTTTACATTGCCTTAAATAAACTTCCATTCTTGACCAGAGTGTTTTACTTCATTACACAGGAATGTTAAATGCAGTATTTATCTGCAGAGCTACACAATCTTACAATAACAACATTTGATGCTGCTTAGATTAAAGGGCTCTGGTTTCAAGGGCAGAAAGGATTTCTAGCTGGAAGGAACCAGCCCTTTAGTGCTTAGGTACCACATAGCAGGAACCTGATCTTCCAGTTAATTTTCCAGGAAAGTTTCTAATGCTGAAGTCACTGACCTTTCTCAGAGAAGATCACTGGAGTGACAGACTGGTGCTGGTTCAGCAGGCACCTCCTGTGCTGCTCCTACTTCTGAGACAATATCCTCTCCATGCTAGGGATTGTATCTTTGATTTCAGCACTTGTGACCTGAGCGGAGAAAGAGGCGCGAGTGGGGGTGTGCAGCTGCTCTTTACACGTGTGCTGCCCTGTGAAGGTCACTGAATTGGGAGTTTGGTCCTCAGGTGCAACAGCTGAGGTAGTGCAGTGGCTCCAGGAGTGGCTTTGGGCAGCCTAAGGGCTGCTAGGACCTCCGCCAGGATGGAGGTGAATATACATTACACACTTGTGAATTGCTCAAAGAACTTAGTGGGTGGGAGAGGAAAGAAGAGGGGGTGGTGAGGATGCCTTTTCCTCCTATGCTCTCCTACAGTGGAAAGCTGATTACTGGGAGCTACTGAAATGCTTATAATTGTCTCATTAGAGACAGAAAATATAATTAAAATAGATAGCAATCTCCTTCCAAGTTCCAAACATTGCAGTCTATCTTTGAAAGCAATTTTGGCTATTAGCACAGGTGGTAAAGTCCCAGCAATTGAACCCAGTCTAATTGCTGTGTCAAACCACTAAGGAGAGAAAATGAGTTCCCTTCCAGATGCCACCAGACACATCTGCTGCATGGGGAGGGGGCAGAGGCAGCCCAGGCGGGGAGCCCCTGAGGATGGGCACCCCAAGGAAGAGCAGAGGGCTCTGTCTCTGCCAGGGGGCTGCCCTGGCCCTGCAGCCCCCGGCGGGGCTGGCTGCAGAGGGCATCGAGAGCACTGAAGCTGTGCACGAGCAGCTCAGCCAAGTGCTCTCCCAGACAACAAGCAAAACACTCACACATTTTTTCATGTTTCAGAGCTCTTGGTGCTCTTCAAGACTTTCTGAAAGGCCTTCAATTCTTCAGACCCTTACACAGATTACAAGATACTTAGTTTTGTATTTCTCAGACATTATGAGGTTGACCAAAATATTTGGCATGTGAAGCTTGACTTCAACACCTCATGTATTTCCTTTGAGAGAAAATCTACAGAACTCTGCTCTCTTGCTCTCTCATTGACTTGCATGTATTGCTTTTCTTCTGGGACCAGAACAAAAAGCACTGAAGCGCAGAGAAAAAAAATCTTCCTAGGTCTTCCTTACCCCATGAAAAATGGAGCTGTAAGAATTGCTGGGAGTGAAAGCAGTCCTTCTCCCCGGGTCCCCCCTGGCTTGGTGCCGGCCGTGTGTCTCTGCTGGGAGAGACTGCCTGATCCAACCAGTCCTTCTGTCTCTCACCCGCAGCTCCAGTGTGCCCTGGCAGCCAGAGGCTACCTCTGACAGGTCCTGACGTGTCAGACATGCTGACCCCACCTCTGTCATGTCCTGCTGCTCCTCTGCGAGGTGGGGTCAAGAAACCCTGCCCAGAAAACCATGAGTAAAGTATGAGGACTGGTGGAAGGGACCATCTTATGGTAGCTGAGAGTTCACCTGTGTCTCCATGGTCTCTAAGACCTCCTGTCTCAGCTTTGCAGCCTGGAGAGTGCTGAAGGAGATGGGAAAGAAGCAATCCACAAGGAAAGTAAACTAGCTGACTTTTTGTTTCATTTCCCAAGAAATAAGAGAAGATTTTTTCACCTAATGAATTATTTCTGAAAACACTAGTATGAGCTGCAGGCAACATTGGCTTCAAGTTTCCCAATGAGCAAGAATCCCTTATGTACCCTTTTAAAATTCCAATGTATTTTCATTTGCTGTAGCTCAACTCTAACATGACTGGAGGCCTGGAAAGAGGCCAGAAGAAGTTGCCATGTTTCCAACAGATTACTGTCTCCTCAGATGAAGCAGTGGAAAGTAGTTCCTGGATCCTATTGAAGCCTGGGGCTACCAATTATCTCAGCAGAGAGGCTCCAGAGCCCTTCGTTAACACTGGGGATGGGCGATTTCAGCTAAGCAGAAAAATTGGTTGTGTCAGAGGTTAAAAAGCTCAGCTGCTGCTTAAAACCAGGTTTGCTCTGGACTTCAGAGGCACTGGGGTTTCTGCCCCCTTTGCAAAGAAACCCTATGGCAAATCTGGGGGCAAAATCCAGCCAGGAATGTGGACTGGAATGTAGTGACCCACCAGCACGTGATCCCCTCCCTGTCCCAGGGGGCAGGTGATGGCATGAGGTCCCATCGCCCACCCAGAGCTGAGGCTGGGGCACAGGGAAGAGGGAAGGTGCTGCTCTGGCAGTCTCCAGGGTTGTGTTGGCTTGCCATGGCACTGCTCAGTGACTGAGGGATGTATCATCTGAGAGAAAAAGAGGAACAGATGGTAGAGGGAGTTACAGTGGGAGGAAAACCCAATTAGAAGTCCCAGCATGGTTTGTGCTGGGGATATGGATCTTATACCTTAAGTAACAGCCAGGAAAAGAGAGATACCAGGCTTTGTCACCCATGGTGGAGAAAATTCTTGTTCCAGGCAGAGAATGATATGAAAAAAAACTTTGGTGAAGCTTCTAGGAGATTCTTCTCTGAAGAGAGAGTGAATAAGGGAGATATACAATAGGCAAGATGGACTTAATACGTCTGGTGTGAGGGCTCAGTATTCCAACAGAGGTTTTTTAGCTTCCCCCTCCTGGAAGAATAATAATTAAAACAGCAGCCTGAGATTTAGGAGTCTGGGGAATATCCCAGATACTCCCCAGGGAATACCCCTGGGAATATCCCCAGCCCCTCCTGGCATAAACACCTTGGCATCAGCCTTGGAGGTGGTCACGTGCACCCTCTTTTGCCTATCCAGAAGTTAATTTTCAGAAGCAGAGAGCATTCTCCTAGCTGGACTTGGGCAGGGGCCCCTCTCAGCCTCAGCCGCTGTAAAATCCCTCATCACCGAGACAGTTTGCAGCTTTTTGCCACGCACAGGGATGGGGCTGCCTGGGAAACACTCCTTCCTGGGAGGGGGCCAGGCACTGGCTTTCAGAGTCCCGGGACTGTGAAAAGGCCAAAGAGAGCACACGTCAAGATCTCAGCAAGTGCAGCTGGGTGTCCTTTTGCTGGGTGCCCTTTTGCTGGGTGTCCTTTCGCTTGCAAACACACGCCCTAAGTGCAGAAAGCCCCGAGCTGTGCTCGCAGCGGTGCCACAGCCCTGCCCTGCCCTGCTGTGCCCGGCCCGGCTCTGCCCGGCTCTGCCCAGCCCTGGCACAGCGGCGGAGCTCTCACCTTCCCCTGCCCTGCCCGAGCTGCTCCCCCGCAGCTGCAGCAGGCGCAGGTGATGCTCTGCAGGTGATGCTCTGCAGGTGATGCTCTGCAGGTGATGCTCTGCAGGTGAGGTGTTTGTGGGAGGGCAAGGAACAAGGTACATGTTCTGGAAGCAGGATGAGGGACTGAGCAAGAAAGAGTGAGAGATTCCTGGTTTTATTCCCTAGTAAAAGGGCTACGGAATGAAATAAAAATAATGATTCCTGAATAACACAAGATATGGGAAGATTAATGTATTTTTGCTCATTCTTTCTCACTCTGTGGGGTTTTTTTTTTCCATTAAATTATATTTCTACACGGTGCTACACTCTTAATTACCTTGCTGAATACACCATGTAGGTCTCAGATCACTGACTAACGTTGATAAATTATTCTTATGAAACAGATGAGTGTTTTCTGAGGGGTGCTCAGGAACAAAGGATCAGAGCTAAATACACGATCAGAGCTCGGGCATTCCCAGGCCTCACGGGTATGTTATGACCAAGTCAGCCTAGAAATTCACAGAAGCAACCCTGGTGGAAAGGACTGCTCATCCCTAAAGCTTTTTGTTCTCTATAAAGAAGTCCTAGAAATGCTGTTTGGTGAATTTATTCTGGAACTTATGATAGTATCAGTGGCACAAACTTTTCCTGATGTAGACATATATTAATAAAACTGCAACACAGTATGGGGTGCTTGCTGTCCTGGAAATCCTCTTTAAATACATCAGTGTCTATAAAATCTTCCTGCAGCTCAGGGTATGGCCCAGCACATCCCATCTCAGCTTCTACCCATCCACCCTGACACCAGCATCGCAAAAGTATTTATTTGGGAAACAGGCACTTAGAAAATCCTTCCTTCACTTTCTCTTAATTTCTGTTACATAAATTCTGTATTTCCTGGAATAGAGTCTCTGAACTGCTGAACTCAGTCTGAAAGCAACCCAGATAACGAGCTCATTTACATTAATAAGAAATCAACTGTTCCTTTTTGCTGGATTCCCAGGGGAGCAGCTGGTGGTCTGCTTTTTCCATGCAGCCATTCTCCTCCATACTGAAATGCCTCAGAAGTATTTGTTTGTCTGAAAATGTTACTGGAAACCAAAATAGGTGATGTGAAAAACAAACAGAGAAAGCCATGGATTGTTCTGGTCAATTAGTCCTTCAGAAAGCGGTGTAATACTTTGTACATTTATTCGATAGCTGTATTCAAGCCTCATGGCTCTTAATTTACACTTTCTTATGTCTGGATCAATCTTCATCTCACTGTCCCCAAGCCTCTCCACTGTTCAGGACAGTGCTAAAAGCTGCATCACTGTGTGGTTCATTTTAAGACTAATTACCATCAAGGCATGAAAACAGCCTTTTACATTATGTAATTTTGGGTTTGCACATAGACCAAATCATTTTAGCTTCAATTATTACTGAATAATAATGTCTGCTTGCATTAGAAAAATTGTAATGGTTATAAAGTGCAAACTATTATTTTTAAAAATTAAATCTATTTTCTATTGATTTAGATAGATATATTTTATATATCTATAAATAGGTATCTATAAAACAGATACATAAATAAATGTATATAGATCTACAGATACAGATAAAAGGATAAGATTCTAAAAAATTCAATTAGCAATGTGGGTTAATTGTTTAATTATGTAAGGCTCAAACCTAATGATGCAGTGTTGCACATATTTGCTTTTATTTTTCAAGACTCAGGTTAATGCTCAGTACTTGTGTTTCCAGCCAGAAACCACAAACTTTTATTGCTGTGATGCAGTAGTCTCAGCTTGTGCCTGGATGGTTGAAAATGATACTCTGGGGCAAAGTTACCTCTAAATGCTCTTGCTTGCTGAATAATAATGATGTTGCATCTCTTAGTAGCCCAATTTCCTTACAGAAAGTAGGAAAGAAGGTAAGTAAGTAGAAAGAGGCTGTATGGAAGAATCTAATTCATATTTTATAAATACCTTGTAAATTATTTATATTATTACTTTCTCTTCTGAAATGATCAAAGTATATTGAAAAGCTTACCCTTTCTTCATGTTTATCCGTGCTGAAATGCCTAAAGATCCTCTTTGGGTTTGGTTCCTCAGGACGATGTCAGGTGGGAGTGGAAACATCCCTGGAGAGGGCTGTGCTGCACTTCAGCCCAACTTCCAGCACTGCCTGCCGAGTTAAACTCTGGAAAAACTCTGCTGGGTTTATTGAAGCAGGAATTGAAGGTAGCACAGCGCAGTGCCCATGGCTGGATCCTGGGACCCCTCTCCCTGCAGGTGATGGGATGAGCCCCAGCAGTGCCTGGGGGAGTTGCTGGGACTCAGTGCCCTGACCTGGGCGTGCACTCCTTTGCCAGAGGGTTTTGTTTGATTGCCCTTTGGGATTGTTGGCTGTCTGCTGGCTCGGTCTGAGGCAGACACCCCCTTGCTCTGGGTGCTCAAATCAGAGATACCGTGGGTTTGTAGGTGGTTTAGAGGATGGTGGGCAACAAAGAAACAAAAAGCTTCCTAGCTCAACCTAATTAAGAACAATCAAAGGTAAATCCATTCAGGTGTAAGGAAGAGCTGGTGAGGTTATTTCTGATGGAGCCAGAGAGAACAGGTACCTGAGGATGTGGGCTGGAGCAGGAATTGAGGAGTGAGGAACCTCCTGCATTTCACTGATCTGTACCAGGCCTGGAAATTCTCAGGTGTTGTTAGAAAATGAAATGCACAGGTGATGGCCCCAGCTCTGGCAGCTGGTGCTGAGCAAGCAGAGCTGAGCTGCCACTGGAGACTGGGCTGGGGGTCCCTGCTTTCCACAGGGTCACTTTAACCTGCCCCAGTCAGTGCCTTGGTTTGGCATAAAGCATATGTGTTTTTGGGGCTGAGGGCATGTGGCATGAAGGGCCTGGGCAAGGTAAGGCAAATTTCTGTAGTGTATGCTACCTAGGGCAAAAATATTTCCTATCTATAGATTTGGGACACAATAATGAACTACCATGCCTCAGGAGATGGGCATTATTTTAATTGACTTGATAAAGTAAATCAACTCATAGAGAAAACCTCCTTGGACAGTATAATTACAGACACTGGGTTATAACTCATGAGCTTGCACGCTTGGGCTGGCAAGGCAAATAACAAGAGAAGTCATTAGCAGAAAGTGAAAGAGGAAGACAGATGTTACAGGAATTTCTAATTCTTCATTTGTAAACTTCCCTTCACATTCAGTGCCTTAGTCTTCCTAGATGTGACTGCCACTGCTTGTGATGAAACATCTGATAATTTAGATTTTTCTTCTAAAGACCTAAGTGAAAATGAACACAAGCAAATGCAGAACCATGCCGTTAAATACATTGACTTCTGTGATATTTGTCCATTTGTGCATTTAACTTTCTGGTTTTCTTTTGCAACTGTATAAACTGAGATGTACAACTGCACTTAGTCTTTCTCCTTGGATTTGTATGTGCAGGAACCTGTAAGGGTACGTGGAGTGCAGAACCACACACACAGGCGGATGGTCTGGACAGATCACATGCTGACTTGGTCTTTGTTCTTCTCATTTTGTAATGGCCATAAATCAAGGTCTCCAGAAATCAGGGGGTTCACATTAGAGCTTTGAAGACACTGACAGAAATAGCATTCCAATATAAAACAACATTTGATGTAATAAACTTAGAAAATATTCCTGAGCAGTTTGAATTATCTTTGCTGTGATGACTTGCATAATTTAACCAGGCCAATCTAATGGAGCAGAAGACCACAGTGACTCTCTGAGAAAGCCCATTTCTGTCCCAAGTAGCAGCCAAAGCAGCCTGTTTGTCTAATTTTCACACCCAGAGCTCCTTGTCTCCAAACATCAGCTGTTCTCCCATCTGCATCTGGCTTTGCAGCTGCACAATTGCGTGATCAAGATGCTGATCTCCTGGTACGGCACGAGTGTGTGCCAAGGAACGTGTGTGTGCAGGGATCACATCTGTGTGCCAGGGATCACATCTGTGTGCCAGGGGCTCTGTGTGTGCCAGGGATCATGTGTGTGCCAGGGGCTCTGTGTGTGTGCCAGGGATCACATCTGTGTGCCAGGGATCACATCTGTGTGCCAGGGGCTCTGTGTGTGTGCAGGGATCACATCTGTGTGCCAGGGATCACATCTGTGTGCCAGGGGCTCTGTGTGTGTGCAGGGATCACATCTGTGTGCCAGGGATCACATCTGTGTGCCAGGGGCTCTGTGTGTGCCAGGGATCATGTGTGTGCCAGGGGCTCTGTGTGTGTGCCAGGGATCACATCTGTGTGCCAGGGATCACATCTGTGTGCCAGGGGCTCTGTGTGTGTGCAGGGATCACATCTGTGTGCCAGGGATCACATCTGTGTGCCAGGGATCATATGTGTGTGCCAGGGATCATGTGTGTCGGCCAGGGGCTCTGTGTGTGTGCCAGGGATCACATCTGTGTGCCAGGGATCACATCTGTGTGCCAGGGATCACATCTGTGTGCCAGGGGCTCTGTGTGTGTGCAGGGATCACATCTGTGTGCCAGGGATCACATCTGTGTGCCAGGGATCATATGTGTGTGCCAGGGGCTCTGTGTGTGTGCCAGGGATCACATCTGTGTGCCAGGGATCACATCTGTGTGCCAGGGATCACATCTGTGTGCCAGGGGCTCTGTGTGTGTGCAGGGATCACATCTGTGTGCCAGGGATCACATCTGTGTGCCAGGGATCATGTGTGTGCCAGGGGCTCTGTGTGTGTGCCAGGGATCACATCTGTGTGCCAGGGATCACATCTGTGTGCCAGGGATCATATGTGTGTGCCAGGGCCTCTGTGTGTGCTGCCCACCCCTGCTCTGTGCCCTGGTGCCCAGGCTGGCCGTGGTGCCAGCTGCGAGGTGTGGATGGATTTTCTCCATGCAGGGAGAGAGGGGACTGTGGTTTGTGCACTGCAGGTGCCAGACTCACAGCAGGAGGTGTCAGGCTGGGCACGGCTCTCCTGCCTGGTGGCCTCAGCCATGAACAATGACATGTCCAAACCTACTGGCAGCTGCAGTGAGCTCCAGCAGGAACTCAGCCAGCCAACAGGAGTTAGATTTTTGGCCAGTATATGTGACCATGAAGCAGAACAATAAAGGCTTTAGGTTTTTCCATTCCTTTTTATTTATTTCTGTAGGCTGTAGTAAGGGACCATTGCTTTAAAACCCTTAGACATTTGGACATATTTTACAAGACAGAACAGTTTCTGAATGTCACACATTGATCACAGTTTCATACTATTACATGCATATAAAGACACGGAATTTTTTTAATAATTTGTTTTACAGAAACAACTGGAGAGGTCAATAAACTTCAACAAAGAATGACTAAATCAAAGTTACAAAAAATGTAAGACTCTAAGTACACTAGTATATGGCTAATGTTGCTGTAATCACCCCAAGGTGCCAGGGCATTGAAACATTTCTTAAAAGGGAAGAAAACATCTGCTGGTGCATTGGACCAATATAATTGAGTGAATTCCAATATACCCAATGAAGAGATTGTGCAAGACATGCAGGATCTGCTGGGCACAAGCACTGCCCTTCCTTACAGCCACGCTGAGCTGGGTTCCCATTGATTCCCTGTTACACAGGTTAAAAAAATAACTCTGTGCAAGGCAATGGAGAAACCGGTCCCAGGCTGCCCTTTCTGGGGCACAGCCAGGTTCAGTTTCCAGCTATAAAAGCAGTTTGATCTAAATGCACCAGAAGAGCCACAGGAAACTTATTTCCAGTTTTTATTTGTCATTAAGTATCACTTTCTTTTCAAAAAGGACCCCCACAGCTTTCCTATCCTGCAGTGACGATGGGTGCTGCCCTTTGGGGATGTCCCTGGGAAGCCTTGGCCAGGTCCTGGGCTTTCGGAGGAGACCCGGGCTGGTGCCCGGCCCTAGCCGGGGTGGCAGCGCAGCCCCGGCGCCCTCCGGCATCGCTGAGCAGCGCTCTCCTCGCTGATGTACTAAAATTTCCTCCCTTTTCCAAAACTGCTTCACTGGCCTGATGAGCGAGCAGGATTCTGCTGCAGGAAGTGGGGGTGTATTTTTTTAATGCTAATCTACTTGGAAAGCGAGTTTGGTTGGTAGCTGTGGCTGGCCTTTCTGAGTACAGTATCATGGCTTCAAAATTCAAAGTAAAATGGAGATGCTGCTCCCCCACCCTCCCCCCAAACACACTAGTGGGGAATGGTTCAATGCAAAAATTATTTTCTACACTGACCACCAGAAAGCCAGAGAATGGGGGAAAAAATGTTCTTCACAAGCCGACAAAACTGACATAAATAAAATAATCCCAGGGGTTCTGTGAGCCAACGTGTGGCAAAGAGTATGTGGAGGCAGTAAAACATAACAGGAAGAAGAGTCATAAATGGCAGAGCTCCTTAAGTGAAAAATACAGAGTAGAGAAGAACGGATGAATGTTCTTAAATGCAGATTACCAACAGGACCAGAGGTTGGGCCACAACTGAAGGTGACCCATGGCCCATCTGCTGGCAGTGTCCTCCCAGCTTCAGCTGAGGGCAGAGAGCGCCGAACTGTGGGGCTGAGGCTGGGATCCTGCTGGAGGGACAGCCACCTGCGAGTCCACAAAGAGCCAGCTGCCCTGGAGGGATGCTCAGTCACCCTCCTGCCTCTGTTTCCCTGCTGGTTTCCAAGGAAGCGCTGTGGGCAGATACCTCCAGCCCTGAGGCCATACAAAGCTATTAATTTTCCATTAGCTTTTAGAAATATGGGTCCAAATTCTTTACTGATCTAAAGGGGGCACAGCTCCATTGGCCTCAATGGGCTTTAAGTTACAGCAGCAAAGAATTTGGCATTTCATATAAATTTGACTTCCTGGCTTTCATGAGGCTCTAGTTTTGAGGGGTCTTTGCATGGAGTTCAGCCTTATTTTTAATTTTCAAAGATGGTGTCACTGCAGTCTTGGAAAGACCCCTTTAAAAATAAAAGTTAATCCTTGTTCAGTCCTACAGAGCATCAACAGTATTACTTCTAGTTAAAAGGAAGAAGGAAGGTTTTGCTTTCTCTTCTAAGCCTCTAAGACTGAAAACTTCTTGTGCAATGAAGCCAGAATCAAGCAAAGCAAAATTTGGAGTAGTATTTACAGATATGAACACTTGTGGCACCCAACCATTGGTGTCAAAGGACACTTATCGTGGCTTAGGTAACACCAGCAGCGAACGGGATACACATCCTGGATGCACTTTCCGTTTTCCTAAGGTTTCCTTTGCCTGGCCGAGACAAAGCTTCAGTGCAAGAGCCTAACGTGATCAGCATGGGTGTGAGATGCACACTGGAAAATAAACATCTCTTCTTCAAAAGCTGGGTTGTGTTTGGGCCACTCCTCTCCTGGAGTGGGAGGGCAAAGTTAAGAGTGGTCTGACTAGAAGTTTTTTATTGTTTTGTTGACTACGCTCTAACAAACTTGCTGACATGGAAGGTGCCTTTTGAAGGGATTTATGTGATTGCTGACAACAGATATGGCAGCCTATTGCATTAATTGCTTCCTAAGAAAGAAAAATCCCACTCAACTTCAATACCTTAATTTGTGAACAGGTCTTGCTGATAATCACATGCTAAACTGGGTCTACTGGTTATTCCTTTCATTTTGAGGGATACTTTCTGAAACACACACCTTTCCAAATTACATATGTTTCAGGTTAATTGGCTGTCATGGTGGACATGTAAGAAAATCTCACAAACAAACAAAAGGAAATGGAACCAAAACTCCATCTTTGGCAAAAGCATGGTCACTGACCAAACTGCTGGGCCGAATCAGAAGGAAATGTCTGTGCAGAGCTGGAGTGGCTGTGAAGCTCTTCAACAGGCCATGAGATAGCTTCAGGATGAACATTTATCTCATGGACTTTTTACAAAATTTCTCTGAATATAGCTGTGCTACAAAGGAGCAAAGAGGATCATTACGTAAGCAGGTACATGGACAGATTTTACCATAACTCAATCAAAATCTGGTCTCTTTCTGAATGTTTATGTTTCTCATTCCTCCAAATTTTTTTTTCTTATTTCCTGATTTTCTCTGGGACCAAAAATAAAAATTCCAAAACCCAGCGGGGAATGAAAGTCTGGACACTTCTGTTTTAATCCAGGAAAAACTTCTCTGAAGGTGCCTGAGCATTGTCAGGTCACTGCTTTGAATAAGAGCCTAGATTCTGATATTTATCCCAACTCCATCATGTCACTATTAGGACAATTAGATTCAAAACCTGTCTCTTCTTTCTGTTCTCAGCTTAATCGATGTAAATCTGGAGAAACTGCAGCCAGGGGTGTTGGGTGACCTTTTCCCTGCTGTCACCAAGGGCAGTCTGGCCTGCTTCACGAGTCTCAGCAGGAACATCTCAGTTCCCACAGCCAGTCCCCGGTTAAAGTACCACAAACAGGAAAATACAAAAACACGACAACATCAGACAAACCCCATGACCCTTCACAGATGCACTTCCAGGAGGAAAGTTGCAGGTGTTCATCAGAAAAAAAAGAAAAGAACAACAAAAAGGTTGGGGAATCAGGTGTGTAAATGAACACTGAGAGAGCATCTAATATATTATTCTGTAATACAAAAAGAAGAAATCTGACTTGATTGCCCTATTATAAATTTGCTAAAAATACAGATATATATTTATATTTTTATATATATATATATATTTTTTTAAATCTGAACAGAAAAATAGACTACTCTGGAATGCATGAAAGTCACATGACTTTTCCATACATCAGATACTTATAAAGCCAACACAATGGCAAGCAGGAGGTACAGAGGTAACTAGAACATCTGTACTTTATTCAAGAACTATTTAAAGCCATATTCTCCCCAAATGGGTGATCCAAATGAACCCAAGGCAGCACTTGTTCTGTGCATAAGTGAGTGACCCAGCAGGGAGGGGCTGACTCGGGGCCCCAGGGAAGCCCTGGTGACTGGTCACAAACACAGGAATGCCTCGCTGCCTGTGCAGGAGGGAGCAGCTCCTCGCCCGCTGCACTCAGAACTGCGGGGCTTGCTCCAGGATGAGGTGTTCCGTGGAGCTGACCAGCAGAGAGAACGTGGCTTTACAAACCTTGTCTTCGTGATGAGTTTTACATAACCTTATTATTTACTATAAACTGTACCGGTCATAATTCTGTCAAGACATAAATATACAGTAGGTACAAATATTAACAATACATTACAATTTTACAGAGGAGAATACTGTTTTCCTTAGAAATGTGTTTCTTATTAGCTGCAAGGGAAGAAAAGGCTACAGTTTATCACAGCCATAGTTGCCAAACAACCTGACCACCTCAGATGTGTTTCTCATGACTCGCCCAGGCAGATACTCCCCGGCATTTGACACACGGCATGTTCAGGAAGGGAATGTGCGTTCCATGGATTTCTTTTCCTCTCTCTTGCCTTTTTTTTTTTCCCCCTTTCTTCTACCTTTTTTTGACTCTCAAACCTTTCAGAAAAATGTGGATTTCATGGGAGACTCTTTTGTTTTGGGTTGGGTTTTTTTTTTCTGTAAGTGTGCTTAGTAAGTGTGAAGTTTTTAAGAAAAGGCACTGAGAAATCTACTGCAAAGTTACTGCTTTTTTCCTCTGTTCAAGGCTAAAACTCAAATAAACTTTAGCCTCCTGATTAAGAAAACTGCACCCTCTCTTTCCACACACACACACAGACACACACAGACACACATATATGTGTGTGTGTATGTGTGTGTGTGTGTTCAATATATATATTTGTAGGTATGAGTTAAAAGTGATGTTGATGGCATAAGATACAAGCAAGTGCAGACATCACACATCCAGAGAGAGTCCTTGCAGGTATGATGTGTTCTGCAGCAGCAGGTCAGGCTTTGTCAGCTTGGTTGATACTTGGTGCACAGTAAATCTGCAGACCTGAATTCCACATATCAGTGATTAAACCACCTCCTATAGCTCGGTGCAAGAGATGCTGCCTGTTTTCCCCAACCACTATGAACTTTGGGAAACATGTATCAAACAAACAAAAATGAAATTGTCTTTCCAGGATCTATAGGATTTGGTGAGCATTATGTTTTCCCAGCACTGCCTTTCCTTTGCAATGAGTACAGATTTAGTCTACCATAGCCTTAGGTTAGAGTAGATTTCCCAGTGCTTACATTATATATATGTGTATTATGCACACACACACATATATAGATACGTATTTCATATTCAGACTTTATTTCATTAAAATAAATTAAACATATTTCCTTTTTAATTGGGCACAAAATGAGAGCTACATCTTTGTACACAAATAAGAAAGAAATGCTCTTCAAGCATATTATATGCTTAATTTTAAACTATTTGCTTTCTATAAGAAATCTATAGGACTTTGGCTATTCAGACTTAAAAGGAAGATTTTTTAAAATGATACTTTTGAATTTGACTTTCAAAAGTGACTCAGTAAAATGCTACTTCAAAGGTAGGACTAAATAGATGACATAAGGTGTGTGTCATGAGTGATCACGCAAGGCAGACAGAGGGCCTTTGGTTACAAGGAGAGTTGCACCAGTTGACTATCAGATAAAAAATGATAGAATTGCTGATTTATACATTTTCGTCAGTGCCATCTATAAACCAAATACATCAATTTGGATGAGAGTGTGGCAAATACTACACTATATGGCTATATTTAAATACGTTCACTTTCGTGATATGCAAAATATGACTTTTTTTCCACATGAGAGCATCAGCTCTAAAAATATTTAACCTGGAAATCACTATTACTTTATAAAAAAAAATTCCCTGATTTCTTTTCTTTTTACATTTGTGCTGATGGCAGACATGACTGATCACCGAAACACAGAGATTATATTATAACTGTTCTCTTTAAGATTTCTTGTTGCCGCTCCGTGGCCTCAGAAAGCCACAGAACAAATCGGTATTTAAAGCTTATCTGCTGGAAAGTTGCTTTTCACTTTTTCGTGACGACTCAATCTCAGCCAGCATCTCAGCAATACGTCGGTTCCTCTAAGTACACTTGGATTTGCTATGGCCAAATCCTCGCCCGGGCGGGGCCGCCCGGCGGAGCGGCGCTGCGGGCGCCGGGGCCGCAGCGAGCGCAGCTCCGAGCGCCGGGGCGCCCCGCACACGCCGTGCCCGGCCCGCCCGGGCCCTCCGCCCTCCCGGGGCTCCCGCTGCCCTCGGCCCGGCCCGGGCCTGGCTCAGCTCCCCCCCGGCCTCGCCCTGCTGGGCCACCAGGGAGGCTCCGAGCGGGCCCCTGGGCCAGCTGAGCGGAGCAGAGCGGAGTCACTGCGCCGCGGGCACGGCTCCGTGCCCAGGAGACGCCGGGCAAAGCCATCCTCACAGCCCACGCTAGCTCCTAAAACAGAAATGTGCTTATTGCTTTTGTCCGTACGTGCTGCATTCACCATTACGGGTTACAGACAGTGCTGCACGGCCGGGACGGACACACGGCTACATTCAGGACTAACCGACACTTGTTTTTTACAGTAGGAAGGAACAAAATGCAGTGGACTCGAGTGGCTTCGGGGGGTCTTCCTCCCACGTGTGCCCCTCTGCTCCCACGTCCCGTGTCTCAGCTCATCCCCGGACCCGCTGCCTGCGCATTGCTACACACCCCGGCAGGACTCAGGGTCCGCTCAGGAAACGCTCAGTGACGGAGTCATTTGCAACTGAGTTTTACAGTAGAAACAGAGAACAACATAAAAGGTTACCATCACAGTTATCACAGGACAACTTGTGACTTGCTACAGGCTTGTAACAAATCACAGTCACAACAAGAGGCACAAATTAAAGTAGTGCTTGGTTAAAGTGCTTGATTGTTACACTCTGCTATCCTACTCCAGCATTGCAACAACGACAACAAAAAGTCAACATAAAGTGCTTTTCCCCCCACCCCGAGATTAAAAACCAAAGACAAATTATTTCCTACACAATTTGACATAACTTTATTGAAACAATAATATTTTAAAAACCTAGGCTGGTGGCTGCTAGTTCTGTTCACTTAAAATGGTCAGATCTTTTTTTTTTTTTTTTTCTTTCTTTCCTCTTTATTTTCTTGTTTCATTTAAAAATAACTGGATGTTATTAAAACATCAGGCCTGATTCTCCTGCCTCTCGCAGCCGCTTCGTGCCACGGCCCTGCAGGAGCCTCTCCTGCCCGGCCTCCTGGCGAGAGGGAGCACAGCCAGGCCTGGGACGGGTCACTAACGAATCCCTCTTTTTGCATATTTATGTAACACTTGCATATCTTTCACTGCGCTGCTTGGGCGCAAAAAGCTTCGGACCAACCTGCTCCTCTCCTGGCCCCGGGCGAGGCTGGGCCGCGCCGGGGCCCCGGCAGTGCCTGGCACGGGCAGGGCAGCCACGGCTCATCCCCGGGTGGGCAGGGCGAGCGCCGCCGGGGCGAGCCCCGGGCAGGGCTCTGGCCGCGGTGCCTCGGGGCGTCCTGCTTCTGCATGGCTCCTCCGGCCTTCCCGCGGGCCACGCGCTGGCCCTGGGGCGGCTACCGGCTTCTAGCAGAGGGCAAGTGCAAGTCTCACTATGTCCTAGGGCATGTTTGGAATTAGATACAAGTGGTGCAACTCACCCTGCTAATATTTCAAAAGAAAACATCAGGTCCTACAGGATATCAGATTGTTAAACACACAAAGAGCATTTTAAGAATTGGTTTCTCTAGACCATTAATTGTTTCAAATGCTTTTCACTTGGATTTTCCAATAATGCAAGTGTTCCCTGTTACCTTTAAACATAATATCCATCAGAGAAAGCTGTAGATGGGGAACCGCTGCCCTTACGCAGTGAGCATTGTGTTTTTGAAAGCTTTATACCAACCCCAGCAATTTATTCCAGAGTTCAAATCTGGCTGCCTTGGCATCCTTTATGGAACTAATGCAAATCAGATGTTAATATTTCCAAAAGGAGCTCTAGCGTTCAAGGGGAATGGATGGATATTTGGTCACATTGGCTTCACTGGACAACATGAAAGGAGATCAATGTGTGATCATGATTTGCAATCATTTTTTTTGACTGATGTGGGCAATGTCTTTAAAGTTGTTTCAGAGAAGGACATTTTCACAAACCCACACTGGACCTCCCCCAGACTTTTAGAAACGGGTGGCTTGTTTCAGCCAAGTTCATGCCATGCAGAAGCTCTTTTGTTTGTGTTGACTGTGAAGATATTCCTTTAAACTCTCAGTAAGTTCTTTCAGACCCCACCTCAGATGCTTTGATCATGTGTGCTAGCATGTCCTCCGCTGCCTGGTAATACATGGACTTCTGGGGAAATGTGATTTTCTAGTCTGACAGTCTCCTGATTGCCCTGGGTTCTTCCAGTGATACCTTCCATAGAGTAAATGCAGTTCTGCCCTATCAGCTTAGGGGAGGTGGGTAAAGCTGCAGCTTCTAGATGGTTCTTGTCTGTTCTATAAACATGGTCCTTTTGCTTTAGATAGCCACTGTTTGCAACATTGTACTTGGGACTCACATTTCCAGGCGGACTTGAGTCATACATCAGCTGACCTTCATCATCAGTGTCAGCATCTATGTATTTGTGTATACCAGCATCGTGGAAGTTGAAAGCTATGGCTGCCTGGGACTCTGGTGACTTTGGTGGAGTTCTCGCGCTCGCAGTTGTGTAGATCGAGGTTTCTGGGCTCATGAGAGACCTGTCAGAGAGTAAGGAAGCATCTGTGGCAGCAGCAGCAGCTCCCCGGCTCTTGAGAGGGTCTGGATATGTTCTCAGTACATTTGATGCTGGTACTAGTGTGCTGGTGTCCTCTTCCATGAAGTTGACTTTCAGAGATCTTAGTTTTAAAGGGTTACTGGCCTTTATGGAGCTTTTGGGACTTTCAATGAAAAAAGCAGAACGGTGGCTGCTTTCGGAGCTGGGGTTCATTTCCACATACCTGGCACCGCTCCCCTCCGGCCTGCTCTGCTCCTGGATGACGTTGATGCCCCCCTTGCAGGGCAGGGCAGTGAGCGGGCTGTGCGAGAACCGCGTGGGGTCGGGGAACTCGGCGGCGCAGCTGATGAAGCTGTCGATGCTGGACATGCTCCTCATGTCCATGATCCCGTCAGTGCGAGTCGCCAGCAGCGGCACCATGGGGCCAGGAAGGGTTTCCATTTCGAGCTCTTCCTTTTGCTTTCCAGCTTGACTCGACTCTTTAGTGATAAGGTTTGGCTGGGACTGAGTCTTTGCCATTTTGTTGTACATGTCCTCCAGCTGTTGGACATTCAGGTGTTGGGGACTTGAAGATGACCTGGCTTTTTCTGGGGATCCTTGTTCCTTAGTTTCAAAAGATTTACTAGAACTAGTTTCAGAGAGTGTTCTCTTGGTCCATTTCCATTTGCTTGGAGATAAATGATTGTCCTGGACTTTATCCTTTTTGGCTATGCTTTCTCCATTCTTTTCAACCACAATGTCCATGAGTTCTATGCTACGGGCAAATGCATCCTTCATGTTCATGGAAACAATACTGCCATTTCTTTTTGCTCTTTCAAGAGCTTCCCTGCGCTTAATGGCTTTCTCTTGCCTCTTCTGCTCTTTGTAAAACTCAGAGAAGTTATTGACAATAATTGGGATGGGAAGAGCTATCACCAGCACACCAGCAATGCAGCACAGTCCTCCTACTATTTTACCCAAAAGAGTTTTGGGGTAAATGTCTCCATAGCCTACTGTTGTCATGGTGATTGTTGCCCACCAGAAAGAAGCTGGGATGCTTTTGAATTTTGTATCATCCTCATCCTTTTCTGCAAAAAACACTAAACTGGAGAAGATCATAATGCCCATAGCTAGAAATAAGATGAGTAATCCAAGTTCATTGTAACTCCTCCTCAGTGTAAACCCCAAGGACTGTAGACCCGTTGAGTGCCGGGCGAGTTTTAGAATCCGGAGTATCCTCATAATCCGAAATATTTGGACCACTCTTCGTACATTTTGGAACTGAAGTACACTTTTATTGGATTCTGTGAGGAAGATAGTAACATAGTAGGGTAAGATGGCCAGCAAATCTATAGCATTCAGCGGGCCTTTGAAAAACTTCCATTTCTTAGGGGAGGAGAGGAACCGCAGGAGGTATTCCATTGTAAACCACGCAATGCACACCGCTTCCACGTGGGCGAGCTGGGGGTTATCTGTGGTCTGCCCGAATTCATCCACGCCTTGTAGTTCAGGAAGTGTATTAAGGGACAAGGCAATTGTAGATAGTACAATAAACATGATGGAAATGATTGCCAAAATCTGGAAAGGAAAGAGAAAACAGTGAGTTAATCTCAGAATACACGACGCTGTCTCTTGCTGCCGTTAACACATGGCTGCATTTTCACTCACACGTTGCAAGACCCATTTTGCTCAGTACACAGAAGTCAGATAACCAATGCATCCTGAGCTGAGTTTGTTTTGGAAGCTGTTTTAGTTATGGCAGATGCATAAAGGAGATAAAGCATCTACCTCGACTCCCGTGCTTTCATCTCCATGCAGTCAAGGAATATGTAAGGAACAGCTAGGATGCCAGGAGGGCTGTGAAGCAGCAGGAGCTTTTGATTAACTACTAATTAGGTGCCCAACAAGGCCCATCTGGACAACAAGCTCTGAAATTTAAGCAAGAAGGTATGCAATCCTGAATGCATTATTTGATCGGAGCGATGTCCTCCATTTAATGAACGGTTACTGCTGTAATTTGGGGTGCTGATGGCTAATTACAGAGATGTGCATACAATTCTACTACATAAGCATACAAATAACACACTCTTGTTTAATGACTCATCTCTAATTCAATTCTTGATGGTTGTGAAAAACATGAAAACTTCACCAAGCTTTCTAAGCCATTTTGAGTTTTCTGGAGGAGAGAGCAAGCATCTGAGCAAACCAAACTGGATACTGAGACAGCCAAGGCAGGGCAGGTCCAGACACTGGGGGCCTCACACGTCTCAAACTCAAGAGAATAAAATATAAGTCAAGTGTCTCATGGTGAAGTGTGGGGAAATTTAGACATTAATTACTTCTTCATGGTGGTTTGTTTCAAAATACCATCTCCTGGAGACCAGGCACTACCCCTGAAAAGCAGAGAGCCTGATTTGCTTTCCTAGAAGGCTCTTTTGGTGGTTTTGCTGTCACTGCTTTGTTTACAACCCACCATTTCTGAAGGTGTTTGGGATATTTGCAATGGTAATTTCAATTAGTTTTGCTTGGCTTTATCTCTGCCCACTATACACAGAAGGGCTTATTTGTAGGCTTAGATTTGTGTACCTGTTGGGTTTTATCTCCCTCACTTTCAGTGTAAATATTAACACTCCATCTTTATGCAGTGAATGACATCCAGCAGCAGTAATTGGTGTCAAACCTTCTGTTTCCTTTGATATACCTTCCTGCTTTGAAGATCAAGGCAATGCCAGATGAGTATAAATAAATAAACTGGGAGATCTAACGGTAGAATTTGATTTTGGTTTAGGAGATTTAGCAGCAAAGCTAAGCAATAAACAGAGACAGACATTTATAATTTCTCCCACAAGTTGCAGCAAGATGTCACTTGTGCTCCCAAGAGACAGATTTTCCCCCTTACTCATCTACTGCAACCACATCTTTGGGAATCTTCTTAGGCTAAGAAAAACTTCTAAATGTAAGTTGATTGTCCTCAGTTATTCAAGGCACTTTTCAATTGGAAAGAACATAAAATTGAGATGGAGTGTCTCCAGCACGGTTTAGAAGATCTTCCTCCTTCTGTAAGAGATATCTTGTCCTGGTAGCATCTACCATCCACTAAAGGCCACCCACAGAGCAGTTGTGCACAGAAAACTGGATCCAGATGCTGCTTTCAGGCTTTAGCACTGTTCAGTTGCACAGGGCTCTTTCCCAAAGTATTTACAGTCTAGGATTTCAGATTATAGAAATCACCATCTGTCTCTCTCTAATAAGGTTTCCCATCTTGGCTGTACTGAACCTCCAGCTTGGCAGCTCTTGTATTTTCCACTGTCAGTAATGAGAGACAGAAAGCTGGAGGGAAGACGTTTACACTCCCAGGGGGGCCTCTAGGGATGTTGTGCATTGCAGGCAGCCTTTTCATTCCATTCCTGGCCTTTCCTCCTCCCTTACTCTTCCAGGTTCACTTCTCTTCAACAAGAAAAGCCAATGGGACCAATTTCGACTTGAGCAGAAACAATCCCTCTGCAGTGCATGAGGCTCCAGCTCCTACAGAACTGGAAATCTTTTTTCCAGTCACTGTAAAAAAGCACCTGTGGTCCCTGTTCCAAGACCACTGACTCCAAATCTCGCTGCTTCTCCAGCTGCTTGCAGCTGCATGAAATGGAAGGAAGCATGGGACACGGCCTCCTCCCGTGGCACTAATCTCCATGATTCCTTAAAAGGCATTAAACATAGCCTTGTGCTCGTGAGAACTTTGGATGGGCAATCAAAGAGCTGAGGTTGAACAGGCTCAGGAAGGTCCCTAGAGCCCAGGCTTGGACTGGCAGAAGGGACAGGGACAGGAAAGCTCAGCATCAGAGGCCTGTTAGATTTTGTGAGTGCTGCTGAAATGTCCGTGTCACTCATGGAGCAAGCTGTCCCTGTCCCAGGTCTGGCTGCTGGCCTAACTGGCAAATGTGGGCTGTTTTTTGGGATCAGGGAAGGCACCTCCAGCATCCCTGCAGGAGCATCCAGAGCTGCTAACTTGGATGTCCTAAAAAATGCATAACTAAAATTGGAAAAGCTTGCAGCCTAAAATTCAGACGCAGAGGAAATAAATCAGGAGTCACCAATGGCTAAAATGAGTGACGTGAGGACACGTTTGTGACACAGGCAGGTGCGGGAGTCCCTGCATGGTGGAGCCACAGCTGTGACAAGTGTTCTCCAGTGTCCCCACGCTGGCTGCACGCCAGCCGAGGCCAGGAGCCCGACAGACCAGGCTGGACTGGGTGGGCACCCTCAGCAGAGCAGCACAGACACTGCTGCAGGTGCTCGTAAAGCTGACGGGGGTAAGGCTGGATTTTCCCCACACAACTTTCAGACCATTTGCACTAACAGCTTGCATGAGAGAAGCTCTGCAGTCCCCTTCCTCTTTGCTTCTCTGTATTTTCTCTTTCATTTCACCTGTAGCAATACACCATAAATTGTGAAAATCCCCTCAGGTACTTTACCAGGTTGCTTGCAGAAGGTATTGGAAGGAGCCCTAATGATGGCCCTGGCTTGTGGTGCAAGTCTCAGTATGGGCAGGATTTCAGGAAAAAACTTCTCCTCCACTAAATCAGCTGTTTCACAAAAGTTTTGGTGGAGTGAATCTCTGGATTGCTGCTATGGCTCCTTTGTGGAAGCTAAATAACCCAAGAACAGGCAGGGCAGGGTTTTGGATGAATTTAAAGCAGTTGTGATTAGCATGATTGTACACACATGCTGGTTATTACACATGCAAATGAGACAAGCCAGCTGATTTTGGGAGCAAGTGTAGCCAGTTTGTGCAACTGCTGTTTCCTCAGGCAAGATGGATGTGCCATGCTGGCAAGCCTTTCATGGCAGGTCACCTCTACCTGGCACCTCTCAGGAAATAACCACCTGCCCTGGGTGAGAGTGGCCCCAGAGATTCCTCCTTTGTGATGGCAAGGTCTGTGCTCCGCCCTGGGGAAGAGGGCAGGCAGCTGCTCGGGAGTTTCCATCTCTCTCTCTGCAGGAGAAGTTTGTGTGCTCACCCCGCAGGTGGCACAGAGGGGGGAGTTTTAGGCAGCAGGGACTAACCCCGCACTGAGGTTTGGTGATATTTATTGCTTGGTTGTTTTCTTTGGACTGCTAAAAACCCTAACAGAGATAAAGGCATAAGACAGGAGACTTTCAAGGCCATTAAAATTTATGAGAACTGGCTGTCCCAATCCCATAGATGGCTCTAAAATCTCAGGGTAAGCATCTGAGATCTCTCTGCTCGTGGCAACATGCCCTATACTTTTTCTGTCTTCATACTTGGTAATGAAGCTGATATAGCAAGGAGAAGGGGTGGTGTGTGGGAGAGAGTAGGAGGGTGTTTGAATATAGATTCGATATTCTTGGAAATACGATGAGGAAATTGTTATGTAATCAAGAAGTTCAATAATGGTTTTGTCTAATGTGCTTTTTTAGCTCCATCAAGGCCTGCAGAATAAATCTGGCATGAGGACCAGGTTTCATTCATATGCTCCATTTACCAAGGGATTTTTCCTGCAGCCCCTCTGCTTTCCCAAGCTACAATACACTTTGAGTCAGACTGTCCAGCTCCATCCTGCCATGCCTGTGCCAGCCTCTGTCTCCCCAGGCTCTGAGAAACAGAGCACAGTGTATTTTGAGCAATATCCCACGTGCTGCACAGTGCAGAAACAGATGGAGAGTTCCTTAATCTCCTCCCTACTTGATTCTGCACAGGAATAACATCTCCTGCTCACAGCAGCTATACATGTCTGCGGTATTTATTGACAGGGACTTGTTTTAGGAAACATCTCTTCACTAGAAAATGCCTATTTATTCATAAACTGAGTTTGCAGAACACAGTCACTTCTGATGTCAAGATTCTGACCACTGGGCTTGCAGGATGTCTATTCTAGAAAATGCTGAAGCCATAATGAGGGGTAACACTTGCTTCTTGCATCATGGCAAATTGAGTCAAAGTGGGGGATATGGTTGCAAGGGAAGTACAGAGAACCTTTAATCTGCTTTTTTCACCTGGAAGGATGTTAAGATGTAACGTAAGACCTTGAATCTCCAAACCCCTTAAGTCCTGCTGGTTCCTGTGGAGTATAAAGCTCTGCTTAGGAGTTTTCCCTGACCTGGCACTTTGCATGCCACTTGGAGGCACTGCCCCCACAGGCTCCTTGGGAACCCTCTGCTCCAGGAGCTCTGTGCTCTGGAGGGGCCCTGCACGCACAGCTGAGCTCCCTGCAGTGTCCTGGGCACCGAGCACACAGCCCAGAGGAAGGCAAACCCCCACACTCCTCTGCAGGCACTACTGCACAGCGTAACATCCATAAAGCCAGAATCAAGATAAAGTCACCTCTGTTTTGCCTGGGAAATATATGAGATCTCAATTTTGATATTTGCCTGGAAAAGCCAAGATTGAATAATGTTTAATTATTTGATTTCAATTACAGCTGTAATAAGTTTATCTGTTGAGAGAGTATGTCTATTTAGCTTAAAAAGGATACTTTTGCTGGTTCTGTCTCAATGTTTCATTTGCCTACTGGTGCCCAGAGAGCTGAAGATACAGCTGCTGCTGACTGAGGTGTAGTGGGCAGAAAGTCGCCTTCAGGCAGAGCTGGCTGTAAACTCTTTAACACTCTTAAGAACATGTTTAGTTGTCAGAGAGCTATCAAACCCCATTAAATGATAAATGGTGTCAGTCTTCTTTCAGAGCAAAGCCCAGATGTAAATGGTGCACTGGAGAAGAAAATTATAGATGAATGAATATACTGAAAAGGCAAACTTGAAAAACATACACTGCCTTTAGACATCAGTGCAGTGACAGCTCTCAGGAGAGGATGAGAGGGAAGCATCTGTCCTATTTCTGCTGCTGCTAGCATGGGGGATATCAAAAAAGAAAACAAATGAATGGCACATGGAAGCTGAAGTTTCCCGTTTTGTTCCTGGCCTTGCCTCGTGCCCAGGATGATGGAACCCCAGCAAGCAGCACTACTGGGAGACATCCACCCCCCCAGCCCTGGTCGGACCCAAAGCTGTCCTCCCTGCACGGCCATGCAGACAAACCCTGCTGCCATCCTCCGGCAGAGCCGGGCTCTCATCAACCCCTCCCAGCCTCCTGCTGACTCTCCTGCCTTCACCTTGCTCACACACTCCCACCCTTTTTGCCGTGCAAATGCGGCTCCTGGAGCACAGAGGTTGGCCGTGTGGTGCTGCACAGCCCGGCCCTCCCCTGGAAGACAGCTACAGGCACAGAGCCGGCTGAGACTGCCCCCGGCACAGAACACCCACCTGCTCTGCACCCCTGCGCTCCGGCAGCTCAGCGCCTGGCACTGGGGCCGGGCTCCCAGCCCTGCGCGGACAAACCCTTCCCCTGGCCTGGGGCCCCCTCAGGTGCATCTCCCATTCCCACCATCTGTCTTGCATTCTAGCAGACAGAGGTTTGGACTCAGAAAAAGCAAAAAAATAAAGCAAAAATATAAAGTAAAAAAAAAAAAAGCCTGCCTTCCACCTCAGCACTGGTGAGTGCTGGAGAACAGCTCTTCAAGATGCCTTTGGGATTTTACCCTGCACCATGGAAAGACTGCTCGTGACTGACTCCCACCATGCAGAGCAGTCTGCTCAGCCTCAGACACTATTTACAGAGGATGCTGAGCTCCAAGTGTTGGTGTTTGCAGGAGTAGTTGTGGGAGGGTTTTTTTTAATGGTTAAATTCAATCAGGAATGTGCCAAGATAGCATGAAATCAACTAAATGTAATTAAGCAAAAACTATTAACTTGATTGCTAAACCAGTCTTCCTCTCATGAATATGCATGAGAATAATTGATATTAATTCTTTTCAAATCTGAGGCACATTAGTCCTGCATATTATAGTGTAGAGTTTTTTGGAAGACTAAACCAGCTCCACTGCTGCTTTCTCACCAAAAGGCATAATTAGTCTTGCTGCAGGAAGATTTACCGAGTCATTGATACCATCCTGAGTTGCCACATAGAAAGGAAATTAGAACAGAGCTCAAGTGATGTTTTGTCTGCAAAAAAAGATGACCTGTTTAACATTTCTCCCAGAAATGTGTTAGGAAAAGTGGCAAATCCATTTACCAGCATCAGCCACACTAATGGCATTCTGAAGAGACAGGGAAGCCTGCAGGAACAGTAAATCCCTGTGGACAGAAAGGCAGGGGCAATACCCTGTCCTGCTGAATGTGTGGCCTTGTCAGCTGGGTGTCCAGGTGTCCCTGGGCTCTTTCTGAGGGCTGATTTCAGCTCCCTGTGGCTCCTGCTGCCCCTGGGCTCCTGCTGCAGGTCGTGGGGGCTTCTCCACTGGGTTTCAGAGGGCATTTTTGTTTTTTAGCTGATGCCTGGAATAAGGGCATACAATTCAGGCTGAGGCATTTCTGCTGCCTCACAAGCTGTCCTTGGGCTGCAGCCTCTGACCAGGGTTTGCCTGGACACTCAGCCTGATCTAAGAGGGCTTTGGTGGCACCTCTTGCACTGAATGGAAAACCGTGGGCTCACACAAGGGATTACAGCTGTTACCCTTGCAGTGCCCTGCAAAGAAATGGAATATTAACATTCTTCTTTTTTTTTCAAAAGAGACTTATGAAGCTTCTGCAGGTGGTGGGAAACAGACTTGCAGGATCACTCCAAGCTCTCAGCACCCTCCCAGCTCTTAGTTCTTTATTCTGCTAAAACCTTTTGCTTTCTTGTCAGCTTCTCAGCTCTCCACCATGCCTACACCCCTCCTCCTGTCTGGCAGGCAGACTTTGTGTCAGACAAAGGACTTTGATGCAGGGACACATCCACACAGGAGTCCACCTTCCCAAGCCAGGGTTCCCAAGGCTTTTCTTTAGAGCACAGCATGGAACCCTTGCTGGCAGCTTTGGCACAAAGTGATTGAAGTGTTTTAATCTCAAGCACAGATGGTTCTTCCGTTTATAAGCACCAAACACTGGATTAGATGTCACATATTTAATAAATAGCAACAACTGTATACAAACTGTTTACAAAAGCTGCTAAAAACTAATCCTTGGCAACAAATCATTCATATTACCATGGGGCCATAGCAAGTGGTAAGTAGAGCCAGTGGCCAGCAAATCTGTGTGAACATAAAAGAAAAGGCAGCTCTACATCAGCAGTTCAATAAGAGAGTTTGATCTTGCCTCACTATAAGAGTTTTGATGCATTCTTGCTATAAATATAGAGGATGAAACAGAACTGTGAAGATGTGTACTTAGTTCTTTGTTGGGGCACCTTTTCTTTTTCCTTTTTTTTCTTTTTTGTTTGTTTATTGTTGTGTTGCTTTTGAGGTTTTTTTAAACTCAATTTAAAAGCTCAGAAAATGCTCAAGCTCTTTGAAGTGTTCACTGGCAGTCTGGGAATATTCACTCCATGCTTGCTGACTTCTGGACATGGACATGTGAACAAACCTCTCCAAAGCACAGGGGATCAACACTATCTTGGGCAGCCCTTGGCTCTCCCACAGCTTTGCCAGCCTTTCCTGCGTCCCTGCATCCCAACAGCCCTGCACAGCCCAGGCAGCAACAGCACCTGCCTCTCCCAGAGCAGCCCCTCCTGCTCTCATCCCCCGGAAAAGTGAATTTACAGAAGGAAAAGAAACATAAAGCCCCACTGGCCATTTCGATAGGGAGCATAGCTGGGGTTTGTTTTGTTTCTTGGAGGGGTTGGGCTGTTTGGTTTTTAGTGGTTGGCTTACTGATATTTTGCACTTTCCCCTAATAAAAGTCACCTGAAACTGTTTGGAAAATGAAGGTGTGCTGCCTTCTAGTGAAGATTTATTGCAGAGAGGGGAGGGGAAGAGAAAGGTTTCCTGTAAGTGGCAGCTGAACAGTGCCAGGTGGTATATCTGATTTTAATCCGAGTGGAGAATAGCAAAGAGCAGCATTGAAGATTCAGGGAAATGATACACCTCACTGAGTTTTAGTGCATTTTTCAGTTACTTTTTTTTTTTTTTTAATTCGGGGTTTCTGTGTTAATGTAGGATGGTGCCATACAATACACTGGGTGGTAGAAATTAATCTTGTCATGAATGTACTTCTCTGAAGGGCTGAGCCTTCCTGAGCCCTTAATTTGAGCTGATTGGACTGGCTCATTATCATAGCAGCAGATATTGGAATAGCAAAGTTGAACCTCACTTGAGCTTGTTGGCTCCATAAGCGCTGTTCTTCTTTCTCACCCCCACCTCCATCCATGAATAATAATACCCAGGACCCCTTTTTTAAAAACCCTACCAACTATCCTAGTAACTATCTGCCAAACAAACACACACTAGCATTGAGAGAAGCACAGTAAAGAGCCTGAGTTTTGTTTGGCAAAGACAGAACTTGTCATTCCAGGGAAAGGCGCAGTTGCGATGTCCTGGGAAACTCGGGATCCTCCGCCAGGCACGCGGTCCCGTTATCTCACACATCGCGACAGCTTCGGGCTTGCAAAGCACACAGAGCGCGTGGCCCGGGGCCCGGTCACTTCTGCTCTGCCTTTCTGGTGTGAGCTGTCACTGCAGCTCAGCCGGGACTCGCGGCTTCCCTCTCCGGGCAGGGCTCTGCCCGACTCGTCCTGCGCTTCCAGGTCACCGCAGGGAAGCAGCTCGAGCGTGCTCCGGCTGTTTCGGTCCAGGCTCTGCCCGGCCAGCAGGAGAACGCAGCCCGTCCCCCGCAGAGCCCCAGGCTGGGACGCGGGCCGGTGCCCGCAGAGCGGTGCCATCCCCGCGGGCAGAGCCCGGGACAAGGCCAGCGGGGCGAGGCCAGCGCACCTGCGACAGGCTCCTGCGACAGGCTCCTGCGACAGGCAGCTGCGACAGGCAGCTGTGACAGGCACCTGTGACAGGCTCCTGCGACAGATACCTGTGACAGGCACCTGTGACAGGCTCCTGCGACAGGCTCCTGCGACAGGCAGCTGTGACAGGCAGCTGTGACAGGCTCCTGTGACAGGCAGCTGCGACAGGCAGCTGTGACAGGCTCCTGTGACAGGCTCCTGCGACAGGCAGCTGTGACAGGCACCTGTGACAGGCTCCAACGACAGGCAGCTGCGACAGGCTCCTGTGACAGGCTCCTGTGACAGGCTCCTGCGACAGGTAGCTGTGACAGGCAGCTGCGACAGGCAGCTGCGACAGGCAGCTGTGACAGGCTCCTGCGACAGGCTCCTGCGACAGGCTCCTGCGACAGGCAGCTGTGACAGGCAGCTGTGACAGGCTCCAACGACAGGCACCTGCGACAGGCTCCTGTGACAGGCACCTGTGACAGTCTCCTGCGACAGGCACCTGCGACAGGCTCCTGTGACAGGCACCTGTGACAGTCTCCTGCGACAGGCTCCTGTGACAGGCAGCTGTGACAGGCAGCTGCGACATGCACCTGCGACAGGCAGCTGTGACAGACACCTGCCACAGGCTCCTGCCACAGGCTCCTGCTGCCTGCTGCCACCTGTGGGACCGGGCCCATGAGAAGCTGCTCGGCAGGTTTGGAAATGAGGCACAGGGTGAGCCCAGCCCAGGGAGAAACCCACTGCTGAGGGCAAAAAACAAGTCCAGTCCAAACTGGGAGTTGTTTAAAGAAGGCAAAATAATAAGGGAAAGAACACTCAGCATGCCAGGGAAATAAGTTTATAAGAATTATCAAGGGATCCAGGAATAACCTTTCCATGGCTGCAGTCTGGCACAGACGTGAATGAGCATCCCTGGCAGCTGAGGGCTCTCTCTCCATGTGTTACATGGAATGAGCTGGCAAATCCCACGGCAGTCCTGAACGGCCAGACTGCTCAGAGCAGCTAATATTGGCTAATTGTTTTCCTTTATTTCTTGGAAAGAAAAAAGAGTCCTAAGGGCAGTGACACTATGGCCATGTGTCCCAATTAACCTGCTGCAGGTTGTGTCAGTCTGCTCTCTCCTGCATCCCCTGCCCCATGGGGCAAAAAGCGTGTCTGTTCCCATGGCCACTCTCCCCTGGGAAACAAAGAGGAAGGAAAAAATGGGCTGCTTTCTATTTATGAATGTCCTGCCTTTCCTGCAGCCAGGCTGAAGGCTCTGACTTCGTTTCACTCGCTCTCTCTTTCCCATTTCTCTCCCAATTGATTGCTCAGTGCCAGAGGGCATTATGGGCTTCAAAAGCTTCATTTTCCAGCTCCTGAGCTGCTCATCTTCTCCCAGCTCATTGCTGTTACTGGAGGTCAGATCCAAGTCCCAGAGTCTTTAGGCTGTTTTGGATTTGACCTTGAGAGCTTCTTTTGCTCACTCCACCACGTGAAACAATCCTTTGATCATTGTAGGCATGTACTTAAAAAAAAATAAATCCAGTGGGCAGAGATTTTTTTATTATATCAGTGGCAAGTGGAAATAAGCTGGAACCAGCCAGGTTTAAAGAACAGCAGTGCCTGGGGGCACCCCTGCTCTCCGTGGTGCTGGGGCCTGTGGCACACACCAAAAACTTGCTTCAGTTCCATAACTGAGCAGCAATTGTGCTCTGGTCCCAACTTCTCCTGTGCTTAAATTCAAGGGCTGCAAGATGCAGTTGTGTAATTTACATGAAAATTACAGCCTGTTCCTGAAGTATTTCCACCTGGAATGGAAATTCCTAAACTGTAACTTTCATCAGTGGCCACTGAAAGCACAAGGCAAAAAAAGGATGGGAGTAGTGAATCCTGAACTTCTGTGCCATGCTGGCCAGCCTCATCTGGCCTGGCTGGGGAGCCACAGAGAAGATGGTGGTAAAAATCCAGAGGTAAAAATGCCTTACAGAAAACATTTTTCCTAACTAAGCTGCTTATATACTGTTCCCTGCAGTACTTTAGAGAATCAGCTTGTTTTGCAAAGTCTCGTGAGATTCAGATCTTCGACATGACGTTTTTGCTATCCTCTGGGCAAAAGCATCTCTATCAGGCCATAGAGTAGCGGGTGGGTTTGCTCAGGAAGAGGTTCCTTCGATCAGCATTACCAGGAGCAGACCCTGCTCCTGCAGGCAGCAGCCGGGCACAGGCTGTCCTCTTCTGGGGTGAATAAGCCAGACATGGAGCTGCCACTCCAGCAGCTAAGCCTGGCTGGCTTTGGGCAAGCTGGATGTCAGTCCAGACAAACTGGGTCACTCTGGCTGACGTCCTGCTTTTGGAGACATGAAGAGGTACTGGGCTGTATTAAAGCTGCCGCGTGTAAGAGGTGATACTGTTGGAAAACTAATAAAAAACCCTCACAGACTTTGTCAGCAGGGCAGGAGGGGGAGGGATGGGTCCTATTTAAAGATGTCTTAATCAAATCCATCCCCTTCTACACCTCTAGGTTTTGCTCCAAAATCCAGATAAACCACAAACCTACTAAAGATCCCAGTTACCAAAGGGAGGGATAATGAAGATACAAAGGAAGAAAATTAGTGGCAAAGCTGTGCTCCTGGATTGTTTCAGTACTCCACGGGAGAGCACTGAGTTCCTGACAATTTACCTTTCAAATCTCTCAAATAAAACAACTCTTGAAAATTGCCAAAACATTATTAACACAAGCAGCAACAAACAGCAACAAGCAGCAGGGTGGCTTTGTCAAACGACAGCAGAGGCTGTTCCCCCCAGCTGCCAAGAGCAGAGGCTGAGGCCACGCCAGGTGGGTTTGGCTCCGTGTGCAGGGGGGCACAGATGTGGGATCCCTCCTGTGCCACTGCACCCCCACGAGTGGGAGACCATCACTCTCACTCTCACTCACACCCTGGGGGTGCCACTGCTGCAGCTGGAGCAAAACTCTCTGAAACAGAGGATTTTCAAAGACTGGAATACAGGGTGTAATGGGTGTCCTCCTTTTAGTGCCACCTTCTGCACAACCTCCCCTCTCTGCATCAAAAAGTAATTCCCAAAGAAATGAGCTCAAAACTAGTGTGGGACCATGCTCAGTCCCTGCGAAAGGCAGCCTGGAAGAAGGGCGCTGGAGTGCATCTTGCAGGGCTCACCTTCCTCTTCCAAGAAATGGGAAGTTTGGAGGTGATTGGACAGTTTCTCACACAAAAATATGTGTTATTGTTAAAAAAAAATTACTTTGAAGAAAAAAGTAACGATCACCAAGCCTCTGTGTTTGCAGTGCAGTGGCTGTGATGCCTGAAGATTTCTTAGGTTTTTATATATGTTTCATATATTTTTAGCCTTGTAGATTTTTAATCTATAGTTGTATGGTTTCTAGTACTTTTCCTGACTTTTCTCACAATAAGCTAACCCTAACTAACACATTCTTTAAAATCTGTTTAGTCTTATTGTTAAGAAGATAATTTCTGACAATCTTGTTTTTCACCAGAACTTAAAAGACATAACAAACAATGGGACAAAGAAACCCCTGGACCAACTCCAAGGGGCTGACCCAAGGGTGGGTTGTAGGGTTAGCTGATCTCCTACTGGATGTACCTGCTAGATATATTAATTAATTTACCTTATAAAAATTGTAGAAACCCTTCCTTATGTGTGCGCAGAGCTATATTTGTGCACCTGAAAGCTTTCACTAAAGAGTTGCTTTTTATATTATCACTCTTAATACTGTTTGGAAAGTTTTGTGTTTTTATTCCGGGCAACAGCTGCTGCTTTGAAATCAGGCTCTGGCAGATGTTATTTTGGGGTATTTAAGCCAGGCTCTTGCTGTCACCATCTCAATGTTCTTGGCTTTGTTACTGTTTCTCCGTGTTACTATTCTGAAGAAAATAACTCTGTTTGTGATCTTTTTCTGGCAAGGAAGGGCCGTGCCAGCACCAAGTGGCCAGACTCCAGGTGGCGGTGGCTCAGGGCTCGAGTCCCTTCCTCCTGCTGCAGGCAGGTGCTGTCACCGGGATTTCCCCCGTGGGGCACAGGGGTTCTGTGCCTCCCGTGCTGCCTGACGGAGCTGCTGAGCTGAGCTGCAGTCCTGCGGCCCAACGCTGCCAAGGGCTGCCCTGCCCGGCCGTGAGGCCGGGGCCAGGTGGAAGGGCTGCCCACGAGCATGCACAGCCCGGCTGGCCACGGTCTGCCCCGTCCCCACCTTCACGAGGGTGTGTGGCACAACGCCTGGAGTTCACAGAAAAACCCCAGTCCCTGCTATACACGAAAGCTGAACGCCAGCACCAGGGTCACTGCGTGGCCAGGGTCACTCTGTTCCCGGGGTCACTGCGTGCCCAGGGTCACTCTGTGCCCGGGGTCACTGCGTGCCCAGGTCACTCTGTGCCCGGGGTCACTCTGTTCCCGGGGTCACTGCGTGGCCAGGGTCACTCTGTTCCCGGGGTCACTGCGTGCCCAGGGTCACTCTGTGCCCGGGGTCACTCTGTTCCCAGGGTCACTCTGTGCCCGGGGTCACTGCGTGCCCAGGTCACTCTGTGCCCGGGGTCACTCTGTTCCCGGGGTCACTGCGTGCCCAGGTCACTCTGTGCCCAGGGTCATTCTGTTCCCGGGGTCACTGCGTGCCCAGGGTCACTCTGTTCCCGGGGTCACTGTGTGCCCAGGGTCATTCTGTTCCCGGGGTCACTCTGTGCCCAGGTCACTCTGTTCCCGGGGTCACTCTGTTCCCGGGGTCACTCTGTGCCCGGGGTCACTGCGTGCCCAGGTCACTCTGTGCCCAGGTCACTCTGTGCCCAGGGTCACTGCGTGCCCAGGTCACTCTGTGCCCAGGGTCACTCTGTTCCCGGGGTCACTGCGTGCCCAAGGTCACTCTGTTCCCGGGGTCACTGCGTGCCCAAGGTCACTCTGTTCCCGGGGTCACTCTGTTCCCAGGGTCACTCTGTGCCCAGGTCACTCTGTGCCCAGGTCACTCTGTGCCCAGGGTCACTGCGTGCCCAGGTCACTCTGTGCCCAGGGTCACTCTGTTCCCGGGGTCACTGTGTGCCCAGGGTCACTCTGTTCCCGGAGTCACTGCGTGCCCAAGGTCACTCTGTGCCCAGGTCACTCTGTTCCCGGGGTCACTGCGTGCCCAGGTCACTCTGTGCCCGTCCCTGGCGCTG
Source organism: Anomalospiza imberbis (assembly GCF_031753505.1). Taxonomy (NCBI): domain Eukaryota; kingdom Metazoa; phylum Chordata; class Aves; order Passeriformes; family Viduidae; genus Anomalospiza; species Anomalospiza imberbis. Next base: position 14,358,261 of record NC_089697.1, on the reverse strand, counting down.
CTGTGCTGCTGCACAGGGCTGGGTGCAGCACAGCCAGCAGCACCTGTGGCTGTCCTGAGCACAGACCAGGAGCCAACCTGGCTTCACCAAACTGCTCAATCACCTGGCCGGTACCAGCCTGGCAGGCAGCCTGGCGCATCCCCTCCCATTGTTTTCGGGGGTTTGTTGGTCCCCTGCTGTTCAGCAAAGGTTGGAGCTGTGACAGTCTCTTGCCTCTGAGCCGTCTTTAACTGTCCCCTGGAAACCCCCCACCCAAGAGGTACCCAGGTAAAGACCAGCCGAGGCTTCAATGCCTACATTTAAGAGGGTGGCCCTAGTTTGGGAAGCATTTTTGGGGGCCAATCTGTAATTTGAAACAGTTTAAACATATTTATAAGTAATCCTGTAAAATACTGTGACGCCAAGCAAGAGCTTTGGGTTAAATTACACCTGCACAAAAATCCCAGTGTGCAGAGGCTGCTGCTGGAGCTCTGACTGCGGCAGCCCCGCTGGGTGACACCGCGGCAGGGCGATCCAAGCTCGGCAAAGCTGCGCTCCGAGCGGCGGGGCCGCCCCGGGCCCCCCGTGCCCGCCCTGCCCCGGAGCTGTGCCCCGCACGGGGCACGACCCCGAACCACGTTTGCACGGGAAACACCTTCCGAAGAGCAACTGTGTCTGCTTGCTGGGGGAGGTTTCTGGGCTGCTTCTCTTCCCAGTTCAGGCTGCTCCGAAAAATAAACACAGAAACTGCTCTGCATAATATTTCTTGACACAAAGCCACTGCTCTGCTGTGTTGCTTGTGACAGTGCCACCATAAAATATAAGTTCCTTATCCTCTATTCTGATATTCACAGCTTGAGGCTTAAAAGTTTACTTATTCCCCCTTTCTCAGCCCTCTCCCACATCACCTCCTATGGAGCCAGGAGTATAAAAACACTAAGCCTCGTTGCTAATGGCCTAAGCAAATGATTTAATCAGTGATGTAAAAGGAGTGACGAGCCTGTAGGATGGAAAAAATGCCAGATAGACAGTAAGACTAATGAGGTAATGTGTAAATCCAGGCATTTTCTAACAGATGGGAAATGGCAGAGTTGACATGTATATTATTAAAAGGGACATAAAAACAGAGACAAAATAATAGTCCGGGTTGGCTGTAGCTTGCTTTACGCAGTGGAAACATTTTTTCTTCTGAAGGCAAAGGCGAAAAACATAGAAGGCTTTGCTTGGTAGTGAAGTTACAGCATTGTGAGTGGAGATGCAATGCCTGTATCCAAACACAGCTGGGAGCTCTGCAGCTCTGCAGCTCCGGGGTGAGGCTGCCTCATGCAACAGGTTTTCCTGGGCTCTGCGAGAGAAAGCAGCATTGCTGTGCCCACGGGAAAGGGGACCTGGACACCCTGAGGCAGCCTGGGGGGACAGCTCAGGGGGACAGCTCGGGGGTACAGCTCAGGGGACAGCTTGGGGACAGCTCAGGGGGACAGCTCGGGGGTACAGCTCAGTGGGACAGCTCGGGGGTACAGCTCAGGGGACAGCTCGGGGACAGTTCAGGGGGACAGCTCGGGGGTACAGCTCAGGGGACAGCTTGGGGACAGCTCAGTGGGACAGCTCGGGGACAGCTCAGGGGGACAGACTGGGGGGCCAGCTCGGGGCCAGCTTGGTGTGGCGCAGGTGCAGCCCTGGTTTGCAGGAGCCGGATTGCAGGGCTGCGGAGGAGAGGAGAACTCAGGGACGGGAGCACAGCTCACTATGGGATGGCTAATGAGACAAGTCTGTATTTCTGCCTGCCTGCTTTTACTGGAGAACCCCTTGGAAATTCCTGGTGGTGAAATGCAGAAAACCATAAAGCAAAAACCCTGAGTCATCTGTCTCAAACTGTCATAGCAGCTTCCCCTGTCAATCCACATGACCCACTCAATTCTCATCCATTTTCTCCATTTTGGGGGAGTTGTGAAAAATAACTACAACCATTCCAACTGATTGGTTATAACATATGCTCAAGTGCATATGCAGTGATTTGGCCAAATTCTCCCAAGAGTACCACATCTTAGGCTTTATATAATCCAGACAAGAGCACCAGACACAATCAGGGGACCTGGTCTGCCCTCGGTGCTGCTCTGCCCCGGGCAGACAGGCCACAGCTCAGTGCTCTGCAGCAGCTCAGACAAGAGAAAAATAATATAAAAAAAGAACGTAGTTACTAATGTCATTTTCCATTGAGATAGTGCATGAAGTCAATCTATCCTGCTAAATCTACAAGTTCCAAACTGTATACATAAGGTATATTAAGGGATTTGGAAAGATTAAGACTACCTCCTACGCGTCCGTGTGTGTATAAGCACCGATTGTTTTATCTGTGAATTACCTGCCGCTGCGGAAAAGGCAAAGATAAGGAAAGCAGCCTCGTTGGGAGCAGCGTCAGTGGGAATGCTCGCTCAGAGCTGAGCTCTGCCTCTGCTCCTCGGTGCCACAAAACAATCCCGGAGAGGTGCTGCCCTCCAGGGCCGGGGAGCCCGAGAGGTGCGAGCGGCCGTGCCCATGTGCTGCTGCCCCAGCCTCGCTCCCTGCTGGCGTCCCCTGCTAACCGAGGTGTTCCCGACATCTCTAACAGCTGCCTCCTCCTCCAAAAATTCACTGGCCACTTCCGTGTTAAAAAAATACAGCACTGATAAAATACAGCATTCAAATGCCATAGTGACTGGAGGCAGTGGGAAGAAGCTCCTTGCTCAGAGCGGGAGGGGATCCCAGCGTGGCCCTCCCAGGCAGAAATTCCTTATGGAGCACTTGGGACAGACTGGGCGAGAGCTCAGGACTCGGTGCTTTTACAGCTCCCTCTTGTTTGTGGCGCAGCTCGCTCCTCCCCGTGCCCCGAGAGCCACCGGGGCTTGCGGCTGACCCCGGCCGGTGGCCACGGCTCCCCCGGCCCCGAGGAATCCCCCCTGCTCCCCGGGAATTCCCGCAGGGACGGAGCCGCATCGCTGCCGGGACACAGCCCTGCCCTCGCCTCGGGACCTGCTCCCCGGGAATTCCCGCAGGGACGGAGCCGCATCGCTGCCGGCTGAGCCCGCAGCAGAACTCCGCCAGGGCTCGCCTGGCCGGACGCAGCTGGACCTCAGTCCCGGGATTTTGTCGGGAAGTGCTCACAAGGAAGCTGTTCCACGGGCAGCAGGTACCGGCTGTGGCTGCCAGTGGCAAACCGGGGTGACAGAACGTGTGCTGCTCCTCAGGGCTCACCTGGGCCGGCTCCGGCACCCCCGCCTAGGGCAGGATACCCTTCCGGACACTCAGAGCCTGCGTAACCGCGGGTTATAAAAAGCATCCTCTGAAAAGATTTTCCTGCTGGGTAAAGGCCCATTACCAGGACTTCCTGGCTTAGGCAGCTGTATATAGCAGCAGTAATCCTATTATGCTTATCCTAAACCGTCCTCCACCGAGCAGTGAAGTGAACTTTACAGAACACTGGAAGCCCAATTAAGCCTCCAAGCCTGCTGCGAGCAGCTCAGTTCTGCCTCTGTGCAGCCGCAGGGTCACGGTATGATGGAAAACACAAACACCTGTACCACACGCACCCCAAAGGCTGTCCCCTGGCTTCAGGCAGCTGGTTCGAGTAAATGCATCCAGTTCTTTGCAGGAAGAGCCGTCCTACTGATTCTTTATGACAGAGAGCCCAAATCCATGCCCACATAGCTACGGCAGTAACGCTGCCCTCGCAAACGGCTGTGCCAAGGCTGAGGGCTGCTCACACACTTCTGCATTTTTGTTGCACAGCTTTGAGGACAAAGAAACCTGGTACTGATCAGCGAGGCCCTGAGCCTGGCCCTTCTGGAGAGGCTGTGTAAAGAAGCAATATTACACCTACAGCTGGGGTGCAGCCCTGGTGCCTGAACAGCTGCCTCAGGCTGTGCCACGGTGTCAAGGCAGCTTGGAATGGCCTAGCTGCTTCATTCCAGCTGCATGAGGCTGGATGACAACATCCATGTTTCTCCCAAAAGCTTTTCACACCTGACAGTCTTTGAATGCCTCCAGAAGAAGCTGAATATCAAGGAGGTTTCCTTGGCAGAAACCAAAGGGATGATCAAGGAGAGAGCAGCTGCAGCTGGAAAGGGCTAAATGGATGATTATCCTGAAATCTTAACACTGTTAACTAATGTCTTAAACATTGCTTTAAAAACCCCAACACAACTCAGTCCTGCACACAGCACATGTCTCCCTGCAGTGGCACTCTGCGTGATGCATGCCCAGGCCTGGACAGGACCAGACCTAACCCGAGGATGTCACAGCACATTTGCAGCACAGCATGAGGTGCTGGCACCACCCTGTGCATGGCCAGCATGGCTTAACTGCTAACCACCACTAAACATGGATTTCTGTGACTTTTTCAGAGCTTCCTTGTGCCTTTTCCTAATGGAGGCAGCATCTGACATGTAGCTCTAGAAATTAATATCTTCAAATGCTTGTTTTTTTGGTGTAACAGACTGAGACAGGCTAAATATTTGTACTCTTCTCTTGGCTGGCTGGTAACCTAGATACTATTAGTGAAGCACAACTGGGTCATGAGAATTAATATTAGCATCTGCGTTAGCTGCTTTATTTACAGCACTGTAGCTGTCAAAAGTTGTGGAAGCTTAAAAGGAACATGGTTTATTCATGCTGACACTAGCAATGGAATAGCTGGATGAAGGCTGGCTGGCTCCTCGGGACCAGGCTGGGCCCGTGGCAAGCACAGACCCAAGCTGGGCAAATGCCCTGTGAACAGTCTGGGGCGAGGAGGGACAGCTCATCCCAGCTCACATGGGCCAGCAAAAGCCTTGGCTGGCAGCACAGCCTAACACATCCCCTGTTTTTCTGTACTGCCCCAAACCAGAGTGAGAGTTTCTGGAAGAACACAGGAGGGAGGGACCCTTAGGTTATGGTTAAGTTGTAAAAACTCTGATCACTGTTTCAGTATAATTAAGGAATTAATTAACTTCCCAGCTCAGTAATTATGGAAGCTTCAGCCCCATGAAGTGGCACCAGGTCCCTGTGGGCCTGGCAGTGGTCAGCGGGTGGGAACACCCCGCAGGTCCTGCTTGGAGCAGAGGGAGGGCTCCGAGGGGGCTGCTGTGCGTGCAGTCAGCCTGGCAGGAGCCCGAGCACACAGAGCCTGGGGAGAACACCATCATCATTGTTTCCAGCCAAAGACCAGAAGAAGCAGTGAAGGGGGCCCGTGGCGCCTCTCCCCACCATGCTGCAGCCAGGAGCTCCCTGGGATGCAGGTGCTGTCACACCTGTGGGTGCCCTGCAGGGCCAGACTTGGCTCCACCCTGGAGCCTGCTGCTGTGACACAGTGGACTCCAGCCAGTGCCTCCTGCTGCTGCACCCCTGTGAGATGGCCACTACCTTCTCAAGCAGCTGCCACCTCCCTGCCAGGTTCTGTCTCCTTTCCAAAATCACCCCTGACCAAGAGCCAGCCATCCTGTAAACAAAGCCAGTGCCGGGTTTCAGCTTTATATGAACTGAGACAATACAAATTTCTGTGTGACTGATGTCTCAGCAAGGAGGTCTTTAAATAACTATTGGCATGGGGCTTTTTATCAGCAAAATTATTAGAAATATTTTATCTTATCAGTAAAAATTGTAGCAATTTATCACCCAGTCTGCTCAGAAAAACCGTGAACAAAGAAAACTAGAAAACAGTATCACAAACTGACTTTACTAGGCAACAGCACTGCCAATTCTCTGGGTACCCAAAGGTCATGTTAAACCAGTATAAAACAGCAGAGCAGACTTTGAGACACAGCCATTCCAGGCAGGAATGGTGCCCAGCGGAGCTGCCTTTGCCTCGTGCTCAGGCCAGGGCTGGAAAGAGCTTGGGAGCTGGGAGGGCAGGGCAGCAGTGCAGGGAGCGTGGCCCTGGCTCCCCTGCCCCATCACAGCTGCACTGCTCATCTTCCAGCACGTGGGTCAGGCAGATCACCACCTGTCCAGCCACTGCACCAGGAATGCAACTGCCTGCTGGACAGTCCAGGGACCGCTGCACTCACCATAGCATCCTCCCACGTGGGCCACAGAAATCCTCACCTTCCTCTTGTATTCCTGTCTCAATTCTGTATGGATAAATTCTTAAGCCATTATATCACAACAAAGGCAACATCTATTTTTTAAAATGAGGAATCTGGCGGCCCCAGAGCTGGAGGTATTGTTCTCCATTGGATTTGGATGGATCAGCTGCTGAGTTTCTTTTTTCCTTCAAGACACACAATTAGCCATCTGGAAGCTTCATCAACACACCAAAACAGCAGCTATAATTGTTCTTATTAAAGAAGAATCTAAATCTGTCCCAGAGAAAGCAAAACTCTCCCTAGCACATGAACCCATGGCAAGTCTGACCTCCCATAAGCAGCAGTAACTGGTGAGCAGAGAAACTGTGCCTGAGGCATGAGCTTTAGGGTGAGAGGGACGAGCTCTGCTCTCAGCTTTGCCAGGTGCTGTCCGTGGCACGGACCCACCGAGGCCTCCAGCCTGAGTACAAATATTCCCAAACTGCAAAATCCAGCAAAACCCAGTGACTTCCTCAGAGTGTATTTTACATGGCAAGGTAATGCCAGTCCTTGGAATTCTCCTGGCCTGCTGAGGCTGATGATGAGCAGACGAGAGGTGGGAGCAATAGGACTTTCCCCCAGCAGGTGACTTTGTCCTCAGGAGCACCACAGGGGCAGCACACAGGGTCTGCACTTGGCTTGGCAAACACCCCGTGCCAACCACGCCCCGCCTGTTCCACCCCCTCATCCCTGCTCATTCTGCAAACCTAGATCCTAAAGATCCCACTGTGCACATCCAGTGGCAGAAATTTGTCCCTGGAGGTTCTGATCACGTGTGGTAGTGGGCAATAGCTATTTGCATACAATCAAGGGTGGTTAACCTTGAGAATACATAACTGCTGCCTCAGCTGTCCAGAAACCCCACCCTAGGTCCCCCCCAATCCTGCTCACAGCAAACTGAATTTCCTTGAACAAGAAGGGCTTAGAGAGAACAAGGTCATGCTTCACTGCCCCCCCTCCACCAGCACTTGCAAATCCCACCTAAGGATTACACAGAATTCCTCCCAGCAGTAAAAGATCCAGGAGTACAAAGTAGAAGTATTTGGAAAATACTAACAAATGCTGCTCCTGGATCTGAAGAATGAGTTGGAGTTGTTTTGTTGCTCTCTGCATTGCTGCTGTGGGGCCAAGAGCTTGGTCCAGGGGCTGCTCTCCTCATCCAGAAGTTCATGGGAAGGAAATGCAAGGAGAACAGAAAATATATGAAGAACTGGTAGAAAAAAAAAGAGTTGTTCTGACTGGTTATTTCTGACAGAGAGCTCTGAGCTTCTGCTGGCTTTAGTTTTGCTAACTGTACTTTTTAATTTTGGCAAGGGTGCCTAGAACCCAGGAAAGGAATGCATTGTATATATAATTATAAATCAAAATATAATATAATACAATAAGTAAAATGAACACTGAAAAATACCACTCACTAGCTGCATATGACATCTACCTAATTGTTCCAGGCTGTGAGTCACCACTTGAATTAAAGAGGTGCAGCGAGGCGGCAGAGGGCCAGCTCTGCACACGCAGTCGGGCTCTGGCTCCCCTGGCACCCACCTCGTGTGGAAGTGAAATCCAAACCCAGCTCAGCTCCCCCCAGGGCCCTGAGCTCAGCCCTGTCCCACCTCAGTGCCCTCGCAGAAACCCCAGCACCAGCCTGTACCTCCTGTGTTTTATAGGCAAAGAGTTAAATGCCTGAGAAATGGGATCACAGACCTGAGACCAGCCCAAAGCAGCAAAAGAAATCCGGGGCTGGGGCAGAGCTAAACATCACCGTAAAAGGCAGACACTGGAACCTCCAGGAGACGGACACCTACACCGGGGCAGTCCTTTCCCATAGGAAAACAGGGAGAAAGAGAGGTTGTTGCCATGCCCTGAGGGCTGGAGCACATGTTTGTGACCAGAGGAGCCAGTCCAAACTCTAATCCCTGCCCTGCCAGGCTGCAGCAAACCTTGGTTAGCTCTTGTTTGCAGCGAGAGAAACGATCTGACAGTGCTGCTCAGCTTTAGTGCTGGGCCATGGGAGGCTGTGAGAAGCAGAAAAAGCTGGTGCAATTGGTGTTTTTAAGTGACCACTTAATCATAGAATACTCTGAGTTTGCAAGCACCCACAAGGATCATTGAAGTACAACTCCTGGCCCTGCACAGGACAGCCCCACCAAGTGTGATCAAGGATTTAGAGAATGGAAATGTGAGGGTGAGAGGGACAAGGATGCAAATTCAACAGGTCTCTGCTGCTGACCTTAATGCCCTGAATGAAAGATCAAATATGCATGGAGATAACGAGGAGGAGGATGGGTGTAAGAAGAAAACATCACCCTGTGTGCAGTAACACACACCCCAAACACATCTGCACACACAGACCTGCACCCTGAGCTGCGGTGCCCAGGCCAAGCCACCAGCCACAGCAGGACCTTTCCTGAGCCCCCTGCTCCTGCTGCTCCTGTGACAGCTGCTTGTGGACTTCCAAAAACCAGCAGTGCAAAATAATTTACTGCTGCTTCTCTGCAAGATGTCAGGATCCCATAATAATAAGTCATGATGATTTCACAGCAGCTTTAAGCCAGTTTCCATCCTGCTGCCAAAGCCATGTGTCCTTGGCTTTAAACAGTTTCCTCCCCACTGGAATTCAGCCACCTCTGCACTGGGACACACTGGGATTTTAATCCTGTAATTGACAGCATCAATCATGGCCTCAGGGGCTTTCCTGGGAGCGAGGAACATGCTGCAGCATCCTTCAGTTCTGTTTTCAGACAATCAAATATTTCCAGCAAGCTGTTAATCTTTGAGAAGTGAGCTGGGCTTTGGTCATCATTACTTAAATGGAGTGGATGGCAGAAGGTAGGTACCTGAAAACTCAATAAAAACCCCAGCCAAAAGGTGTGAATATTTCATTCTTCTTCTAGAGCAGCAGGAATGTCACAGGATGTGACAAAGCTGATGGCTTGCTGGCTTGCAGCTCTGGCTGGCCAAAACAAGGCAAAAAAGCCTTTATTACATCTTTTTCTTTACAGGATTCCAGAAAAGCTCTCGGTCTTTTTGAAACTTCAGCAACAACCTGATAAGACTGGGAGTATTTCCTTTGCAGGGTTTTGGTTCCTAATGCACTCTACGTTTGTGATGCTTGGGATGGGAAAGACAATTATTCAAGCCCATAAATCAAGGCTCCCAACACCTTGTGTGTGGTTTCAGTGAAGCAGATTTGTTTACAGCATATTAAGGGCACTGGGAGGTTTGAGCATTTTTACCAGCTGTTCCTTGTGATTTTTTGGCAGCTCTCAGGATGTCACTGTCATTGTCATTCCCAGCATATCTCGAGATGGCTCTCAGAAGCCCAGGGAATGGCAGCCAGGCACTCGGGCACCCTCCCAGAGGTTCACTGTGCCCTGCACTCTCTGTTGTCTTTGGGAAAGGAAAATCCCCCCATCTGCTGTGCCTTGGAGCCTGAGAGGTCTGTGGGTCAAGAAGCTCCTCTCTTTGAATGCAAGATGCAAAGACAAAAAGGAAGAACACTTTAAAAATATTACTTTAGCCCTTTCAGAGCTTCTCACTAGAAGGTTTTGACTCACTGAGAGAAACAAAAAGGTATTAACTGTGATGCTGAAAATAGAGCCCCTTGCTCTCAGGCTGAACCCAGCCAGGGACTTTCCAGAGGATCTCATGGCACACCTGGTTCATGTGATTGTCCCCTACAGTTACTCTTTCTGATCTTTTGATCCACATCTGTTTTCCTCTGCAGGAAATTAACTGCTGTGCTTGGTGGCTGCTCCTTCATCTGGTGAGGGATGGATCTCCATGGGTCTTGTAAGACCTTCAAGATATACAGGCTGTAATTTGGGTGTTTCCCTTTCTTGCACATGAAATTAATTTTTGGTTTGCTCCTGCTACAGAGCTGTTTTGTGTACGTATTTTCTGTGTATAGAGCTGGTTTGTTAATGTATTTTCTTTCTTCATTGATAATGTTTCAAGTGACTGTGATACATTTACCTGTGAACTCCAGCAACAGAGTTCCACACTTTGTCCTGGGACAAGGCTCACTCACTTAATGCAAGGAATTAACTCAGATACTGCTGATGACCATGTTGATGCAGTACTTGCTCTTGACACTTTCAAACTTGATTACAGGCAGAAGAGCCCTTTGCAGGGCCATCAGGATAACTACAGATTGAAGGGCTTTACCATGTTCACAGATCAAGCTTATCTCAGCCACAATTTAGGCTGATGAAACAATCAGTCCCACTACTTCACGGAACAGGCTTTTAAAACCCTGTCATTAGAAAGGTTAAAAAAAAACTGTAGTCTCAGCTCTTCCCAATGCAAAACCGAGCACAAATTAGTAGAAATCGACGCCTCAACACAACAGTGTAATTTGCATTTAGACTGCTAAAGAGTTGAGCACAAACCCACACTGAGACCGAGAACATCAGAGTGCACAGTGACACTGCTGGGCCAGAACGGGGATCTGGGGCAGGAACCAAATGACAAAGGGCCTGGGCATGACAGGGTAGGAATGATGGAATGCCTGGGGGAGAGTCAGTCCCAAGGGGGAGGAATAGCACATGCTGTTAAAGCACACAAACTGGAATTAGGTAGTCTGGGTCCTTTTCCCAATTATGGCATTTTGGATTTGTTCTATGACCTTGAGTAAATAATTTATCATCTTTGTGCACAGTCTCTTCATCTCTAAAAGAAGGTTAATAGCTACGGCTCAGAAAGGTTGGCTTTTCCTGGCTTAGGTGAAGGTATGAGTCAGGGCAGACTTTGGCAGATGTGCTAAGAGACACTACAGAGGTAAAAAGTGTAAATAATTACTATTTCTTTTACCTGAGGTAGGTGATAATCACAGATGTGTTAGTGGTGCAGCACTGACCAGAAGAGTTGCCTGCCATGGCAGCAGGATGAGTCGCCAAGCCAAGAAGAATAATAGAATATTGTATTTCCTCTAGGTTTTCTGCAACCTAACTGTAATGCACAGTAGATATACTCACTCGGAATCGTGCAAGCTGGCTGAGGGTGATACAAAATCCCTCACACAGAGCAGTTTGGATGTGACCACGTTTTCAATCCCTTTCTACAGATGTTGTCGCTCCTAGTGCACAACACTCCTCCCTACAGAACCTTCCTGTCTGCTTTGGGTACCTAAAATGGATTTTTGGAGTCCATAACCAGCCATTTTTAGTGCACTCCAGAGTCACACATAACATTCAGTGACTTGATCAACACAGCAGTGACAGAGCCGATAGCAGGGTCTGACGGAAGTACTGAATTTCTGTGAACAGCCAGCATTTGCACAAAGACACCCGAGTAGAGAATTTATCTCCCAATAATTAGAAACCCTTTTAAGTCAAGCTATAATGCTGATGGTCTGTGTAATTTTGTATTTACTTCTTGTTTCCAGTAATATTGGTACTGTACAGAGTCTCCTTCATGGTAAGTGCCCACAGAACACCACGAAATCCCTGTGCTGCTCTCCCTGCTGTGTGTTAGCGGTGTGAAAATGCAGACCCAACTGGTTCTCCCTGTCTCAGTGCTGGCCTGGATCCCTGCAAAGTCGCTGACTTCCACCTCAGTGCACAGCAAAGAGAAAATCCAGGAGCAGTAATGCTGCTGTGGCATCAGCCTCTGGCAGCCTCCGTCTCACCAAGGGGACACGTGGGGACACTGGGACTACACAGGGAGCAGAGGGAGCAGAGCTGGGTCTGGCAAGGCAGGGCCCTCTGCGGTGTCCGCGCTGCTCTGCTCCCTGTGGGCTGTGAAACAACCCCTCTGTGCCCCACCAGGACGCAGGCCATGCACTGCTAAGGTGAATAACAAACCAGCCTGGACTGCAGATAATTTTCCTGGTCATACAACAGCCAACAGCATCCATTCAATTCTATTGAATTGCTTAGATTTCGGTATCTTTTATAAAAAAGAAGCCATGTGTGCATATAAGGGAGCTCACATTTTAGGAGCTTCCTATTATAGATGTCGTTCCCAATGGTTAGCTCATCCAAGTGTGACTTGAGTAGCCCACATCATCAATATTAAATGTGACATTTACTATCAAGAGCAAAGTTTTGGGGCTGCTGCCAGCCCCACTCACAGAGCTGTAAATATTTTGATCACGGAACAGGCAGGAGAAGGAGCGGCTCAGCCCTCGCTCACGGGGACACCAGCAGGAGCTGACGGTGTTTGCACAGAGCCCCGAGGGGCTCAGCAGGGGCAGCCTTGGCAGGAGCCTCCTCGGCTGGGCAGCCAAGGCTGTGAGCAACCCTGTGCCCAGGCTGGTCCCTGCGCTGCTGAGCACGTGACGGGCACATGGAGAGGATGGAGATGTTCCCTGGTGTTCCCTGCAGTGGGGGCACATGGGGAGGATGGAGATGTTCCCTGGTGTTCCCTGCACTGGGGGCACATGGGGAGGATGGAGATGTTCCCTGGTGTTCCCTGCAGTAGGGGCACACAGGGAGGATGGAGACGTTCCCTGCACTGGGGGCACACGGGGAGGATGGAGATGCTCCCTGGTGTTCCCTGCAGTGGGGGCACGCTGCAGAACAGCTCCCCCAGTCCTGCACATGCCTGCACTGACCTGAGCACTCGGCACAGCCTGGGAACAGAGCAGCCCCAGCACCCTGGGGAGAACCCGTGGCCCACCACAGCACCCAGTTTCCAACAGGTCCCTCAAACAGGATCAGCAACATGCTTCCTTCCCTTCTGGACGCCAGCTGAAGTCTGGCAAGTGATTTGTGCAATGATTTGACCCTCTGGAGGTGCTTTACAAGCGGTTTGCTCATGGCTGTGGCCAGCCGGGAGCTGCAGCTGTCTGGGGTGTTTACCCCCAGCTGAATCCCACACGTCCGTTCCCATCCCCGTCCATGGAGCCTGGGCACTGAGCTGGGCTTTGCTGCAGCTGCTCTGTGCCAGGAGCTGCTGGAGGCAGTGGGATCTCTGCTGAACAGTACACACAGGTACAAAGCCGAGGAGCTGCTGTTTCAAATAGGTTGTGTTTCAACAGTATTTTAAGGGGACGACCTTTTGGAAGACAATCAACTGTGTTTTTGTGAATGTGACCCTACACACACGATGAAGTCAGCAAGGTCTCATTGCTAAGGAATGGAGAAGCATAATAAAAACTGCAAATACCAAACAGCTTCATTACTTCCATTATCATCTTTTATCTTTAATTGCATGTATCAATTTTTAATAAAGAAACTTCATGTGCCTATGAGTTTGATCTTACTGAGGGAGACTTTCATTGACTGCAGGAACACAGCCAGGCTAGCTGGGCCTTGCAGACAGAAACAAGGTGGAGCAGGATCGAGCACCTTAGTTGTTGTGGTCTGCATTGTTAAACCTTACTTGGTGTCATTTAATGTTATTAGCCCTCCTGCACCAGAGGGATTTTACTGCTCCTCCAAATAATGACAAATGCTGCAGCTGGACAGAGATGAGCTATTCAGTCCCGTGATAACTGCTGTACAATGATAGTGAAGAAGCATTCACCAAAAACTTCCCTGGTTAATGATGTTTAATTCATTATTAAATGCAGCTCATTGCTGTTGGAAATAAGGCCATTTAGCAGACATCAGCTTTGCTAATATTGCTGAATGTCTTGCAGTGGTCAGACAGCAGGGGGGAAGGCAAGTTTTAAAAATATATTTTCACTTAAGAATAAAAATTTTTAAAAATTCTGCCAGTGTTTAGTAACAAAATAAAGCCTAATATCATCTAAATCTCTTGCTTCTCTGTAAAATCAGAGTACTCAGTTGTTTGCTCCTGGAACTAACATCTCCTTTACATGGGATTTTAAAGGTGAATTTCAGTGCAATAAAACCTCTGTATTCAGCACTTGTTGCCCTCCTGCTCCCCACATGCTGTTCCAGGAATACAGGAATTTAAAGCACAGCCTGTCTCTAAGCCTTTCCTCACAGCCACTGAGCCCACAGGCTTCCCCCAGCAGGGACAGGTTCTCCTGCTCCTGCAGGAGCTCCCAGCCAAGCTGCAGCCCCACACCTGAGGGGTCTCAGCTGTGACACAGGGCAGGGCACACCCGAGGGGTCTCAGCTGTGACACAGGGCAGGGCACACCCGAGGGGTCTCAGGTGTGACACAGGGCAGGGCACACCCGAGGGGTCTCAGCTGTGACCCAGGACAGGACACACCCGAGGGGTCTCAGGTGTGACACAGGACAGGACACACCCGAGAGGTCTCAGGTGTGACACAGGGCAGGGCACACCCGAGGGGTCTCAGGTGTGACACAGGACAGGACAGACCCGAGGGGTCTCAGGTGTGACACAGGACAGGACACACCCGAGGGGTCTCGGCTGTGACACAGGACAGGACACACCCGAGGGGTCTCAGCTGTGACACAGGGCAGGGCACACCCGAGGGGTCTCAGGTGTGACACAGGGCAGGGCACACCCGAGGGGTCTCAGGTGTGACACAGGACAGGACACACCCGAGGGGTCTCAGGTGTGACCCAGGACAGGACACACCCGAGGGGTCTCAGGTGTGACACAGGGCAGGACACACCTGAGGGGTCTCAGCTGTGACACAGGACAGGACACACCCGAGGGGTCTCAGGTGTGACCCAGGACAGGACACACCCGAGGGGTCTCAGGTGTGACACAGGACAGGACACACCCGGGGGGTCTCAGCTGTGACACAGGACAGGACACACCTGAGGGGTCTCAGCTGTGACACAGGACAGGACACACCTGAGGGGTCTCAGCTGTGACACAGGACAGGACACACCTGAGGGGTCTCAGCTGTGACACAGGACAGGACACACCTGAGGGGTCTCAGCTGTGACACAGGACAGGACACACCCGAGGGGTCTCAGCTGTGACACAGGACAGGACACACCCGAGGGGTCTCAGGTGTGACACAGGGCAGGGCACATCTGAGGGGTCTCAGGTGTGACACAGGACAGGACACACCCGAGGGGTCTCAGGTGTGACCCAGGGCAGGTTCCCACTGCACCCCACCACACCCGGGCTGCTCATGTGCCACGGGCGCTGCAGGCTGGCCCAGATGGTGCTCTACTTCCAAAGCTCATTAGGGAAAGGTGTTCGGTGGCTCATGTCTAATACCACATAAACGTTTCTCCAAGCCCTCGAGTACAATTCCCAAAGCCTTTCCCAAGCTGGAGACCTCTCTTTTGATCTGCAGACCCTGCACTGGCCAGGGCCAGAGCTGTGCTGGCAGGGCAGCCAGGTACCTCCAGTATAACACCCCCTAACGTGAGGAGAGCAAAGCTATCAACTCTGTGACTCGGGTCTCTGCTGTCTCAAGGCCCCCGTCCGTGCTAACACCACAAAATGCCACAGCTCATTGCACAGAGAAGTGAAGGGCTGAGGGGGCAGGAGACACGAGCCACCCTCCTGCGGTGGCCTGTGTGCTCCGTGGGCTGCATAAACCCAAAGATCTTTCTGACAAACGGATGTGCTAAGGGTACTGCCTCCCTTCTCTGTCCCTCCTCTCTCTTGCTGGGGATGGCTCTCAGCCCTCTCAGCTCCTGGGTGCTGCAGCTGCCCAGGCAGACAGCACCTGGCATGTCAGAAATGCAGATAAAACCAACACACCAACCACCAGCCACAACAGCGAGCAGAGTCGAACAGACTGGGATCACATCAAACTGATCAAATAAGCACGTAGATCTAGTGGTTTGCAACATACGATTCCCAAAGCAGCCACCCAGGAGCACCAGAGGCAGGCGGCAGGAGCTGGATTGCTGTGGAGAAGACTGCTTTTCCCTGGTGGGATGGGGCACATCAGACTGCTCAGCACAGTTTTTCACTCAGCCCTCCTCAGACAAGCAGAGTACTGCAGACTGAGGGAGCTGAGGTGCCAATTTCCTCCAAGAAGATATCTCAGCATTAATTCATATCTTTTGAGCTAAAAAAAAGATGTACAGGGTAATGTCAGGTTATAAAACAGGCCCTTGACTTGCCCTGGTTTAATTAAGATAATGAGAAATGTAGGATGATGAGCTATGGTTCTAGACAGCAGGAAAAAAGGATGAAGAGCAATTACATTTGGAACAGAAAAGAATCTATGGAGCTAGAAGCTGAGGAACAGGCTGTGACAAAGGGGATGTCTACAGGAGATTTATTGGTACTGAAAATAGAGCAGGGCAGGACTGGGTGACTGGAGAAGTTTGGTGAAGCAGAGCCTTCTGCACCTGGAAGGCAGGTACTGCTGCAGCCAGCGGGTCTGCTAGGTGGAGGAAAAAAGAGCTGGCAGCTCTCACACGGTCCCTTGGAGACACAGTCACGGGCAGGTCTGTGCAGCAGGGCTGCCCCCAGCCCCCCCGGCCCCAGGGCAGCCCCCCCGGCCCCAGGGCAGCCCCCCGGCCCCAGGGCAGCCCCCCGGCCCCAGGGCAGCCCTGGCTGCCAGGCAGGGAAGCCTGTGCACACGCGGTGTGTTGAGCACTCCCAGCAGGCTCTGACAAACAGCCTGAGCATGTGTTTAAGTCTCACAGATTTCAGTGAGACTTGTGTGGACCCAAGCTGAAGCATCTGTTCAATCACTCTGCTGAATTGAGCTCAGCCACTCCCAGCACCCAGACATACACAAGAACATTTCTTCCTTGATGCAAAATGCTGGGAAATCCTGTATAAAACTGGTCTTACTGTGAGAGACTATTATCTCTGCTAGCTCTGCATCAAACCCAGAAGAGGTTCAGTACTTTGTAGTTTAAATACAGTCTGTCCTCCCCTAAGCATAGCCCCATGTCTTATTTTTGCCCCAGCTCAGAGCCCACCCTGATAGTAATTTGGGTGAAGGTGTGAGAGAACCCAGAGTTCTTTGCTGATGCTTTCCTAATTGCAATAACTCTAATAATGTAGTAACACCTCCCCCATCCCACCAGCACCGGAGCCGGTGTGACTGAATTTACCATTCTGCAGCAAATTTGCTGTTTGCTTCTCCTGTACCATCACTTCCACTCATTGCCTGCAAAAGAGACCCCTAAAGCACAGGTCTGCCCTGTCTGCTTAACTTGGAAAACAGCTGAAAACTGTACTCCAGGAAATCAGGATCACATGCTGCACTGGGACAGAGGGGAAACTCCACACGGGTCTGTATGTGTATGCTGCATAATTCACCAGCACCACAATTAATCCCGATCACGTAGCTTTACAAGAAGTGCTTCTGCAGAGTAATTAAGCTTATGACAGAGCAAACTGGGTTCAACTTCAGTATTAAAAGAGCAGTCAGAGAAACACCTGGGAACAACGGGCGTGAAGAGGAGAGTTTAGAGAAGTGACAGTTGATCCATACTGGGGTGACATGAGACATATTACATACCTCCTTAATAAATATACATTTAATTTCTGACCTACTGTGTCAAACCCACTTGTCTGACACTATTGTATTACATTTCTGTGCTGTTTTTATAGGTTGAGTCCCAAGAACCATAATTTATTGACACTACTTTATAAATCTTTAAAAGGGCAAGAGAGACTGACTTAATCAGAATGAATCGTTTCCCTTCTGTTTGGACTAGTTTAAAATCAGTTTCTTGCTACTTGACACAATTTAAATGACTAATTATGACTTGATTTTCTCCCCTCCCTATCCCTTTGAATCATAATCAGTGCTTTCAGCTCATGAATTTACCATTCTCAGAGACTATTAAAGAAAGACTTGGTCTTCTCCATGAATAGTCTAATTTATGCAAGCTCCCAATCGACTTCAGAGAACCGAGTGATTAATTCACAAATAATTTATCTGACAAATGTTGCTTCCCCTCTCCCCCTTCCCACCCTTGCAAACTGCCTGTGGGTGAATTTGAAATTTCTCAATTACTCATTATTCAGAATTCTTGCGGGTTTTTCCCCAGTAAATAATTTTTGCTCTAAACATTGAGTAGCTGCAGTGCATGTGAGCACACTTTGTGCTTCCAAAGCCACGTGGCCTCATTTCGTCCCACAGCCAGGATGGTTTCCACACCTAACCAGCACAGAAGCAATGGGGAATGCTACTTTCTGACACACAAAATTACAGCTAATTCTGTATTATCTTCAATTATTTATCTATAGGCCCACTTTGAAGTATTTTAGGCAAGAGTTACATAAGAGGAAAGTATTGTTATTCCTTCACGTGCCCTCCTTTTCCCGGGATGGTGCTCCTGGCTCCGGCGTGAGCAGCTCCAATGCTGCTCCGGGACTCGGGAGGGGATCTGCGGGGGCAGGAGGGGATTCACGGGAGCTCGGGGTGCGGCTCTGCCTGTCCCCGGCACGCCCAGCGCAGGGAGATGCCCTGCTGGTCCCCGCTCCCACACCCTGAGACGAGGATGCTGAGCCGCTGGGCACGGGCTTCAAACGGCCACGGATGGAGCCGGTGGGGTTGTGCGGCCCCGGGGACAAACCAGGGACAAACCAGGGACAAACCAGGGACAAACCAGGAACAGCTCCAGGGATAAACCAGGGACAAATCAGGGACAGCCCCAGGGACAAACCAGGGACAAACCAGGGACAAACCAGGGTCAAACCACGGACAAAACAGGGACAAACCAGGGTCAAACCAGGGACAAACCAGGGACAGCCCCAGGGACAAACCAGGGACAGCCCCAGGGACAAACCAGGGAGAAACCAGGGACAGCCCCAGGGACAAACCAGGGACAAACCAGGGACAGCCCCAGGGACAGCCCCAGGGACAGCTCCAGGGATAAACCAGGGACAAACCAGGGACAGCCCCAGGGATAAAGCAGGGACAGCCCCAGGGACAAACCAGGGACAAACCAGGGACAAACCCCAGGGACAAACCAGGGACAAGCCCAGGGAGAGGGGCCGAGCACCCGGGGCCGTGGGTGGGCTGCAAATAGCAGCCAGGGCTGTGCCAGCACCCGGCAGGGTTCCGGGGTCCCCCAGAGACCTCCCTGGCACCCGAGTTCCCAGCAAACGTGTGCACGCTGGGCTCTGGGACCTCTGTGCGACTGCCAGCCCTCCTGCCCGGTGTCACCAGCCCTACAACACCTGGGGCTGACCTGGCACAGCCCAGGCCTTTGTGGGCAGCAGCTCTGAGCCACTGAGGCAGGGCCAGGGGCTGCGAAGAGAAGCTCCTGACTTGTCAGGAGACAGATCCTAATCTGACAGTGAATTCTGGGCAGCCACTTACTCCACTCTTTATGGAGAAGGTTCTTCCACCTTTTGGGCTTAATATTACATGTAAATAGAATTGATTTATGTCTGGAGAAGAAGCTCCTCAGTGAAGGAAAACAGCCAAGGTCTGCAGAGGGAGGTTTGTCAGGGAACATGTGACATCTCTCCTCCAGCAAGGGGCTTCTTCTGTAGAAAACCCTTCACTGGAGAGGTGCTTGAGGCTGACAGGGCTTCATCTAATTTAAATGAAATAACTCCCTGGCTTGCCCTCTGACCTCTGGTTCTTGCTCATTGTCATGGAAAATGGACAGATGAAACCAGAAAGAATTTGAAGGAGAACTTAACTAAATTGAAATTGTAGCCCTGGAGCCTTGTTTGTCAGCCTGTTTCTGCAGTGGCCCTGCTGCTAAATAACTGAACAGCGACACCTGACTAAGCACACGTTACAAAGCGAGTCAAGGGAGGGCAGGTAAGTAAAGGCAGCCTGTCCAACAGCACTCTGGTCCCTGGCAGGGCCTGCCCTGCCTGCAGCCCAGCACGGCTCAGCCTGCGTGGAAAGGGAAGCTGGCGTGGCTGCTGTGTCTCCACAGAGCCTTCTGCTGGCCCTTGCTCCTGCCAGAGGCAGGGACGGACAGAGGGCAGGTACCAGGACTTGAACCAGGTCAGGGGGACAGGAAGGAGGTCTGGAGGGCTTATGAACGTGTGTGGGGATGGGAGTTTCCTGCTCCGCTTTATGGCCCCTCTGACCCTATCTCACTTAGCAACAGTGGGGGGAAGAAAAGAAAAGCAGGTATCTATGATGCATAAATAACCTCGTTGCCATGACAGCAGCAGTATCTGCAAGCACTATCAGCATTGAGAGCTTTTAGGTAAATGAGACCTGACACCCTGCTCACAAAATGAAACTCCTGGGTTAAGCAGGTGAAAAAGAAGTCAAGTCATCTGCCAAAGGGCAAAGGGCTGGATACAAGTGGTTTGGTTTTAAAGAGATTTTTGAGCACAACAGATATTCCATCACCATGCCTTTGTAAGGAAACCTTACAAAGTGTGTGAGCGGCAGGCTGGGCTGTGGCACAGCAGGATGTCACAGAAGTGATGCAGCAGTTGCAGCACCATCACATCACCCCTTGAGGCCCTGATGGCCTGAGCTCGCCACGGTGTGTCATCCTGCCCCGTGGCTGCTGTGACACCGGGCACTCACCGAGGAGCTGCTGTCTCTGGAAGATTTTACACACTTCCCAAGGGCCCTCTTCTGTTTTCATAAATGAACAATGAACAGTGACACACTCACTGCAGGGAGAGCCAAACTGTCAGCATGGACATGGGGGGCCAGGTTTGTCTGTGCCAACAGAGAGGGGCACAATGGATCATCCCAGTGCTCTCATTCATCATCATCACCATCATCATCATCTCCCAGTGCAATCAAAACCAGCGAGGCCTCTCAATTTCCCCTTTTTGTTTGCAGTGAGCTGCCTCTTGCTTTTCAAGACCACTTGGAAAAGAGAAAGGGAGGGCAAGGAGAAGATGGGGTCACTGACACTCTGTGATGGGATGGGGAGACTGGCCTTTTCAGAATATTCACCTTTGAGACATAAGGGAAATGCAAGGTGGGTGCTGTGGCTCGGCTTTGTGTGTGCTTTATCCAGCTCTGCACCTCCAGAAACCAAGCCAGAGCAGGAGAACACAGAAGTAGTGTTCTCTCTGCTGCACAGCCTGGCTGAATGCTGAGCTCTGGGTGCCCCCTTTGCCTTGATAATCCTGCCTTGTTCAAGTCCAAGGAGTGACAATCTTGGATGAGGCATTTCCAGCCAGCGGAGGTCCTCTGCTGGCTCAAGTGACCAATCAGCGCCCCAACACCTCTGGGGTGAGCTTTCCCCTGCCTTCCCTGTCTTCAAACACATGCCTAATAAGCTTAATGTCCCAGGTAATTACTTCAGGAGAGCTGATCTGCTATTCCACGCTGGCAGCAGTAGGCCTGGTGTCAACCAAACCCGGGGAGAAATCTCTCACAGATAAGACACAAGGCAGCAAGGACAAAGCAGACCAGCAGCTCCCCTCACCTTTAAGCACTGTTTCAGGGACTTTTTCCCCAGAGCATTTTTTGAATATGATCTGCAAGTATTCAGTACAATTGAGGGGGTTGGTTTTATCCCAAAAATGCATTGCTCAGTCTTAGGTTTGTGCTTCTGGAAACTGATGTCTGTATTGAGGGGGTCACTGCCATGCCTCCCCCGTGCTCCTGCCCTCCCCTCCCATGACTGTTTCCATATCCATCGTGTCCAGCCTGATGGTGAACTGGGCCAGTGCCTGCTTCCAAGTTTATTTTTAAAAACTGTTTTGCTCTGCATGATTACTGGTGCCAATGCAAATCTCTGCTGGTCCCAGACGGAGAAGAGAGGCCAAGAGGTCATTCCTGCTGCAGATGTACCCCAGCCCCTCCTGCACTCCCTGCTGGGGCCCAGGAAAGCCTTTGCCAGGGGGCACCATACCCATAGGCTGAGCCCTGAAAGTGACCCCTCTTATGTGAACTAATGACTCCAAATGTTCCATGCAGAGTACTCCAGGAGAAAATTTCCCTCACTGACTGCTACTGCTCTCCAAAGAACCACTCCAAAAGTGTTCTCTGTATATCCCACTTTGGGAATTACTAGTGTAACTAGTCTGTATTTTCCCCAGGGAAAAAACAGAAGGTTTTTTCTGAAACATTTTTTCTCCTTACTGGAAAAAACTTCATTACTGGAGTTTTGAACATGAGGTGTAAATCTTTCTTTTAGATCATTAACTCTTCCTTGGCTCTTTTAATTTTTTCAACTGTCTCTTAAAGACATGCAGGTGCTGGAGGAGGGGAGATGTGCAAGAGGAAGCCTCTGTGAGGAGCTTGTGGAGGGAACAGGAATGAACCTGTTGGTATGAAGCCCTGATGGCCTTTTTGGCCCCTTTTTTGAAAGGAAGGGGGATCCAGAGGTAATGCCAACCTGTGACTCGCAGCTTGTACCTTCAGATTTAATTTTACCAAAAATCAGCACGTAGCACGTACTGCATGCACACCCCTTTGTCAGCCAGCAGGGTCTGGTGATGCTGCAGCAGCTGGTGGGTGCTGCAGGACTCTCTGGGAGGACAGAGGGAACAGATTCACCCTGCCTGTACAAGGCACTCAGACTTACACAGCCCATGGGGTGTCCTACACATCCCTTCTCCTTTCTGGAGGATGGATACAGACTCATGAACTACCAAGGAAACCATCTACATTCACCTACTTAAGACAGAAATAAGTACACTGACTTAAATGGGAAATATCCAGCAAGCTTTTCCCAACATTTCCATCTCCTTGCCCAGTAACCTTATTACAGCCAGACAAGTGACCAGGGCTGGCCTTGTTTAGGTTTCTCAGCAAGCATAAGAAGATTACTATATACATCTTATGTCTGTGGTGATAAGCAGCTTAGACAATATGACTAAGGGTCACTCCACACAATAGGTCTATGGAATTATTATCAGTTTCTGGTGGGCAATGAAGTGAGCTGAAGGTTTCCAGCATGCAGCCTCAGGGCTTTGCCACTAACCAAGCAGCTCCGTGCTAAGACTGGAGCTTGTCAAGAGGCTGGTTTTTTGTTTTCCATAGGAAGTAAGGACATTTTGACATTTAGTGCATGAAAACATTTCTGAAAATATGTTTCAGATAAATAAGAACATTTTGAGAATACTGAAAAAGTTTGTTCCAATTGTGATCTTAAGAAATAGTGTGTGATAGAAAATAGGATAAGCCTTGGAAAGAAAAGTCATTCCAAAACCAAAGCAAAGTTGGAGCATCTCAACTTCACTGAACACAGTATCCCCTTGCTGTTTTCTTCCACAACACACACCTCCACTGGTAGTCCTGTCCAGGACAGGCAGGCAACACACCTCACCCTGTGGGCAGCCCAGTGCTCAGGCAGCTCCTCAGGGAGCTGCTCCTTCCCTGGAGGGCAGCAGTACTGACTGACCCCTCCTGCCCCACAGAACCCCAGCTCAGGGATCCCAGCAGCTGCTGCCCTGCACCCCCAGCTCTGGGTGCAAACCACTTCTTGGCCTCAGCACACAGCTGAGATCTGCTCCTTTGGGAGCTACATCAGCCCAAACTAATCCCAAACTTGGAACCACCACAGTGCAGAAGAGCAGCCAAACCTGCTTTCAGCATGAACTGCACGGGGGGCTGGAGCTGCTCACAGGAGCCAGGCAGGAAGCACTCTGCTCCTCCCTGGTTTCCAGCGTTATACAATTCCTTCACTCAAAACTGGAGCCACATTTCCCCTCCACTCCTCAGGTGTGTGCTACCCTGCAGATTTAGAAGCACTTCAGTGCTGTGCTGCACCATCCAGTAACATTTTGAGGCTGCAGCACAGTGCATTAGGAAACAGGTCAAAATGCCTTTGACTGAATTTGTTAAGGGAAAAAGCAGTGCAACATTAAGGAATTCAATAGATAACGTGGCTCCAGGTGCAGGCAAAGCCAACTGACCCGTGGTCCGACTCTGAACACTTGCAAATGTCAAGTTACGGGTTGCAAAAGGAGAACCTGAGGTGTTTTAACTGTATCAGGACGTTCTGACTCTTAAAACGCCATTGCTTGTCTCAAATTCTTCCATCCTGTTTCTGGTGATCACTGGGCCTCCGTGGCTGAGAAACAGAGTGGGTTCACCTCCAGCTCCTGCTGGGCTGGCCCCTGGCTACTGCACAGCCTGTGTGACACCAGGGACAGCCGGGCTGGCCCCTGGCCACTGCACACCTGCAGCCCTCTGTGACACCAGGGACACCCTGGCCTCCTGGTGAAAGCCCCCTGTGAGCCCCGGGCCTCGCTGCACCCCCTGAGCTGAGGGGTCTGGAGGGGAGGGAGCAGCCTGTGCCTCAGCTGGAGGGCACCGAGGGTTGGGCAGGGCAAGGGGGAGGCAGCGTGGGGCCAGAACGTGCCCGGTGTGGGGAGACAGCCTGGCACAGTGCTGGGTTTGGATTTACAGACAGCACATTCCCACTGGGGAGGGGACGGTGTCTTTGAGAGGGAGCAGGAAAGGGGAAAGGAGATCATGTTTTCTCAATGCTCTTATCTGAAGCAAACCCTTAATAAGGATTGGGATGAGCCTGGCTAGAAGGGAGGGTTCCCTGTGACATGGTGAAGAGCTGGTGGCAGGTGGGGGGCGAGTGTGGGGGCTCAGCTGGCCCGGGAGGTGCTGGCAGAATTGTCCCCAGTCCAGAGGAGAACAAGGGCACGCTGCCATGCCAGGCTGCCTCTGCCAGCCAGCACTGCCCGGGCTGACAGCGCTGGTCACTGCCTCTGCCCTGCAGAAGGGCTTGGAACACTGACTGGGCTAATAATGACAAATACTGCCTTGGGCAGGCGGAGCAAGGCGTCCTCCTGAACCCAAACCCCTCAGACAGGGACAGGATGCAGCAGGACTCCTCTGGCACCTTCCTTCCCTCCCCACCAGGACCTGTAGCATCTGTTAGTGTGTGCTGGGGTGTGTTAGTGTGGGCTGCGGTGTATTGGGGTGTGCTGGGGTGTGCTGGCTGTGCTGGGGTGTACTGGGGTGTTCTGGGGTGTGCTCGGGTGTTTTGGGGTGTGTTGGGTTGTTCTGGGGTGTGCTGGGGTGTACTGGGGTGTTCTGGGGTGTTTTGGGGTGTGTTGGGTTGTTCTGGGGTGTGCTGTGTTGTTCTGGGGTGTACTGGGGTGTGCTGGGGTGTTTTGGGGTGTGCTGGGGTGTATTGGGGTTGTTCTGGAGTGTGCTGGGGTGTTTTGGGGTGGTTTGGGGTGTGCTGGGGTGTTCTGGGGTGTTCTGGGGTGTGCTGGGTTGTGCTGGGGTGTTTTGGGGTGTGTTGGGGTGTGCTGGGGTGTTTTGGGGTGTTCTGGGTTGTGCTGGGGTGTTTTGGGGTGTGTTGGGTTGTTCTGGAGTGTGCTGTGTTGTTCTGGGGTGTACTGGGGTGTGCTGGGATGTTTTGGGGTGTACTGGGGTGTTTTGGGGTGTGCTGGGGTGTGCTGGGGTGTACTGGGGTGTTCTGGGGTGTGCTGGGGTGTTTTGGGGTGTGCTGGGGTGTATTGGGGTTGTTCTGGAGTGTGCTGGGGTGTTTTGGGGTGTTCTGGAGTGTGCTGGGGTGTTCTGGGGTGTTCTGGAGTGTGCTGGGGTGTACTGGGGTGTTTTGGGGTGGTTTGGGGTGTGCTGGGGTGTTCTGGGGTGTGCTGGGATTTTTTGGGGTGTGCTGGGGTGTATTGGGGTTGTTCTGGAGTGTGCTGGGGTGTTTTGGGGTGGTTTGGGGTGTTCTGGGGTGTGCTGGGGTGTGCTGCTTTGCCACGGGGTGGTGAGGGGCAGTGGCAGAGCACGGAGTGGGTCTCCATCCCCTGTGCTCAGGGTCTGACAGTGATTCCAGCCCCTCTGTGTTTCCATCCATCCTGAGGAAGCTGCTATGCTGACTGGAAGCCAAATATAGCAGGAAACATCAGTTGTGACAGAAGTTCCTCTCTGAGGGCTTGGAGAACTCAGAAGTGCCATTATTTCCTGCATTTAAAATGACTGGTAATCAAAAGCCTTGTTTGGGAAGCCCCATTTGTGCCTCACACAACTCTAGGCTCTGATGTATACTAAAATCTCACATTAATTATGCATTAAATGTACAGCTTTGGCTTTTAGGGACAGAGGAAACAGTTTTGTCTTGGGAATAACAGAGAATTATTTTGGCCTGGAGTCAAGAACACACAGCCCAGTTTTTGTTCATTTCATTTGGTTTTGGGCTCCTTCCTGTGTGCAGGCAGCTATTTGGAAAGGGCCTGTTTCCTACAGAAAATAAAGTTATTGTGTTCTCTGCGCATTCTTTCAATGCACCATTTCAAAACCTGAGCAGGCAGTGCCCTGCGTGTTTGCCTGGCTCCAGGGCTGGCAGCGATCTCAGAGACTCCAGAGGACATGTCCCCCAGCTCTGGGTTGTATTCCAGCCTCTGAACATCCAGCTGGGAATGCTCCAACACTCTCAGGCACCTACCAGGGAGTGGATAAGCAGTGGGCTAAGGAGAAAGGACTGCAAGGCACAGAAGTGATCCCAAGGGGGATGGGGAGCTGGGGAAGATGAAACAGGAAAGCCTTATAAATATGATTGCCTGGCAAAAGATTTTGAGAATATGGAAACTGTAAGCGAGATTGAAATGAAAGCAAGCTTTGAGACACCAAGCCTTGGTTACTGAACAACTGGAAAACAATGAAACCGGCTGAAGGTAATCCCCTTTTGATGAAACAACACCCTTTGCTTGCAGACAGCTCCAAGGGTCAGAGCAGACCCTACCAGCTTGGCAGAAGGGGTCCAAAGAGTAGGGTTTAAAATGTAACACAGTAGGGTAATGTCATGATTCTTGTAGGCTGTATGTAAATGCTATAGGATTTTTATCTTGTACTGGATTGGTTAGTGAAAATTAGAATATTCAGGACAGAAGAAGATTTATTGTATTGTAACGGGAACTTGCCTCTCTTGCCTCTCTTGCTCTTTCGGCCTGCTCCGAGCTGTGGCTGGCAGCTCTCAGCAGGGCCCTGCACCCACACCCTTTGCAGTAAACCACAAGTTCCAAGACCTGACTGCAGAGATCTCTCATCTCCGTCCATCCGACCCACCGACGACAACGGGGCTCGGAGCTGGGAGGGGACCGGGAGCAGACCCTGCCCGGGTGTGCCCAGCCAGGCTCCCCTGGCTCTGTGCCCGCGGTGGCACCCTGGTGTCCTGGCTGGCACCAAGGGGCACCGAGTGCCCCACAGGGGTACACAGGGCCCTGCCGGACACGGGGCTCACGCAGGGTGCGCCTGCCCCGGCCCTACAGAACGGGAGGTGGGTGTGAAACACCCCAGCAGCTGCCACAGCCGGGCCGTTCCCTTGCCCAGCAGCTCCAGGCTGGGCCATTCCCGTGGGCTCTGCTGGGCTGTGGCACAGAGTGGCACTTCTCCCTGCAGCTGGCCAGGTGTGGCTGCAGGGCTCCGTGCCCTGCCCGTGCCCCAGCCCCAGAGCACCCAGAGCTGCCCATCTCCAGATTGTGCTTCCAAGGAAGAACAAACAATGCAGAGCTGCCATGATATATTTAACGATGAGTCATCCTCTTAAAAATTATCAGCTGTGAAAGGCTTTCACCACTCTGGGAATAATGCAATGAGGTATTTCATGTGAATCAGTGCGGAGCGTATCCATGGCAACCTCATCCTTGCAGTTTGCCAACAGTTGGGGTAACCGGCCTGGAAGAGTTGCAGAAAATAAACCCGCATATTATGGGTCTTTAAAGGAAAAATCAGGCTGCTTTTGAATTACAAGTGGCTTGTCTGTATGCTCAGCTTAGGCTGGCTCGTTTGGCACATTGTGGGACCCCCTCCCAGGGGTGCCCTCCCCATCCCACAGCCCCCGTGGCTCCTGTCCCTGCCGTGCCACCTGTCACAGCCACAGCCCAGCCTGGGCAGGGGCACGGCCCGGAGCTGGCCAGGTGTGCTGCTGGGCTCAGCCCCTTGCCCTGCCACAGGCAGAGCCTGAACCCCCAGGGCACTGAGCACGGGTCAGGTCCAGCCACGGCGCAGCATTTCTGATGCGGGAGCTCCCAGGCAGCTGAAATGCTGCTCAGAACCCGGGCTCCAGCACGTGCTCCAGAGCCCGAGTTCTCTGGGGAGACAGACCCCCTCAGAGGCTTCATCCACAGGATGTCTTCCCCCGTTGCATCCCCCGTGCTGGTGTGAGCTCCACAAAGGTGCTTTGTGGAAAACTGCTACCCCTGCTTCCCAGAAATGTAAGGGCAAGACACAGAAATTCCCTGTGTGACAGCCTCCTCTGAGCAGCCTCTTGCATTACTCAGGAGCTGAATTTTGAAAATTATACATAAAGCATTGTGGAAAGCCTCAAAGAAAAAATACATTCCAATCTGCTCTTTGCTCTGGTACAAGTGTCAGATTCTCCCTGGCTCATCAAAGTGGATCCTATAGAATGAAAAAAATGTAATTTTTCTGTATGGTAGCAGGATTTTCATGAAGTTGCTTGAACTCCTTGAAGGGTGCCTTGGCTTGTTTGGCACTTGCTGGGTCAGTCGGGGGTCTGTGTCTGCCCCAAGGAAAGAGAAGCAGAGAAGGGCAGGTTCCTTCAGGGAAGGGAAGGGCTGGGTTGATGCAGATCACTGGGCATTAACAGGCTGCCCCTGGTGTGCTACCTGCAAACTCAGATCAGGAATGCCCAGGAAGGGGGAGACCAGCAGAGCTGGGCCATGCCTCTGGAGTGCTCATCCCTGCTGAGCCTCAGTCCACTCCTGGTGCTCTGGAGCCCTGGGAATACGTAAGCTCTGCTGAGCTCTGCCGGGATGCCTAATGGCTTTTATGCCTGGAGTGTGCAGCTTGAAAGCCTGGCCTGAGGCAGCATAAAACACAAATTTCCCTTCAGTGTCAGGAGGCGAGTGACTCCAGCCCATCTTTATTTTCTCTGAAGCATTGTGAAAGACTAAACACTCCAAGAAGATGGCATCCATTCACAGCATGCCAAGGCCAGTGGCATGCTGATAAAAATTCTAACTGCAAGAGGGTATCTATCAATCTCTCTGACTCATGCTACAGAAGATGCTGAAATGGCACTCTTGTTTTCCTCTCTCAAGCATTCTGTCGCAACAATCATCTCTTTATGAAAACATCCATAAAGCACATGCAGTTCTTGATAGGCTTTCTAATTTCACTGAACAAATCCTTTCTATTTCCCTATTAAAAATAAGGAAAAACAAACAGGGAAAGGATGAAAAATGGAAAAGAAGAAAAGAGGGAGAAAATGGGGTAAAGAAGGGTTAGGAAGAGAAACAGTTTGGCTTCTGCCAACCTAAGATTTTTCAGTGTTCTAAAAAATTGTAACCAAGTATTTATCCATTTCCCATGCTTCACCTCTCCAAAAGCTCACCATCCCACATGCCACCAGGCCAGCCGGGCTGCCATGCCCAGCCCCTGCCTGGGACCATCTCCTCTCCCACACAGTGGACACAGGACAAGCAGTGCTCAGGAGATCCAGTCCTTCTGCCGTGGGGAGAATTTCCTGGATGGTTGGATATATCCCAAAAACCAGCAAACCCAGCTCAGGGAAGTGAGTTTATGGATGAATCCATTATCATATTAATCCCCTGACTAACTCCCAGACAGCAGAACTGTGTCTTGGCACAGCCCCAGAGCTCCTGAGCCCTTCCATGCTGTCAGCAGCACTACCTTGGCCTCGGCCAGGACCAGACAGTACAGCCTCAGGGAACAAACGTGAGCAAAATCCAATTTTCTGTTGGATCAACCCGAATTGTAAATCAGTGGTTGAGTTCCTGACGGTTTTGTGGGGTGTGTTGGCACTGACCAGGACACAATTCTGTACAATTCTGGTCAGTGCCTATGGCAGGTGACAGGACCTGCTGGGCTGGGAGGGAGGGATGGGCACTCAGCATTGGGAAACTCCTCCAAGGGCAGCTCCTAGCACTGCTGCTGCACCACCAGCACAGACATGACTAGTGACCTCACAGCAGCACAGACAGGCTGGCTGCCACCCGAGAACGTGAAGGAACAGGACCTGGGATTCTGAGAGGGGCTGGGAGGTGCAGATCCATGGATCCCCACGGCCTCCTGCCTGCCCATGGCAGCTCAGCCCCTGAGTGGCTCCTGCTCAGCTTCCAGACTGGTGGTGTGTGTCTAGAGAGGGACAGAATGGGAATATTCAGATCCTCAGACTAACTTGGGTGATGCTTGTTTGCTTAGTAATATCTCACACCAGGTGACTGCAGTATTGGATGTTGCATTACATGAGGAGTTGCAAAAGCTCACGTTTGAGGAAGGGTGAAGCCTATTTATAGACACATGTGCAGGTATATTCTGCTTTAGGAACAATGCAAACCCAACCACCCAGGGCACAAGGGAGTTACAGCTGCTCTGTCCAAGCTCTCAGTTTGGACAGTGGCAGAAGCAGGACACATCACTTAGTCTAAGTGTAATTAAATTGCAGTGGCAACGTCAGGGCCAGAGCCCAGATATGCTGCCTGTCAACATCCTGCCTTCAGACAAGACCATTCTGATTGAAATGGTCCATGCAAGAAATCTCCTCTTCCTGAAACAAGTGGTGAAAGAGTGGAGTGGCCAGGACGCTCAGTCCATGCATGGAGAGCTTTGTGCTTCTTGTACCTAGAAACCACAATGCCTGCCCTTCTCACTGTGCCTACCACAGAGCCCAGCTGGGCGCAGGCACACCCGGCTCTGCAAGGACAGCGACAAGGACCGAGCTGATGTGGCTGCCCCTGCCGCTGCCCACGTTCCATGGATACAACTTCCTCACTCCCTCTGGCAGCTGACTCAAGAAGTCTGACTTCCAAAGAAGTGTCTCACCCTTCTCCATTTCATTTCTGCTTGGTTTCTGTCCATGTCTGCTCTCTGCAGGCCCGCTGCAGCCAGGGCTGGACTGTGCCTGCCAGCTGGGCTGAGCTGGGCTGTGCTGATGACCAAAATCCTTCAGATGACCAGGCTCTGCAAAGCCCTGCTGGCCTCTAGCACCCCACAGACCTGCAATGCCAGTCATGTCCAAAAGGACACGTTTTCCTTACCCACATCTGCTAGGAACCATGTCACAGACTTCTCTGAAGTAAAAATAAACCCTGGTGGAGTAGGCAGGCCTGGACACAAACTCCCATGGAGCAATAAAACCCCCCTGCCCTCTTCTGCAGAGGCACTGTCCTTCTGCTGGCAGTACAGATGTGCATGACAGGATAAGATCAACAAATTTCTACCATGGCAGAAGGAACAGACGCGTCTTTTAGAGAGAAAAATGGATGTATGTTTTCTGAGCCTCAGTCTGCCATCAGGTTGGCCAGCACAGCTGATATCAGCAACAAAATAGGATCTGAGTGGTTTTAAGGAGCCCGCAGAGCACATTATGGTGCAGGACTGGGACCTGCAATGCTATTTTCAGGGCTGTGTTCTCTTCATATTCATACCATTGCTGGATCTGCAGCAGGCAAGCCACAGAGGGGAGGTTAAAAATACTTTCTCTGAACACATAGCCCCAAACAGGGGAGACTGAGTTTCAGCCTGTTGAGATAAGCAAATTGAATATGCCATTCTGATAACATTATTTTCAAAAGGTAAGCTTTCCTCTGGAAGTTGCCACCCTATTAATATCTTATGTCCAGGTCTTACCTTTCATCGCTTGTGTTTTGCATCACCAGGTGGCATCTCTGGTGGAGACAAACTGACCATTGAGGACACCATGCTGTCCAGAGGGCAAATGACTTTATCAGTGTTCTATTAATAAAGACTCCATTACTTTTTACTGCCTGCTTCCTTCTAGGTACCCTGAGACCTGGATTTCCACCTTGGCTGAGAGCAGAGTCCTCATGTTCTCAACTCTCAGCTGCCTGGTCAACCCTGAGGAACCCCAGCCTCCCATCAAAGAGGGTGTAATGTAATTTTACAGAAGAGCTCAACAGGGTGCTTTTACTGTGTTGCTGCAGGGCTGCAAAAGACAGTTATGGCTAAATTCCAAATGCTCACTTTTTTATCCCTCTGATTTTGTTTGTGTCCTGGACTGTGTATGCAGCAGCATGTACTTGTGGGGTTTTAAAGGTGGTTTTTGCAGTCATTCTTTGTAACCAGTTTCTCCTATGGACCAGCTGAGAACAGCTGACCACAGCCTGAGGATGCTCTGGAGGAAAACAGCCTGGGCATCCTCTCCCTGGCCCTCACTGTCACCAAAAGTCAAAACTCTCACAACATCTCCAAACCCTTCTACTGCTGAAGGTCTGGCAGCTAAAGAACCATCCATTTCCTCAAAAAACAACCTATGAAATGAATCATTTTGATAGGTGCCAGGATAACATTGTCCTATTTTGTAGGAATTCGTGTTCTGAAATGAGTTGAGCTACAAAGTAAGTAGAAAAGCAGAAAGATATGTGAACACAAATTTACATAGTTTGTATGACAAGGATGTTTTGTTCAGATAAGACTGAAAGGCCTTGAGGGGAGAATGAAAGAATATATACACTCAAAAAAATTGCAAATCTGGAATGGCTTCCCCAAGATAGACAAGAATTTATTAATAATTTCCTTCAGAGAGAAGATAAGGCTGGCACACAGGAGAATTAACCTGAGACTCGTCAGTTCTCTATGAGCTGAAGCCAAGCAGTGAACAAACCTCTGGTTACACCAGAGCTGCAGCTGGGAGGGATGGTTAGTTATTAGTTGTTAATTGTATGAACATTTCCTCTGCCTTTCCTAACAAAGTTCAGCGTGTGTGTGTGGGAGATAAAGAGCTACAGCCCTTCTGAAGGTTCAGCTTTGAGTGTATATGCCAGGAAGCTCCAGGAATCCCCATTTTTGTGGGTGAAGCCCTGGAGGTCTGCTGTGCCTCACAGAGAGGCACAAACTGGGGAAACACCGCAACCAAGAGTTGTGGCCACTCTGGTGGTGTAAGACAAACACTGGCCCCTGGTTTTGTCACTTACAGTGAATTTTTGTTTCAGAGCTCCTGCAGGAACAAAGCACCAGGAGCAGCTGCTGCTTCCCAACGTGGTACTTGCATGATGGAGAAAACCCTACTCCCTTTCCAGGGGACTTGTGCCGGGGGCTGTGGGGATGGTGGGTGGTGGAAAACACCACCAGAGCAAGGCTGTGCTATTCCCAGCTGCAGCAGAACAGACAGGGAACCAAACACTGTCTTTCATTCCCAAACTGCAGTGCTTTCCAGCTGATTCCTTTCTTTAACAGCCAGCATAGTTATAAGGTCGCTGTCCACTCCCCCTGAAAGCCTGACAGGAGCTGCTGTGAGGCAGTCCCAGGGTTGTTTTCCCCCTTTTCCCTGCGGGGATGCAGTGGGATCGAGCAGAGGCTGTCCCTGAGCAGCCCATCTCAGGGAACCTGCACATCCCACGGGGCTGTACCGAGGAGGCAGCGGCCAGGGAAAGTTACTGGAGAGATGTGGAGCATGGCAAGTGGAAATAATGGCACAGGTGGGTTCAACTTGAACCATGAGCCAGCCAGTGGCAGCACTGGCAGTACCTCTCCAAGGTAATTCAATTTTTCTATGCACAGTAAAGGACAAAACCACAGGTAGATTCTGATGAGCCCCACCAGGCCTCCTCCCAAAGGCACTTCTGATGGGGGAAGATGGACAAACTGTAATGGAGAGTCTGAACATTTCCCACTCTCTTATCCCCTGATTTTATGCACAACAAGGAGCTTTCAATTCTCCAAACTTAACAAGTATGACTGTTTTTATCTCCAATTTAGCAATGTTAATCAGAAAAATCTGTTTTGTGGAAACTTGTGGTAGTCTGGAGAGCTGTCATTGTGTTTTCTTTGGAGCAACAGAAAAGAGAGCATGAGAAAATGGACTTTGATAATGTTGAATTGTTTCAGTTTGAGGACTTATGATGCGTTGTGCTAAAACTACAAAGTCATAATCCACTATAAAAAATTAAACAGCTTATGCACCTTATACTCTTATACATTCCCATTTTAGAGCTTGTATTTTCATCAGCCTCAGAAGCCAAACTGACACAAATTGAAATGATCAAATCAAAGTGAAACATTTTTACCTCAACAAAATGAAACACCTTTGATGTTGTCAAAACTAAACAAGAAAGTAAAAATGATTTGACACTTCCCATCAAAACTCAGTACTGACACACTTCTGTGAGACGTTTCTGATGTGAAGATTCAGGAGGCCCCGTGCCCTCCCAGCAAAGCCTCCCTGTCCCCACCTCCTGCTCCCATGTGCTGCCTTCTTCTACATCATCCTACCCTTGCTTAAGAAAGAGGTTACAAACTCTTGTTTAAAAAAGAACATTATGCTTTATAAAATCCTATAGACATTTTTATGAGAGACCTAAGAGAGGAAACAAGAACTATGTATTCCATATGATACATTCAGTATTTGAGAAGTATCTTAATAAAGTTAGAAAACAAGATAATGCAGCCAAAAAATACTGAAAGCCTTTCAGTCCAGGCCTCCCCTGTACAGACCAGTCCAGGTGGAATAAAAAGAGGAATTAGTTGTAAAAGTCATTAGTATGTGATTTTATTCCAAAATGCTCAATATTTCTAGGTCTGCCCTTCAATATTCTAGGGAGGAGAAATCTTAAACCCTGATTTTTGTGTTTTGACTTCAGAGAGCTCCTGTTTACAGAGCAGTGCCTGAGTCAGCCAGTTATTTAACTATCACAACAGAGACATCAGCTGAGACTCAGTTAAGCTGTTTCTCTACCTTTGCAACCAGAGGTCTCCCTCTGGCTCCGGGGCTTTTCTCAATCTGGCTGCTAAAGAAGCAGCCTGGCCAAAAATACGGCACTGTGCCCTTTCCAGCCAATTCCCTCGCAGAGGGGAGAGGAAAACTAATTTACACACGATTCTTTCCCAGAGGACAAGGATTCTTTGCCTGTCCAGAGGCAGCAGCGGGGTCGGGGCATGGCGGTGCCAGCCTGGACAGCTCCTGCATCCCCCAGGCATGCCCCTGCATCCCTCTGCATCCCCAGGGCATCCCCCTGCATCCCCAGGGCATCCCTCTGCATCCCCCGAGCATCCCACTGCATCCATCCTGCATCCCCCCTGCATCCCCCGAGCATCTCCCTGCATCCATCCTGCATCCCCCTGTATCCTCAGGGCATTCCCCGAGCATCCATCCTGCATCCCCCGGCCCTCCCGCCCGGGCAGCTCTGCTCCCTGCTGCTCCTCAGCTCCCGTGTCCCTCCTGGACAAGGGAAAGGGGACAGGGAAGGAGAAGGAGAAAGAGAAGGAGAAGGAGAAGGAGAAGGAGAAGGAGAAGGAGAAGGAGAAGGAGAAGGAGGAAAAGGAAAAGGTTTCCTCTCAACTCTTGTAACAAGAGGTGCATCTTGGCCTGTGAGACCCTTGGCTTTGATGTGGTTTCAAGCACTTCAGTGGGCTGCAGCTCAAATGTGCTGCTCTGAGGAAAGCAGAGCACTTTGTGCCTGACAGATTCATTGGAGCTTTTACTTCAAACACTTCTCAGGATAAACTCACTGCACAGGGTAGTTATACAACTGGAAACACACTCACAGAAAGAGCCTACAAACAGAAAATAGCTCTGGAGATGATCCCTTCCCTAGGGTGTGATCTTAGTCTTTGACACAGCCCTCGGATGGACCTGAAGAGGGTCCCATCCTTCCCCACATCTGTTTTTGTGTCCCCCTTACTCCAGTTACCCCTTGGGGTCAGCACACACTGAACAGCTCAGGAAAACTCATCCCCTTTTTGAGCTCACTCTGCACAGGAGTGTGAGACCGACAGGGTTGCTGTGTTGGGGCCTCCTCAGCTCATTGGCTTCTCCCATCTGCCCTGCCCTCCTGCCAGGGAAATTGACAAAACAGTGGGTTTTTTTTAATTTATTATTATTTTTCCAAATAATATTCCTAATTTGAAGGGATAGTTTTGGACAAATTTACTAAAAAGTGTGGTGATCTATGGGGCAGCTTTCTAAAAGGTACTGTTAAATGCTGGCTCCAAACCATTCATGGGAGCTAAAAGCAAATTCATTGCACAGCTTGGGATAAGGTCTGAAGAGATTCTCTTACCATTTCCATGAGACCAAGAGGGACTGACTGTGCTGCAGTCAACAGAAACAGGGTAGAGCAAATACATGTAAGAGTGAGGTCAGAGCCAGCCTTTAAATCGTTAAATAGCAAACCATGCTGGCTTCATTATTTCATTTAATGACATATGAACTATGGAAGTGTGGGAGTAGAAAATTAATATCTGGAAAAGCCAAGACTCAAATGAAAACATTTTATCAGACAAAGATATCTTTCCTTTCTTCAAAAAGGCTAAAAAAAGAAGAGGGAAATATCCAGAATAATTAGCCCAAATAACACCATTAATCCTGAGCAGAAAAAGACACTTGTTCTTCCTGGATCCCTGGAGTGGGATGAGAACATTTTATCCTGTGCAGTGTTGTGATCTCCCTTGTTTACTTGTTGTACATTGTATGCTCCTCTTCCAACAAGCAGCAGCTATTGCCAGTCCTTCAGCAGAGCCCAACCTCAGTGTTCAGCTCATATTCATCACTGTTTCAGAGCCAAAATGCTGAAAATAATCTACCACTCAAACTTGCTATTATCTGGACTGCCAAAGCCAGCTGCTCTTGCTGCCTAGCTTCCCCTTTCAAAGGAAACACGCTGTTTCTCCCAGCCTTGGGTCTCCTCTCACACATTGGTGGAAGCAGGATAGTTCTTCTGAAGCCAGTGGGGATGTAGAGATGTGAGGCATGTGAGAGGCATTTACTGCTGTTGTGTTGTCCCTGTTGCCATAACTCCCCCCAGCCCCTCAAGCAAATACGTGCTCCAGTTGAACTGGGAGCAGTACAGCATGTCATCCTCGCAGCACTTGGACTCAAAGCAAGCCGGTTTTGTTTTCTCTCTGGTGAGGAACCACCTGGGCTGATGCACCTCAGAAGCACCTGCAGTGCTGAGAGAGAGCCTGGAGCCCCAGGGCTCAGATCTCCTGTGAAGGCCAGCGCAGCACCAGCACCGGAGTCACGTCACCCCCGCTGCCCTCCTGCCA
The DNA here is from genome assembly GCF_031753505.1 of Anomalospiza imberbis. Lineage (NCBI taxonomy): Eukaryota > Metazoa > Chordata > Aves > Passeriformes > Viduidae > Anomalospiza > Anomalospiza imberbis. The sequence continues at coordinate 14,321,591 of NC_089697.1, read as the reverse complement.
CTCTGTCTGTTCCCTGCATCCTTCAGATGGCGTTCCTTCCACTAGCTGGTGGCTGTGCCAGCCCTCCTGGCGTTTGGAAACAGCCTCGGAGTGTACTGCCAAGGATCCAGCTCCAGATCTGTCCTTCACATCTGCAACAGCAGCCGGGAGGGAAACAGCCCTGGCCCAGTGCTTCCCCCAGGGCACAGGCTGGGAGTCTGCTCTACAGCATCTCCAGTGCTTTTATTATCCACTTTAACCACACTGAAGACAAGCCTAAGCCATGCTGAGGTCCCCATGGAAACAGGTCCAAAGAGCTCTGGTTGACTATTAATCGAGGTATATAAATGCCCTTTCTCTTCCAAAGGTCCTGAGGAAACGTGTCCTGTTAGAAGCCCCAGGAGCAGAGGGACGTGCAGCAGGACACACCTGGAACAGTGCAGCTGGGGCTGGCATGGCATTTTACCTGCTTTACCTGTAGAAAAATAGAAAGGAGGAAACCTGATCGAATCTTCAGCATGTTTCCACCCTTTTTATGCCACAAGTAAATTGTTTAGAGACATGAAGTCACACTTTGTGTCCTTGGTCTCAGTGCTTGAAGGCCAGCGGTGGCATTCTCAGGGATGGTATTTGGGATGACAAAGTGTTTGCAAGCAGGGGTGAATCATTTCCCTAAGGACACCCTCATACTTGTATTTGGGAGAAGAAAATGTTCTGCCTTTGGCCTTGATAGTCTTTCAGCATGTCCCAAGTCCACCCACGTCGGTCACACACGCTGTGGTCCCTGCTCAGCTGCACTGCTGCTGATGCTCCGAACACAGAGCAAACACAAACCTCAGCACCAAAGTGCCGTGGATCAGGGGTTCTGGGGCACGTGTGAGACATCCGGACAGCACAGTCAAGAAGGACCTTTAGAAAGCTCAGACCCCTTTTCCTTTGGAGCAGACGACAGTCACTAAGGAACTGTGCTGGCAGGAAACGTGTGCCCTCTCCTTCACCCTTGTCTGGTTCTCAGACTAAATTTGCACTGGAGAGTGATTGAAAATGTATGTTTATATCAGAAAATAAGAAAAAAATAATATAAAGAGGATAATCTAAATTTCAGATCTCTATAATCTCAAAATATTGTCGTAATATAAAAAAGTTCATTTATAATATTAATTTTTAGCATTAATTAGCTGAAATTTTATTGTAAAAGCTGTTTTGAATCACACATCAGAAAATAATTTCAAAGCTTCTCTTAAACTCCTGCTTTAAATTTGTTTCAAAGAAGGGAGCCCTGCAAACTGTCATTTTCCTGTGTCAGCTTCAGCTATAACAGTCATCCTCCAACAAAAATATTTTGCCAGAAAGTTTCCAAACAGCATTTCTACAGCATCACATTGTTTCCAGATCTTAAAATAGGAGGCTTAGGGTTATCAATCCCAAAGTCTTTCTTGATGGTAAACACATTTTTTCTTAAAGGGAAAGCAGAGTCATGAGCCCTCTCACCAGCAGGCCTGGCTTCCCAGCTGGTCCTGATGGCCACTTCGTGCCTGCTCCACAGGAGGTTCTCCAGGACGGAACTGGCAGAGGCAGGGCCCAACACCAGCGGAGACAGAACTGGGAGCCCTTGGCCATTTCCCTCCCTCTTAAAACTGGTGTCTTGGCAGAGCTGAGCTTCCTCTGCAGGCCGTGTCCGTGCCTGGCAGCCCCGATTCCCTGAGCAGAGCACTCCTTGTGTCCCCATGCTGATGCCAGGGGACCTATGGCATCCCTCTAAGCTGCTTCCCTGAAAATGAAAGCTGTAGATTTGCCTTCTCCATTGCCCCCTGTTCTTTCTCCCTGAACATAAAGGGTGCCCTGAGGAGTGAAAAGATAAAGTCCTTCTTCCCTCTGCCTCGCTGATGGCCAGCTAGGATCAGCTTTGCTGGTGAGATGCCACACAGCATCCCCAGGAGCTGCCACAGGACCAGGCCACTGGAGCAGAGCTGCGCCGAGCCTGGGGCGATGGCAGGGAAGGCTGCAGGGCTCAGCCCCGACAGCGGGCACAGGACAATGGGCACGGGAGCAGGAGCAGCCCTGGGGCACCGTGTGCTCCCTGCTCCTGGCAGCAGAACGGGGTCCTGAATTCCCCAGAACCTCAGTGGGATCCCATTGTTAGCTCAGCCCAGCTCCTCTGTGGCTCTTGGCTCCTCACCAGGAGCCAAAATGGTACAAGATGACAAAGGCACTGCTCATGCTCCCCTCCCAGGAGTTCCACACGCTTTAAATGTCTAAAGCCAACAATACAAACAGAGCAGCAATCACGTACTGGAAGTTTCTTTTTCTGTCTTGCATTAAACAAAAGGCTTTTTTTCTTTCCATCCTGTTGGAAGACTCAGGCTCTCCAGGCTGTGCTGGAGGGATCTGCACCCCTCCACCCACAGCAGGCCATGGCACTGGGGGCTGTGACACTGGGGGCTGTGACCACGGCGTCACAGGGAGCTGGCACCGGGGGCTGCACAAAGAATGGGACTGGGGCTTGATCCAAGAAAACTTCTCTCCAAGAAAACTTCTCTCCAAGTCTTCCCAGATACAAGACTGTCTTCACAGAGTCATTACACATTCTTTAAGCAATGACACTGAAAATAAGACGACGACGAATGAAAATGAAAATCAGCCAGTTTTAAAGAGTTACATGTTCCCTCACCCGAGTTCAGAAGCGGCTGCTCAGAGGACACACACAGATCCTGTTCCTATCCTCCAGGCAAACTCAAACAGGAATTGCTTGCCCTCTGACAAGTGACTCTGTTTTGCACAGTTTCCAGGTAAAGTCTGAGTTAGAGGCATTTTTACAAAGAAAAGAAAAGGCCCATCATTTTGAGTGCCACAGATGGAAAGCTGAGTGGTTTTGTGAGCACAAGATCAGGGTCAGAACAGGTCTATCTGAGTTTTCAGTTTCTAGTCACAGGCTTTACAAAATAACTCTGTGCCAGCAACTCCCACAACCTTCTTTACATGGAAAGGGCAGTGACCTCCTGGGCAGCTAAGAAATGAAAATAACCAACCTCTTTTCTGACCTCTTTTCTTTCTCTTGCAGAAGAAGAAAGGCTGGGAGATGAGATGGACCCACAGCGACTGGGGGACTTTTAGGATGCCCTGTTACCCTCCTTCCAAATGACTCCTGGATTCAGCCAGGCTCCAGCTTTTCACAGCAGCTTCAGCACAAAGCAAAATACAGGAGCTAATCCTCAGAGGCAGCAGCTGAAATAACTGGAGGTCAGACAGCCAGATCCTGCTGGGTATGTTTGAGTCTTTCAGAGAATTATGAAGTTTTTCATAGAAAGAAAAGGTTATGTTTGAGCTCCTGCTTTTGCTCAGAATTAAGGTGTCCTGGTCCCTCCTCGCCATCATCTGCTCTGCCCTGGAGGGAGCCACAGTTGAGTCCATATGCCAAGAAACAACAAAATATTTAGATACTCATTTCCTAGTTGGACTAATAGATATGGGCTGTTAGGCATTTGCACAGAAATTAGAGCCATTAGAGCTTTTCAAAACTGGACTTAAAATTTGTTTTTATCCTTACTGAACCAGAAAGCCTCTGGCATCATCATGAGAACAAATCCCACAGGGGCTGGCTATTTTCCACATCACTGCCTTATCCCTTGGGCACTAACACTTCTGAAAATTCATGGGAAAACACATATATGAGACTGCTTTGGGCAAAAATCCCTGGCCTTACAGAAAATACAGTGGTGAATGATGATCTCAACATAAAATTAATGACCTGAGAATATTTCCTACTTTTCTTGTCATAATGATGAATTTGTAGAACTAATAAAGACAGTGGATAAATGGTTAATGTTCCCCTGCAGATGGTCACAGTTTATTACTATTATTACTATATTATTATCATAATGATTCAGAGACTGGCTGGGAGAACCTGACCAGCAGTGCAAAATGTCTTGGAGGTGAATGTCACTTTTAGCTCCTCCAGAACTCTCCCTTCTTTAGAGCTCTCTAACAGTAACTGCTGCACAAGAGCCTCTCCAAAAATTTATCCCTATCATTTGCCCGTGTTTCCTCAAGGAAACAAAAATAGGAATTTCTGCAGACAACTTCCTGAGCAGGCACAGGCCCACAGGCTCTTGCCAGGGTACACTGGCAAGGTGTGCTGGTGCTTTTCAACCCTCTACAACTGGAAGGAAGAGCCTTTTGTGGCCTCTCAGAATTTTAAATGGGAAGCAGAACTAAAATGTTTCATAGCAGCAAAGTTTCCTGGACTTGACTTCTAGCTGAGGAGCCTTCCTGAGCACAGCTCAGCTGTCCTTCCCAAAATACAACGTGTACTGAGCACTCTCTGCTGTGTCTGAACAGCTTTACTGCTCTACTTTTCTCTTCAAAACCATGCATATTCTATGGTTGTTTTTCTTTAAATAGTCTGGTCCAGCCTGGCAGGAATGAAAGGCACAGAGGAACAGGCCAGTTCTCTGCTCATCTTTTTGCTGTGCATAATTATGGATGTGGTCCAATCTCCCACTGAGCGAGTGGGAATCTTTCAGTTAGGAAAAACCAAGGCCAGGATCTGAGTTTCACACCTGAGGGAACTGCTGCACAGAGCAAGTTTTCTTTTGAATCAAGCCTTGATCTTGAGTCTCTTAGATCAAGGCCTGGCTGACAGCATCTCCTTCCCTGCTTTGTCTTGATCCCCACCAGCTTTGCTTACTCAACTTTGAGCAAACTGAGACAAGTTCAGCCAAAAGAGATGCATTGGGAAGCCTCTGTAAATTCCCAACCAGGCAGACAGGAGTGATTTCCATTGCTGCCAACAGCCAGAAGAGCAGAGGGGAGCTGAGGTTTTGCCAACAGCTGAAAGCAGCGGGGCCCCAGGAGAGCCACAAGCTGCCAGTGATGGGCTGGACCTGATCTCCTGATCTCAAACCAACACAGCAAGCACATCCAAGGAAAGGCTCTTTGACACTGCAGCCTTAAATCCTCCTGCTCCATTACTGTCCCAGTAAACCCAAATGGTGTGTGACACCTCTCTGCTGGAGGAGTGCTGCCTGTGTCCCAGCCAGCTGCCCACGGACTTGCCCTGCACGACCTGTCCATGACACCGGAATGTGTTGGCTGCATTGTCCCCAGGACACCGTTTGTTACACAAAAGTAAGAAATAAAATTCAAAACAAAATAAAACAAAGCAGATTTTCATTACTCCAGAGATTTTAATTTGGTGGGACTGCCTCCTACTACTGACCATAAAATGTTACATTAAAATCAGATATTAGAGGAGCATGTTGCAGAGTAAGAGCATGAGATTAAAAGCCAGCTGTAATTTTAGCGGTCTTGTCTGTAACTCCTTGGACTCTCGATGAGGATGATGAGCATGTTTTACAGACACACTTTTACTGGCTATAATTTATAGCCTGAAGCACTATTGTCTTTGTATGAAAAGAACAATTCTGTTTTCCTGTGAGCAAACAGCTCTCCAGAAGGCACCCAAGTCCTCCAGAGAGAGGCAAAGGCAACAAAATGTTTAAGGCAGAACACAGAATTTACTGCTGGACCAACAGAGACTATACATAACCTCTTTTGCCAGTGACCTTCCCTGAACAACACCAACTAGAGATTCCAGCCTGACAATGAGATACAGCAACCTGGCTGTCTGCTGCTTGATGTGCAGTGTCTGAGGGGACAGCAGACTCACTCTTCCAGGAAAAGGGGATGTGTTCTGTGCAAACACCAGCTCTGAGCTGCCCTGCAAGGCAGCAGTGCTGTGGGCAGTTGCATTCACTGCCCTTACCCAGCTGAAAAAAACCCTGGCATAGCAGCAGTGCTGCTCCCCTCCTCTTCCTCCCCCTTTCCCCCAGGGCATCCTTCAGCCCCACGGAGAGCTAGCTCTCCACACTGTTTCCCACAAGAGTCTCAGGGGACAAGGTGGGGGCCAGGCTGTCACGTAGGTCGTGACCTGGGGGGGACAGAACAACCCTAAGGGGGTCCTCACCATGGCTCTAAGTGATAACATTGAGCAGCAGCACTGAAAGAAAACCGAATTTTGCAGAACCAAACCCATCCTCTTTTGCTCCCCAGTGAAAATGGATTTGTTGCACATCAGTTATCCAGCACTAATCAGCCATCTGAGCTCTAACTAATAAAGAGGTGAAAAACCTTCATTTCAGACATGCCTTTTTCCCAAAAATGTACCCAATTTATGCACATTTAATTACAGCAGTTGCAGAATAAAATAGCCTTTGCCTGTATGTTCCCAGTAATTGCACGTGGTCATTAGCATAGTCTATGCATTAAAGAACATCTTAATATTTAGTGGTAAAAATAGTATCAGCTCTGTAGATGGTATAAATGAATGGCTCTAAAGTTCTCACAGTTTACTTCCAGTAAGGTTTGCTCTGTCATTTTTAACCAATCAACATATTTTTGGTTGACAAATGTGAGCCGATATGGATCATGTTGCCTTGTGAGGCTGAAAATAGATTTTGCAAATATGTTTCAGGGTGCGGAGGAGGTTCATGCAAGTGAAGCAGAAGACGAGGAGAGAAAAGATGGACACGTTTTGGATCCCGAGGCTGGATTTGAGTCTGTCTCATCTGTCTGTGCTCATTAATCAGTCCAGAAAGGAAACACTGATCCTTTTCACAGAGTGCACGACTGGGAGCAGAGAGCGCCGCTGGGAGTGACAGTGCTTCCCACGCCCACTGAGGACACAGCAGAAACAGCACCTCGTGTGTCCTCTGTGTCACACCACCAGAGAAAGAGCAGGCATTAGTGCTCAGGTTCCACTTTCTAATGAAGCCTACAGGATTTTCCAAGTTGCATTGACTTAAAAGAAAAATCTAGAGACTTGTAGGGTGAAATAGAATTTGACAGAAGTGCTTCTTCCTTTCCACTCCTATTCTGCACATACAAAAAATGCAGAGAAGGGCATTGTTGAGGTTACACATACACACACAAAAACCAGGCTTAGTCAGACTTTCTGCAGTCTGGGTCAGCACAATCCTTGCCCCCTGTCTGGCTTGGGGCACTGGGTGTGGAGAGGCTGAGATGTCTGTGTGCATGAAGAGGGTGAGGATGCAGAACCCAAATGCAGCCCCTGCACAGCAAACAGCTCAGCTGAACCCCACAGGCTCAGAAAATCTGGTGTTTAAGGAACCCATATCTCAAACCTTCTGCTCTTAAAATTTAAGATTCACAGCAGCCCTAATATTCACCAAACCCAGACAGAAACTGGAAGTTTGATTGGGTTTTAGTTGGAAGACAGCCTTATGATGTAAAACCAAATCTCTATTACTGCTTAATATTTTGTCATACTCCAACTTCTTGTTTCTTCTAAAGGAAAAGGTACACTTCATTGACTTGCTCATTCATTTCTGGAAAAACAATATTTGAGAACTCTGAAAAATGTTCAAGAGCAACTTACATGAAGATCTGTAACAGCTGGAGTGGAACTATTACTTGTTCAAAACTAAAATTTGCTACAATTGTATGATTATATGTCTGGCAAAACGTAGTAAAAATCATTGCATAATAAATTACTTACAACTGACCTATTTTTATTTAGAGCAAGCAGAGAAAAAATATCTGCAAATGAGCTGGAAGAGGAGGAGGGGCTCAGAGAGTGTCTAGAGGAGCTACAGGGAGCGAAGCCTATTCAAGAAGAGATACAAGGAGAAGTCAGTCTGTGCCTCTGGGATGGAGAGAGCCCTCACTCTCAGAAAAAAGAAGACGGGAACCCGAGGATCCAGCTGGACAGAATGTGCATGAAAAGTACCTAATTGAGCAAAATTTGCATGGCTGTCTTCCCCACAGCTTTGATTTGGTAAAATTTCAGTGGATGGCTTCCAGCTTCTGGTCCATGGAGCCATAAGGGAAAAGGCAATTTAACGGGGCTGCAAGACCGTGCACAAGGAACTCCCCAAAGCACGTGGCCCCTTGGCAGGACACAGCATGAAGAAGGAGGGAGCTGTTGGTGAAGCCAAGGCAGCTCAATGCCTTGTGTCAGTCTCCAGGTGCCCAGGGAAGAGCTGGAGAGTGCCCGGGGCAGCCACCCTGGGAGCTGCTCCTCTCTGGCCTGGGAGCTGCCTCCTGTGCCAAAACTGGGAGGTCACAGGGGTCTCAGCTTCGAAGAAAACATGACCAAGAGAGCAGACAGCTTGCACAGACGTCCCCAGTGCATTTGTGCACAGCTACTGCAGAGCAATGTGTTTATTTCCCTATGGTTTGATAGATCAGTTATAAAGTACCCACCCAGTTTGCTACTGAAATGATGCAGAGGCAAGTGAGCTGAAAAAGGTTCTGGAGCTGTCTGCTGGTGACATCCATGCATGTTTCTAAGTTTTATGATCTTAACCAATACACTCTGTTCTGTGCCTAAAGGACATTGACACAGTGAACCACATTCTCAAAGCAAGCAGCATTTTTCTGCCTTTCTCCTGTTACTCAAACTAATGTAGACACTAAATGAACTTCTGTCAAATACCTCAAAATACCTGTGACATACCAGCAGCCAGCGCTGCCTTTTAGCTTGGCTCTTCTCAAAAATCAAAGGTGTAGTCTTCATTCCATTAAAGCTGAGACAAAATACCCAGTTTGAAGACTGCTGTTACATCCTTTGTACTTAGTCTGCCAATGTGATAGGAATGGATACGACAGGAGAGGAGCAGAAGAAATGTATTCTGATGGGAAATGCTCTTTTTCAAATAATGAAATTCTCCAAGTTAAATTTTATCCAAACACTGTCCCTTGAAAAAAACCCATATGTTTTGTGGTTGCAGCTTGTTCCTCCCATGCCCTCAATTCTATTTATGAATGCTTTTTTAGAAAACCCTTTTCCCATTAAAGCAGTGTAGTGCTGGATTTTTTTCTGAGTGACAATGGAAATGCTTAAAGGGGGAAGGAGGGAAGGTAGGGAAAGGCATTTCCATTTCACTCTGCCCTGTGCTCCCATGCACTGGGGTGCTGGGGGTCACGCCGGGGCAGAGCAAGCAGCAAACTTGCACAACAAAAGCAGGGACACGGCACAAGCTGCTGTATCTGACTGAAGGTGACACAGGGTGTCACAGAAGTGCTGTATCCAACAGACAGGGAAGGGAATAACAAGAGACACTTCACAGCTGTCTGGACTGAGGTTTGCAGGCACAGCCATTTGAGCACTGCAGGGGCAGAAACTTCTCAGGTCTTGTAGAGAGCACGTATCCTTCTATTAATGGCAAAACCGCACCAGAATTAGACATGTTCTTCTCTGGAGCTTCTTTCTGCTCCTGTATATTTATAGCCTCTTTCAATCCAGATAACGTGGCTGACAAAGCAGGATTGATTTGATTAGCATGTAAATAAAGCCTCATTGCTGCTCCTAGCTTGTCTGTCACAGTTATGTTTTGATGGGATTTCTGTCTGCCTTTTCTATTTACATCTGCTTCTTAGAATCTTAGAACCATTTAGGGTGGAAAACACCTCTAAGATCATCAAGTCTAGTTATTAACCCAGCACTGTCAAGGCCACCAGTAACCCATGTCCCCAAGTGTCACATCTACACAGGTTTCAAATCCCTCCAGGGATGGCGACTCCACCCCTGCTCTGGGCAGCCTCATTTGTGGCCTTCCTGAGCCTGTGTTTCGGGAAGGGTTCAGGTCTCTGGGAACAAAGGTCCTATCCCAAGATTTGGCACTTGCCCTGACCCAGCTGCAGGAGCAGGATCCCATCAAGTCCATCCTGCAACTCCCTCCTCATGAGGGAGAGTGAATACTGGTATACCAATATCTCATTTTTCAAGCAGAAGGGCTCTGAATAGCTTATGGGGGAAAGAAAGAATTCAAGTACATTCCACTGAATGTTCCTCTGCTGGGAGCAGAGGAAAAGGAGCCTGAGATGGAGAGGTTCAAGATTGCAAGATTCGAGTAATGGTTAAATACCTGTGCCCCAGAATTAAACAAACAAATCCCCTTTCCAAATAAATTCTACCACACCCCTGTCACTTCCAGAGCTGGGGCGGTTTTGAGTGACAATAGTGAGGAAAGATAAATCTGCAGAATTTTCTAACAGTGAGAGCTCCAGAACTGAATCCTGACAGGGAAAGATGGTTCACAATAACCTCTTAACAGGAGACAGAATCCCAATAAATGGAAGTGGCAGAAATCCACAATACAAATCAGCAGAGTGAGAGCTCAAACGGATCATCAGATAAACTGCTATTACCAACAAACGACTTAAAAATAAATACAGAAATTGTCTTGCAAAATTATCAGAAAAGATGCTAAGCTAAGGATGGGGTCTGTCTCCATGGGCACATGTGTGCACACTCACACATTCCAAGGATGGCTCCCTGGAATCAGATGTGCAGTCAGCCGCTAGGGCAATGGGACAGATCAGGAAAAACAGAACTTCTGATTCAAACTGAAAATAAAAAATCACGTGTTTGAGGTTTACCCAGAACAGCATTGCAGAAAGGTTCTGTTAAAGCCATGCCACATCAGTTTGTTTCCAAAGTTGGAGCAGCCAAGGGAATAAACATGCTGAACCTTCACACTGCTCACTCTGCAAACACAGTGGAGAGGGTTCATCTGATGTGAGCAGGAAAGAGAAGCACAAAAAATAAGTTTAACCAGTGTCCCTCTAAAACAAATCCAACAAAGCTGTGCTTTCAGATGGAATATGATTCTTCAGAAACTACTCCTCTACAATCCCTGAGAGGGCCCAGGGGAGGCCCCGGCACCTGGGGCACTCCTGGCCCTTCCTGCCAGGCTCCTCAGGTGGCCTTGGTGAAGCCATCGCTGGGTACCTGATCCCCCTTCCTGAGATGGGATAACGGCATTTCTGCCGGCAGCCTGCTCCCATCACAGACTGCAGTGACCACACCGAGGGCAGAGACCAGCGCCAAAGGAGCCAGCCCAGCTCTTCCATGCCTGCACTTGCTCAATAACCTCCCATGTAATGTTGGGGGGAGGGATTTATCATCAGCCCAGCAAAGAAACCACCTCAGAAGCACTCACTTACTTTTGTGCCCACTCTGGGCTGTGAAAATTAATGGGATGTTAATTTGTGACCAGAGGCACAGCGTTGCCAGCGGGGCTGCTCCCTGTCCAGGTGCAGGACGCAGGAGCTGTGCCTTGGCTCCTGCTGGGGGGTCAGTGCTCCAGCCAAAGCAGGATTCAGCACGGAGGCTCTGCAGCTCAAGCCCTTAGAAACTCTGCATGTTGACAAATTTTATTATGAGATAAATCACAATATATCCGATTAATCTCCCTGTTTGTGGCAGCAGGGTTAGACTGCAGGCTGACAGCCTGCATGCTTGGATTATATTATCCAAAGGAAGCACCAGCCAAAGACTGCCTAATGTCATTTTCCCTCATTAGGAGGTTATTAGTGATTGCACTCGCAGTGCTGCGCTGCATCCCGACGCTCAGCAGTATTTCGGGGCATGGCATTTTCCACTCTCATTTAGAGGGAAAGGGAAGCGATAAAAGTTCACCATCATGAATGCCTGGGCAGGGAAGTGTTCGTCCCGGCCTGGTCCATGCGGTCCCTGAATCAGGGTTCCGTGGCCATCGGGTGGCACGACACGAGCAGGACACGGTCACCAGGGATGTCCCTGGACTGGGCTGAGCTGAGGGACCGAACCACCATGGCCCTGTGGCCGGAACAGCCCCGAGAGCGCAGGGAGCGCTCCTGTGGGAGCAGGTGTGAGCCTCGCACCTGCACGGCTCACACAGGCTGTGTCCGGCCGTGTCCGGCTGTGTCCGGCCGTGTCCGGCTATGTCCAGCCGTGTCCAGCTGTGTCTGGCTGTGTCCGGCTGTGTCCAGCTGTGTCCAGCCGTGTCTGGCCGTGCCTGGCTGTGTCCAGCTGTGTCCGGCCGTGTCCAGCTGTACCTGGCCATGCCTGGCTGTGTCCAGCTGTGCCTGACTGTGTCTGGCTGTGTCCGGTCGTGTCCGGCTGTGTCTGGCCGTGCCTGGCTGTGTCCAGCTGTGTCCGGCCGTGTCCGGCTATGTCCAGCCGTGTCCAGCTGTGTCTGGCTGTGTCCGGCTGTGTCCAGCTGTGTCCAGCCGTGTCTGGCCGTGCCTGGCTGTGTCCAGCTGTGTCCGGCCGTGTCCAGCTGTACCTGGCCATGCCTGGCTGTGTCCAGCTGTGCCTGACTGTGTCTGGCTGTGTCCGGTCGTGTCCGGCTGTGTCTGGCCGTGCCTGGCTGTGTCCAGCTGTGTCCGGCTGTGTCCGGCCGTGTCTGGCTGTGTCCAGCTGTGTCCGGCTGTGTCTGGCCGTGCCTGGCTGTGTCCAGCTGTGTCCGGCTGTGTCCGGCCGTGTCCAGCTGTGTCCAGCTGTGCCTGGCAGTGTTCAGCTATGACTGTGTCCGGCTGTGTCCTTCCCCACTCCACCCAGAACAGCCCTGGCATGGCCCCGGCACAGCCCTGGCACAGCCCTGGCATGGCCCCAGCACAGCCCCGGCACAGCCCTGGCACAGCCTTGGCATGGCCCCAGCACGGCCCCGGCACAGCCCTGGCACAGCCCTGGCATGGCCCCAGCACGGCCCTGGCACGGCCCCGGCACAGCTCTGGCACAGCTCTGGCACGGCCCTGGCACAGCTCTGGCACAGCTCTGGCACGGCCCTGGCACAGCTCTGGCACAGTCCCGGCACAGCCCTGGCATGGCCCCGGGAGCGCGGCTGCGGCTGCGGCTGGGCCCGACAGAGCCGTGTAGGCAGAGAACCACAATTGCCAGCCGCAGGAAATCCGGGTTATTATAGGTTTAGATAATAAAATCCTCCTGCGCTGGAGAGAAAAAGCTCCAAACCTTGAAATTTCCTATGGATTGAAGTTCAAGGAACAGCTGACTCACTGAAACGCTGTGCTTTAAGCAGATTGGTATGCATGATATGAATATTAACTATAATAAGGAAATTACAGTTAAATACAATATCTGTATTTAACATAAAATTAAACAAAACAAGACCATCAGTTCATTTGGGCTATTCCAGTGGGGAATTCAGACTAAATTAACACAGCCCACAAAGCGTCTTCATTTGAAGATGCGACTGAAATGTTGTGGATCTGTTGGCAGATTTCTTAACAAAACCAAAGTTCTTAGCTAAGTTATGTGGCTTCAACAGTAAAACTCTTTTTCCTGGGGCATAGTCCTACCCTAACAAAACCCTGGACAAGGTTCAAGCATCTCCAAAACCTGGGACTGTTCCCAGTTGGTGGGACCACAGTCCCTGCTCCCATTTTGCTCTCCCACAGCCTCCTGCTTACATGAAAACATGGAGCAAAACATCACATTAAGGCAGACGTTATCCAATTTCTGTTCCGAAAAATTTCTTCTCTCTTCTCAGGGGACGGACACCTCTAATGGCTTCGGTGTTTTGAACCCCTCCTTCCAAAAGCCAGCTCCTCCCTGAGCAGCCATCTGCCAGGGCTGCTGCAATGAGACACGGCGGGACAGCCATGCTCGGGGCAGGCACGCCTCTGCCTCGCTTGTAACAATCGGCTGGTTTTGTCCATTACAGAGAGCTAAAAAACGTGTTGTTGTTGTTGTTGTTGTTGTTTTTTAATAAGAAGTACTTCAGGGAAAAAGAGACTGCACTGGAACCTGCAGTAATTTCTGAGCAGCTCTTCCCCCCTCACTCAGTGCCCGAAGCCCCTTCGCCTGCCCGCCCCCTCCCACTCGAGCAGGGACACGACGGGAAGGGCCGGGGCTGCTCCCGCCACCGCACACCCGTGTGCCCCAGTGCTGCTTGCCATTTTTGGCAGTCAGGCCCAGAAATATGCAGGAGACATAAATAATTCCTTTTTCGCAGTCGGTCAAGAGGACGGGGCGCGGGCTGGGCGGGCAGGGGCCGCGGGCACGCCAAACGCAGCAGGGCTCTCTGAGCTGCCCAGCCTCCCTCGGGTGAAGGAAAGGAGAGCAACCCCGAGATCTGACGGCAGCCCCGAGACAGAAGGGGTTTTTAACAGGAATTGCTGCGGAGCGCTGCGGCAGGCCAGCAGAAGCTGACCCAAAGGCAGCAGGGTGCAGAGGGTCCCTGCCCTGAGGTGCTCCCAGCCCAGGATTTGGGGTAGCAGTGCTCTTTGGGCACCCTGTGAGGCAGCACCTTGCTGTAGCTCAGGCAGGGGAGGTTTTTGGTGGACACAGGAGCCGCTGCCCTTGCCCATCTCCCACACTCTGCCCAGGCTGCCACATCTCACCACAGCTGCTCAGAGGGGCTCTGTGCTGCAAAAGTGCCCTTGGAGAGTGAATTCCTCGATCCAACATGTGTCATGTACCTGGATGCTGCCATCCACCTGGGGCTTGGCCTCTCCACAGCTGCTGCCTGCCAGGAGCTGAACTGAAGATCGCAGGCAGAGAGACGCCCTTGCCAGGGAAACAACCGCTCCTGTTACCTGTCACAGCACGGCTGAGTCCCACAGGGACATCAGCAAGTGTCACTGGGCTCTGAGCCTCTGCAAGGTGCATCGTCCCTGTCTAAGGCTGCTGGCATGAGGCACTCTGCCTCCCCAGCTGGGGGTACAGGGGATCTGGAAGCTTTGGCTCCCCTCCCCACCACTGGGGTCCCTCAGCCCAGAAGGTCTGCAATCACCATTGCAGGACCCTGCAGTGGCATTAGACCTGGGCTCACAGTGGGAAAGTCTCAACCTGAATAGCTGAACAGGGTCTCTGAAACTGGCCTGTGACCAAGTCTCATGTGCAGAAACAACCTCCCCATTTGAAGCACCCTGTGACTTCATTGGCTGCCAAAGAGCCTGGCCAGCAGAGTCCTTAGCACTGAGACAGCTGCTTCACACCACTATTTACTTCAGCTCTCCAACTGCAAGAAAAAAAAAACCAACCCTGGAATATTTTCCTGGTGCCCTGAAAACAAAACACTCCGGAGTTTTGGCACCACACGCTGATCCTTAGTAGGTGGAGATTTGCGTTGACTCCAGCTGAGCTCTGCTCTTTGACATCAGCACAAGAACTCGCCTGCGTCTGCAAATACCCTGCTTATGCAATGCCACTAAGTGCATTCCCTTGCTGCTGCTCCACCAGATCATAAATCCAGCCCGCTCCGGCCCCGGAGCACCAGGGCTGCGGCGGCTCCACGGGAACGGGGATGTGCTGGGAAACTGCGCTCGCTTCGTTCGGTCCCTCAGCACCCGGGGCTTGGCAGCTGGGAATCCTGAAAGGTTGCCCCAGGGATAAAGACATGTCCTTTTCTCTATGGGAGGACCTGGGAGGGTTTTCCATGTCCCACTCTGCAGCCCCTGGAGAGCTGCTGCTCTGCCTGCCGAGGCACTGAGCTCCCAGAACCCGCCACCAAGGGCCCTTCGAGCTGCAAAGAGGGAAAAATCTCATGCTTATTCCCCGTGGGTGAAAAAAATATTTGCTGGAGGGCCCAGTTTAATGAATAATGAGGGGATAAAAGGGCTGTACCAGCCCCAGCAAATGCGCTTCATGCTCAGTGCTTCCCTCTTCCATTGTAATCTGCTGGCGCTGGGTGCCCGTGGCACTGACAAATGGCTCCACGCGTGACGCCAGCGCTGCCGTGCAGCCTCGGGGACAGCTCGCAGGTGCTGCAGGGCAGGGATGCTCACAGCCCCCTGCACCTCCCTGCACACCGGGGTCCCCCTCGGTGGGTCCAGCCCAGCCTCTCTCCGAAGGGAGTTGGGACGTCTGCATCCCCAGCCCTTCCAGGCTTCTCCAAATGCCGAAGCTGGCAGATCACCACCGACAAAATAAGGTTCACTAATGGCCCTGCAGGCTTTGCAGGCTCCAAATGAGGGGGGTGTCTGGATCTTCCTTCTTGTGCTTTTAAAGTGTCCCCAGTCGCAGCTTGCGGCTCCAGCAGCGGGAATGAGCTGCCATGGAAACCTCCAAATGCCCTTTTCTGACAGCGGCTGCCGAACACGCAGCTGAAGAGCAGTCCCTCCCCAAAACACACGACTAGGAAATTACCCCTGCTATCGCTGGTAGGATCTTGTGTGCCTGCAATGTTAAGATAAATGGTTTGGAAACCTGTGGAGTAAATTCACTGCAAATGAGGTTGGGCACAAAAGCATTGTAAGCCAGAAATTCAAAGAAATACAGATATTCACCACTATATTTCAATCTTGTCCTGTGCTAACGAGTTTCCTTCAATGACATTTGCTGCCACAAAGGCATTTCCTGGTGCTATGAGACTTCCAAGGGAAAAAAAGTAATATTTCCATTTCTTGCAGGTAGACCACGATTCAAATAATCTCTCACCCACATCTCTTTTTGATCAGGCCATCGCAGAGCACTGTCAACCAACCATGAGTCCTCAGCTGAACGAGGCTGGTGGGCAAACAGAGGCATGAGAATGTGGTGAGAAAGGCAGCACAGCAGTGGGGGCAGGAGCACTCAGAGCCTGGAGCTTCTCTGGTGCTGCTGACAGTGCAGGCCTCAAAGAGTTTGGTGAGCATCCTGAAACTGAGTGCAACAGAAACCCCACGTGCTGCCCAGACTCACCGAAAAGTCAGCTGTTATTGATGCAGCTTGAAATCTCCTGGCCCGGAGATGTCATCTAAGAAAAACCAGCAGATACTTGAACTGCCTGAGGTCCTGCATAGAACCACCACCAGTGCACATCTCTTGGTACCCAGGAGCCTTTCAGAGTCTGCCCAGGGTCAGGGACTGGGGTTGGCAGGGGGCTGCTGACAGCAGAGGTGCCCTCCTGGCTCCTCAACTCCTGCTCTGGACACACAACAGCTCCCTTGAGATGTGGGAAAGGGATTCAGAAAGGCAAACACCCCAACTTTCCCGAGTCCTGGAACAGCCTCCCAGCAAGAGTCTCTGCTCTGAAAGCCATGCTCTCATACCAACCACCCCAACTTTTACACTGAATTTCCCAGCATATTTGTTGTTTTAATAAGTTTTGCAGAGGCCTGAAGCAAGGACAGCTGATAAGATCTGTGTGAGTTTACTGAAGCAGCCATCAAAGGAAATTCTGACAGACTGATAAGCAACCAAACAATTCTTGCCACAAGAGTTACCAGACAGTTTAAAGATTAATGAACAGCAGCAGCCCTGTGAACAAGGCCTGCAGAGCCATCAGACTCTTCCAGAAGACACCGTGCCACATCCAAGACATGCCCAGCCTACAAAAGCAGGGACAGAGGTGGGGTGGAAGCACCAGGTACAAAAGTACTGCACAAGACATTCATCACTGGGTTTCTTCAGCTTACTATTCAGGTCACTTGACTTGCCTTGATGAGAGGAAGGAGGATTTCACAAGACAGCTAGAAATTATTTCAACCAAACTATGCAGGAGTGTTGCCAGAGCACATTGCAGGCAAAGCTGAGAGGGCTGCAAGGGAGAGGAGAGGAGAGGGCCACTGTTCATTTGTTTGGGCACAGGAGATCATTCTGGATTTCAGCACTCAGCCATGTGGCCACTGACCCCCTCAGCCTTCTCCATTTCTCTTCAGCCCAAGAGGGCTCCACTCTGCTGGTCAAACCCCACTGCACTCCTGGCCATCAAAAGGAAGGGTCCTGCAGCAGCCATGCATCAGCTCGGGGTACACCCCTGCCATCCATTCCTTTGTTCACTTGTTGTGCCTGGCTAATCTGTCTTTAATCACTTTAATTATCCAGCATTCAAAAGAGATGCCATTTATAGGCTCTAATTGCCAAGCTCCTACCAGTTCTTGTTGCTGCAAAGCTCTTGTGCTGTCAGTCAGAGATGGTCCCTTGCTGCAAGATAACAACATGAAATTTCACTACACAGAAAGAGAGACCTTGTACGAGATTGGCATCTAATTACCAGGAAGAATCTAGATGTTGCTAGTATCTTTATCAAAACAAGTATGTTGGACATACAGAAAAACAAAGGCTCAGGGTCCAGGCTTGTCCCAGTGCTCCCTGGCACTTCATTTAATTATCATGAGTGTGCAAGTCCTGGAAACCCACTCAGCTACAAGGATTTGTTCCCCATCCTGTACCTGAGGAAAGCAATGAGCAGCATCTTCCTTCCCACCACCTGCAGCCAACACTCAACACAAAATCTCCTGGTGGCCTCCCAGAGCAGAGCAGGGTCACACGTGTCCCAGCCTTCTGTCCTTCCCCATGCAGGGCTGCAGCAAGGCAGAGAGGGGACCAGAGGGGCAGCGCCCTCCCTCCCCACCTCCTGAAGCCCTGAAGGCTGGCTCAGGGCTGAGGTCCCCCCTGCCAGGAGAGGGATGTCCCTGTTCCCTGCAGATCCCACACACTCCTGACTTACAGGTCAGACCCAGCAAACGTGCTCCGGGCTGATCAAAGGCCAAGTCACTTGGGAAGCCCCTGTGGGCACCTGGAAATACCAGGAATTCAGGTGGGCTTGCTTTTCCCCCTCTTTCTAACTCCCCAGCCTTGGTTCCATGAATATCTCTCCAGCTCTGCAGCACCAGCAGAGCCAGCCCACCATCGCTGGTGGTTGGGAATGGTTTCAGTGCTCTGTGCTCTTGAGCTCAACATGTAAATCCCCTCAGCAATTTTTTTCCCTCAAAGACTGCTTAAATGGAGATAGTCCGACCTCTCCTCAAGGCCTCTGTGGGCTCACACTAAAGAAAATTGCAACACATTCCCAGTCTGGAGTTAGCTGGGCTAATTTCAGCCAGGATCTGATTGCTCTTTGCCTGTTTTCCTTTGCTTTTGTAGGTGCTTTTCCAGCCCCCTCCCTTCCCTTCCTGCTGCAGCTCCCCTTGGTCAGCAAGCTCTGCCACAGCCAAAAGTCCTGTGGCTCTCAGTCCTCAGGGAGGGCTGCACATCTGCACCCGTGTTCAGCTCGCCTCCGCAGCACAGACTCAGCTCTGCCTGCAAGACTTCTTGCAGCCTCTCTGGGAATCTTCCAGATTTTTTTTTTTTTTTTTTGGTTTTTTGGTTTTTTTAAGCCCACAGCTCTTTATTAGAATTTGCTCTAATCTTATTTTAATTCCTTCTGCAAAGTCTCTTGCTGCCTTAGATCTACTTTAATTCCTTTTGCAAGATCTCCACCTCTTGTTTTATGTCTCCATTTAAAGTCTTTTGGCCTAAGGTCCTGGGCTCTGTGTATGGCTTGGGAATTTGCTCCATCAGATTCAGCAGCAATTCCAGCTCACAGCTTGCTCCTTTGAAAGCAGCTCCTGCTCCTGATAGCCAGACTTATCCCTGTTTGATCTGGATCAAAGTTTGGGGCCCCACTAAGATGACCCAGTTAATAGGAAAAACTGACAAAACACTTAGGCATTTCTCTGTTGAAATCCTACATATTTATGCAGATTGAACAGCCCTGGTTCCCTGAAAAAGAACAGGAGTGAGGTTTCCTTTCTCACAGCTCCAGGCATGCATCAAACAAGACTCAGTCTCCCTAACTGCTCCTTTTAAACTTTCCTGGGATAACTCCCCAGGATGCCCCTCCTGATTTATTCCCCTCCCTGACTCTGTTTCTCCAATCTTTATTCTCCTCTTGCCTAGCTTGACGAAAATTCATCAAACAGCTGCCTGGGGGTCTCTTCCTCAAGCTGTGCCAGTGAGCAGACAGAAGGAAAGGGGCATTATTTTAGAGGCAGACAACCAAGGGGTCAGCTCCTACTGACCCTGCAGCTCCCACCAGTGCAGGCTGGGGTGAGTCACTTCTTCCCTTTGAATTGCATTCTCCTGTTTCAAAAATGAGGGCATGACAACATTCAAGAAAATGTTGCTCTGGTTTGGACAGAAACTGCAGTTTGTAAAGGAACAACCTCCTCAGTGTGTGCAGCCAGCTGTGCTAGAGCCTGTCCCTGCCCTGCACACATGTGGCCATTCCCAGATCCTCTGGGGCTCCTGGCATCTCTCTAAAAGCAGGATCTCCAAATGACATCCCAGTCTGCCTTAACTCCCTCGGCAGCAACTGCAGGGGGAATTCAGCCACCCTGCAACTACCTGGACTTACAGAGGGGAGAGAGGGGAGGGAGAAGGGAGCTTGTTTTTCTGCTTGTCAGCTTTTGGAAGTGAAACCAGCAGCATTAAGAATTGCACTGGCAGACAGAAAGACAAGTTTTCACTGGTGGCAAGACCTTAAAAGATAATTGTTTATTTAAACTAACTCAAGGTCACAGAGATGTCCAGTTTGAGAGAACTCATTTTTTTCCCTTCAAAATTCTGCATCTGAAGTTGCTCAAAAGATGAAGCAGGACGATATGTGCACGTGGCTCCTGCTGATGGTGGGAGGGCAAAATGGGGCTGGGAAAGATGCTGGAGCCTGAAGAAAAGCAGAAGCTTTCTGTGAAAGAGTACAGACTGGGCAGCACAGAAAGGTCAGCCCTCCCACCCAGCAAAAGCAAAGCTCAGAGGCAGCTGGAAGATTTCAATATCTCATCTTCTAGTTTTGGGGGAAAAAAAAAAGTTCAATCTCTGTCCTTTGAGTAGTGAGGATTTAAGTGCTGGGTTATCCTAAATACTACAAGTGTATTTCCTTCCAGTGGCAGGTGGCTGGGCATGGCCAGGGTGAGCTGAGCACAGCAGAGTCCTGGGCAGAGTTTCTGAGCAGCCCTGCACACATCATTCTTGTGAGCCCAGACCTGGAGAAGGGCACCGTGTCCTGGCAGGGCTCCCCCTTCCCTGCACATGAACCAGGGGTCTCTGAGGAGCCACATCAGCTGGGTCACAGGCATGAAACTGACCTTTGAGTGCTGAGTAACAGGACAAACAGCCCGCCCAACCTCGTCCCATTTCGCTAAGACCACAACTGGACCAGCTGGTGGTGGCCATTTGCATCTGGGACGTGACTGCCCAGGTGGATTCCTCCTGCAAGTTGCTTCACTAACCTTTCACAGCTTGATGCTATTTTGGAAGAGGCAAACCATCACCACACCTGCAAATCTGGCATCTCCATGGCTGAAAGGGGAAGACTGGGGAAGTCATGTGGCAGAAAAGAGGTTTGAGCCTTTTTTTGGGAAGAAACTGCCTGAAGTGTTGGAATTAGAAGGTATCTGGAGACAGCTTGGAAAGCAAGATCTTGATTGTAAGCATAACTGAAGTGAAGTCTCATTTTGTAATTGAAAAGACAAAACTGGCAAAGCTCTTTGGATTTATGGCTACTGGAAACCACCTTCCAGCTATTTTCTAAATTGGTTCTTTCCAAAATCAAAAGAAAGCTCTAAAGCTCTGTCTCTGCAGAGATTTTGCTAAAGAAGAAAAGCACAGTTCTCGAGATTTAAATTTGATTTGTTTTCTCAGGGACTGGGTGATTTTCTTCCAGTACAACAGAAATTGACTGATGTCAGTATCATGGGAAATGGAAAATGTTTTGTAAGAGTTAACTCACTATTGTTCTAAGCCTTCCTTCATGGATTTATATGCTTGGGACCCATGCTGAACAGACCCATGACTTAGAGAATTCTTAGAGTCTTTGCAGATAAAATACCTTTTCAATTTGGCCCTTGCACGGCGCAAAGTGAAAAAGCCTTGAGAACTGTCCTGAGCCCAGCAGCATGAGCAGGCGGGAGCCGCAGAGCCCTGCCCAGAGGCAGCGTGTGCTGCCCAGCCCAGAGACCTTCTGCCTCTGCTTTTGGAGTCTGCAGCTCCCTTCTCACAGCCTCTGTGGATCTGCATTGGGAAGGAGGTGATCAGTCCTCCTGGCACTGGGCTGTTGCTCCAAGCACACCAGTCAAAGGCAGAGAAGATCCAATGACAGATTCCCAGCCATTGGATGGTGATTGGGAGTGATAATTAAAAATTATGGAGCAATGCAATGCCAGAGATACTGCATATGCTTTCAGGATAAAGCTGAACTGCTTCAAACTGGAAATTGTGCTGTTTTCTCTTGCCAGAAAACATTTGCAATTTTGAACCCATCTTTTATCCTGACTGGTCAAATATCTGTATCCACATAAATCTGCACTTGCAGCCCCAAACAGCCCTGTGAGCTGCACTGCAGGAACAGTCTGTCACTACCAGGCAGATGTAGTGGGAGAACACAGCCCGTAGGTGGGAGATGGTCAGCAGGTTTTTGATGTCTATAGATACAGGTATTGTATAGGTACCCGTTAAATAAATAAATAAAAGAAGTAAATAAACAAATACATGCAGACTTTCTGTCGTACATGATGAACCACCTCAAAACAATCCCCTATCCAGTGCAGTCTGGAGACACTAAAGCCTTCTACGTGCCCCATCCCAGCCTGGAAACCACAACTGTTTCATTTTCCAGCCCTAACAGTCCTGACCTCTCCCAGCCTTTCGTACACTCCTGAGACTCATACTTTCCTCGGGATCACAGTGAGCTTGTGTTTGTCATTCTCATGTGATTAATAAATTATGCTCTACAGATACTTAAGCAGCTCATGTTTATTTTTCTGTCAATAGAAAGAGAATGTTTATTTGATCTGGGAGCACTATTTTCCATTGTCTGAATTTAAACTTCAAAACAAAAACTTGAGATATTAGGTGATTTATGAACCTCTGCTAAAAATAGCTCAGCCCATTCTCATCAGCGAATCTCCCATTTTGCTCTTAGCAGTATCCCAGCAAAGCGATGGGGAAAGAGGAATGGAGGTCCCTGGCTCCTGGCAAACACTCAGCCCTTGAGCACAGACCCGTGACCCTGCTCTGAGCAGACTGCAAACGTGCTGGGACCTCCAAGCACTGAGCAAAGCTGCAGCTCTGCCCCGCCAAGGAACACGGGCGGGTTTTTGTTCAGGTTATAAGGACTCACAGCTTTAGTTCTTGGATTCTTATTCTCTCAGCTGTGGCATCAAATGTGTGAATACCTCTTAATTTAATCTCCACCTCTGGACAAGTCCCGAACTTCACTTACTACGTGCCTTCCTCCTTTCATGAACCTATGTGGTACCCCGAGAAAGTTTGTTCAATCCTGGGATCTCAGAGCAGAGGGAGGAACAGGCATACAAGGCACTGGACTACAATTCCCATGAATCCCTGCAAAAGTATTTCCAAATAATTTCAGGGTTTTGGGGAAAAAAAAAAAATCCAAATGATCTACAGGGGAAAAAACCCCAAATGAACCCACTCCCGGAAACCAACCCAAACTAGAAGATGAGCAAAAACTATTGTTTTGCTGAAATAGTTTTCAGTTGGAATCCAGCTTTGCTGGCCATTGTTCCAGCTCCTGCAGCCGTGCTTGCAGGGCCTGGGGAAGGCAGGGCGGGCGGTGAGCCGGGGCAGGGCCCCTCTGCTGTGCGGGCACGGCTCGCTCCGGGCTCCGGCGGCACCTGCCAAGGGCCACCTGGCCGGGCACTGCAGGAGCCAGAGCCCGGGCTCCCTCCTCCTCTTCCTCCTGCTGCTCCCCGCGGGAAGGTGCTGGGAGCCACGTGCGAGGCAAACCCCGGCGCGGGGCGGCTGCGGAGCGTGGTTCCCACCTCTATATAAAGTGATTTCCTGCGATGCCGGCGCGTGGGCGTGAGCGAAATGGATGTTTTCTGTCAGGGATGACAGCGCCGGGCTGAGCGGGTGCTTCCCGCAGCCGGCAAGGCAGGAGAGAGGGCCGGGAGAGGGCCGGGAAGGCAGGAGAGAGAGCCGGGAGAGGGCCGGGAAGGCAGGAGAGAGGGCCGGGAAGGCAGGAGAGAGAGCCGGGAAGGAAGGCAGGAGAGAGGACCGGGAAGGAAGGCAGGAGAGAGGGCCGGGAAGGCAGGAGAGAGGGCCGGGAAGGCAGGGGAGAGGGCCGGGAAGGAAGGCAGGAGAGAGGGCCGGGAAGGAAGGCAGGAGAGAGAGCCGGGAAGGAAGGCAGGAGAGAGGGCCGGGAAGGAAGGCAGGAGAGAGGGCCGGGAAGGCAGGCAGGAGAGAGGGCCGGGAAGGAAGGCAGGAGAGAGGGCCGGGAAGGAAGGCAGGAGAGAGGGCCGGGAAGGCAGCAGCGCTCGGGGCACGATCTGCTCCTCTCGCTGCTTGCCCCGGGCTGCTCGCAGCGCGCTGAAACGGCCGAACCCGGCCCTGGGCAGGGCTGGGCTGTGCCCGCAGCTCCGGGAAACAGCAACGCCTCCCGGCACCCACCCGCGCCCACGGACACCCCTCTGCAGAAAGAGCAACAGACAGCCGCTGTCTGCAGGGCGAGGAAGGACTGAGGCTGCAGCCCAGGGGACAAATCATGAAAAGCAAAGGAGCCAGGCAGAGCCGAAAGCCCGGGAACAAACCTCAGCCATACTGCACAACGGGCTCAAATTCAACAGCTGGGTCCCCAAAGAAATCACTCCGTTTGCTTGGGTGCCCAGCAGAGGCAAACAGGCCACTGTTCCTGTTTCCTCCTGCAGGGATGCTCATCCATGGATAACCTGTCTCGGGCTGGCAGTTAATGGCTCCACACCACTCCCTCCAAAAATCCACCAACACCAGCTCCATTTGCCTGCTCGAGGCCAGCTGTGCTGGTGGCAGGCTTTCCGCCCATGGAGATGGGACAGGACCTGCTCCCACCCCACTGTGCAGTGGCATGGCAAGTCAGATCCCATATGGGGAGGTCAGGGCTGTCTGGATCGTGTCCCCCAGTAACTCACTGGGGTGGGCAACCCAAGCTCATGGTCTCTTTCAATCCCTAATTTCCAGAATACGTCAGAAAACTATAATTAAGGAGCCCTCCCCTTCTGGTGGAAGTCTGCTTGTGTCAACAGAGAGACGGGAGTATTTAGCAGACTTCTTTTTCCATCCTGCTAATTTTAGGCCTTTATATAACATTTCGTTCAATACAACCCAGTTTCTGTAGCCCACTGAAGGAACGGCACTTCTCATTTGTCTTACACCAGTGCCTAAAATATTCCCCAGAGCTGGAGGGCTGGCTCTGTGCTCCCCACCACGCATGGGGCCAGCTCTGCCCACCACACCGTGATGTTTAAATAGCCCAGCACACAGGGACACACACACACAGAGCCGAAAGAGGGGCTGTGCTAGTGCGGCAGCAGTGCGGGATGGAATTAAAGGCAGTTGCCCCTGACCCGCACCACCCCAGCTCCACGTATTCTCCGGCAAACGCCAGCAGGGAAGAGGGCTGAGGAGGTGACACATGACACTGATGCCTGAACCTCCCGGTGAGCGCTGAAGCTCCACATGGTGATGCTTCAGCTTTCAGGCCTCACTGCAAATTCCCTCAGCCCCTTCCTGCGCTGTCATCTTTGATGAGAAGTGGTTCTTACCTTCCTAAGTAAACCTCAAAGTTTGTGATGCTCCAAAGCACATCAAAAATACATCAAAATAACTCAAACTCCCTTTGACGGACCACATAAAGTTTGCAATTTGCATTTCAAAGCCAGGGTAAGGCATGGAAGGCAAAAGCAAACAACGCAGCAGCAGACACCCAGACCTGTCAATTATTCCACTGTTTTTTTTGCACAAGGCTGGGAGAGCCGCAGAAATAATTGCCTGGGGCCAAGCTCAGCCTTGCCCTGGCACTGCTGAACTCAGTGGCTCTACACGTGTAGACAACACTTGGCTTTTCTACTTTCTTTTCCGTGTGGAAGGCTGCTTATCAGCATCACACTGCGGGGCAGCCTCGGAACACATTGGTTAGCACAGCTGACAGGTCAGGAGGGATCCAGCCAGTTAACTGGTTTAAAAGGAAGGAGTTTTCACTACTGCTGAGGGGAAAAAAAGAAGTTGGAGTTGCCTGAAAGCGCAGCGAATGCTGTGGAGATGCCACTGAGATGTGAAGTGTGAACAAGTGCCAGCAGAGCAGCAAGGTGTGGTGGTTCCCTGCGGGAGCAGCTCCTCCCACGCTGCCGCTGTGGGTCCTGCTCTCCTCCTTCCCCAGCTCAGCCTGGGCACCCAGACCCCACCCCACGGCTCTGTCCTGCCCTCTGCACCCGGTCACAACTCCCAGCCTGCTACCCACCAAGGATTTCTGGTGAAGCTTTGAACAAATTCAAATTTCACTTTACAGTAATTAATCTAGGGAATAATGCACGAATTTACCAATGCTGGGAGCATTTATCTTCTCCTCAGAAAGAAGTTTTTGCTATAAAAGAGTCATGGTAAGCGAATAAAATCTAAACTCCTGTATCCATCTTACAGCAGTAACTGGTTTTAGCAACAGCATGGAAAGGGAATATTTTCTCTGCAGCACAGTGGTGTGGTACCATCCCCTATCCAGGAAAGCAAAAGCTTTCTCTCCGTCCCAGCAACTCCTACGAAGATTTGGAAGAAGACAAATGGTATTCCCCAGTCTTTGTAGATGACTCCTGCCTTTCCCTGCCCTTCTCATTCCTCTTAGAAGCAAGAGTCAAGCCTTTGGGCTGTGCAGCACCTCGCTAACACAGCAGGCTCCTGGCCCAGGACTAGACCTCCCAAGCACTACCCTAATATAAATAAATATGATTCATAAAGTCTAACTTCAAATTTGGCAACTGATCCTCTGAACAAAGCTGGTGAGTCAAGCTCTGAAGAGGTGGAACCAGCCACAGCCTTCATGATCGCGTTAGTCAGCACAGAGACCATTGCAACTGCTCTGACGTGTGAACGCAGCACAGCTGACGTAAGCGTTGGCAGAAAAGTATTTGCATCAAAACCTCGAACTGCTGGACTGTCTCACTGAAAATCATACCAAGGAATGTATTTTTTTCCAGCTACCCAAGCACTGGCACTGCTGTGCCAGACCCTGAGCTGGCATCAGTCAGCACAGGCTGTGCACACAGCGGGGCTGGAAGCGCTCACAGCTGGGACACCGCACGACAGGAGAGCAAGGAGAAGGGAAGAGGGGTTACAGGGTCATGGCCCTGGCACCTGCAGTCCAGAACTGCAGGAATTGACAAAAACTGCCTGGCACAAACCCCTCTGCTGCAGGGGGGAACGCTGGCCTGGCCTGGGCAGGCGGAAATAAAGGAGATGCAGGTGGGGGAGGATGGAGAGAAAGGGGGAGAGGAAGGCGAGAGCACAGACAGAAGATCTGTCACTGCAGCTCCGAGGGAGGCAGCGCAGCTGTCACACAAGCTATCACATAATTTAACGCCTTGGACCCCCTGGGTTTTGGGTAACTGGCACTTGCATGTTCCACTCCAATGGCGCCGTGGCTCCACTCCAAGGGAGCGCTGCCCTGCCAAGGGCACTGAGCCCTTGGGTCCGGGCGGTGGCACTGCCACTCAGGGGACAGAGAGAGCGCTGGGGACGGCAAACGGCGCTAGGCTGGGCAGTGTCGCTCCCCAGCGCGGAGCTGGAGCTCAGGCGTGCTCCCAGAGCCGTCCCACGTGGATGAGCTCGGTGGCGAGGAGCCGCAGAGGTGACAGGAGCCAGGACCGCCCCGCAGCCCCGGACGCGGCCCAGAGCCGCCGGCACGGGAGCTGCCATGCTTTGTGTCTCAGCTGAGGTTCTTATTGTGACAAGTGAATCACCAGGAATGAAGCTAACAAAGCGTGGTAAACTTAACAGAAAAATTATATCCCTCTGGATGTGTGTTATATTTTGAGAATAAACTGAAGAACAGGGCATTCCTCAGTTTAATCCATCTCCTGGGTTTGCCTGGGGTAAAAATACAAACCCTACAAACAAGCATTGTTTTTTCATTTCCATTAAACCTGTCTTTGTCAAAGTTGAGACTGAGACAGCCCTTGTTAACCTCAGAAATTCCACAAGTACAGACTGACTGCGGGTTCTTGGTTCTCTGCCTTCTCAGACTGCTCTGTTGGGAAGGACGAAAGGTCCAGACTGATGGCAGCAAGCTGGTACTGCCCCTATGACCCCCTCGTCTGCAGCTCGCTTACCAAGCACTGACCAGTGCACTTGGCTTGCAGATCCTGAATTTTTCAGTGAGGATATTACAAGGTGGACCCCAGCTCTGATAATGCTGCTGAAGGATGGAGCATTAAGGTCCTCCTCTGTCCAGCTCTGAGGGAAATCTGGGACTCAGCAAGTCTGCTGGCACCTTTCTGATGCTGCACATACCTGTGTCAACTGCAGGCAGCATCTGTGCCTTACAGAAAAAGCCTGCTGAAATCCAAATTGCACATGAGGAGGTCTGAGATGCTGTGGAAACCTACAGACAGCTGTTCTGAAACCAAAACTCCAGACTGGCAAGGACACTGCTCAACAAGGCTGTCCTATCCATAATTATGCCCATTTCTAACCAAAACTCCCTAACACTATAGGACTGAAGTGAACCATTTAGCCAAATAGTCTGTTCAAGCTGTTTTCTAAGACACCTTCACTGGGGACTCGGCCTCCCCTGGCCCGTGCACACAGGGAACCAAATCCACCCTCCACTGAGGAACCCGGTCTAAACTCAGCCTGAGCTGGTAGGAAAGCAAACCCACCTGCCCTCATTTTGGAGTGAACATTGCCATGTTCCCCCTTTGCCACTCATGAGGGGCTGTGAAACCCAAGGCCCTGTATGCTGGGATCCCACGGGTTCCTAATGGGAAAACAGCACATTGATGGGAAAAGGCTGAAAAAAAGATTGCAGGGGAGCAGGACAGAAAAAGGCCACCCTGCACTGAGGGAGATAAATGCAACTCCAGAGCTGACTTCCAGCCTTACTGCACCTTCATCTTCCCAGTTAATATTTATAAAGCTCAATATTTGTGCAGTGTTGTGCAAGGGGAGGAACATTAACCAGAATGTCCGTGAGGCATCCAGGAGAGCAGCACAGCCACCTCCCTGCCATGGGGCACCACTGTCACACTGGGGGAGAGAATCATCAGAGGCAGAGTTTTAGCCCTGGGCATTTAATTCAGGTTCCATGTGCAAGTGTGGCTGCGGAGATAAAGGGCAGCCAGGATAAATCCCACAGCACACAGCGGCTGAACTGCCAAAACAGAGTTAAAACACAGCCACGTTCTCAGTACTGAAATACCTGGAAATCTGGCCAAGAAACCAGACTTTAGGGAAAGATCAAAGGATAAGTACATCTCACCAACATGTTTCCTTTTTTTTTTTTTTAGCTGTGATCAAATTTGCAGGAGTAGAAATGGGTTTTAGAGAGGAGAGCAGGCTGCCCCTCCTGAGGACTCTGCCCTGCCCCGCGGCAGCCGCATTAGCTCTGGCTCCAAGAAGTAGCCTGCCATGACTCATACTTTCCACTCCCCATAATCCCTCTCAGTAGGGTACAGACTTAAGAGTTTTCCTCTGACTTCTGACTTCTATTTTGTTTTAATTTATGCATCTGCTTTGGAAGAGCCTTTGAAAAATCTGACAGTGGAGAAGAAAGGAGCCTGTTCAATCTGTCTGATGGACAGACTGAAAAAAATACCCCAGCACAGTGAAATTCTGCATTACCAGGAAAATAACGCCTGCGTCTACAGCTTTCTACAGGCTGTTAGTAACAAAAACTGAACCACTAGAAACCTTTTGTCAGAACAAGGGCAGAGCTTAAGTGAAAGAATAAGCAGTTCAACTGAGTCAGAAGCGTGTGGCTGACACAAGACAGAGCAAAAGTCTTTTTTAAAAAACACACCAATGAATTATGTACAAGCCCACGCTGAAGGGCCCAGATCCCATGTCTGGCTTCCAATGATACCAGCAGCAGCCATGCTGGGTCCCACATCTTCCCCAGCCTCTGGAGCCAGGCACGAGGCAGCGGCTACTTCTGTAAAAGCACTTCTTTTTATGGGTTTGGAAAGGTCAATAAATAAAATCTAGGTTTTGACATGCTAGCTATTTTAGGAAAAGTGACTTTTTTTCCATTGTCCCTGGGTCTGAAACAGGGAACACCACTACTTCAAAGCCACTCTGCAGCTGCAGCTTTATACACAATGCCAGACTGTGTCACCGCTGCACCTCACAGCCTAACTCGGGACCTTCCCCATCCCCAGGCGGCCCCCAGGTCTACAGTCAATGTGGCTCCTGCCCCACAGCCTCTCTGCAGCCTGTCCTTGACACAGCCCGTGCCCCTGAGCCCCCGGCCAGCGCCAGGTCCCGTGGCCGCCCCTCCCTGGCACCCTGGGCTCTCCGAGGCACGGAGCATCCCCGGGCTGCTGCGCTCGTTCCCAGCCCTGCGCTCTGCACCCACTGCCGAGGGGAAAACACAAACTGCACCTCCCCTCCGGCTCCTCTGAAAGCAGAGTTCATCTCAAAGGGCAGATTTCATTGCTCACAAATGCACCAAAGAGCTCCCAAGGGCAGCTGTCCTGCTGTGTCCCCCTGGCTGTCCTCTCTGCTAAGGGACGTCCCCAGAGCACGGCCCAGTGCCCCCCTTTACATAAAATCCTGCCCTATAACCTTGTATGCCTCTCCCTGAAGATAAAACTGTAATGAGGAAGATTTCCTTGAGTTCCTGTTTATTTAGCATCATTTTACAGCTCTGTTGGTCTAAGGTGTGTATTTTTAGTGTCTCAGATTGCTTCTTCCATCTAGAGAAATAACAGTGAGTGCACAACATGTGCTGGAAAAACAAACAGTTTTACTGCTGGCTTTCTGGAAGCTTTTGGTAAATGGCTGCACCTGGTTCCAAGTGTACTTTGTTCTAAGGTGCTGGTAGTACCTGCCTGATGCCATGCCCCCTGAGGCTGTTAATTAAGAACATTGTGCTTTATTGGTGCTTGCATCTGGGGTTGTATTGTGAACATATGAATGAATGGCACCCCTAGAGAATATTATTATTTCTTCTGGAATCCAAATTGAAGAAATATATGAAAAATAGAGGCAGACACTCTTGAAACTGCTCAGTTTATCTGATCCATTTCTAGAAAGTCATATTATCCACCTGAGAGTACATAAATGATGCAGAATTGCCACGGTGGTGAGCTATTTCAGGATATTCCAAACCCAAGAAATAACATCTGGGTACTCCTGTGATGGATTTATTGAGTGCTAATCCTTCTGCACACCCCTGTCCTGCAGTCAATGAGCAGCTCTACTCTGAAAAGCTCAGGAGCCTTTAGCATCTGTCATCTTGATGACTCCAAATCTCTCTTTAATGGTGCGAGCCCCAGGAATGGTTTGCACCCATAGGAGAGTATGAAATTTTACGAGTACTCCTTTCCCAGGAACCTCCCTGAATGTTAATAATGGGAAGGAGACAAGAGGGCAGTGGGAAGAGTTTTAGAAGCCTGCTGGTCTACATTAAAGATGGATCCCACAGGTAACATCTCCACGTTACCTTTGACCTTCACCGTTGTTAGTGCTGCTAATACAAACACCTTACTCCACACAAACCTCCCTGTATCATTCAACAAACCTAAAAAGAGCAAATTTGACAGTTTAAGCACTTTTATAGCCTTTCCCCAGCAGTGGGGGAAGCATTTGCTCAGAAATCTTAACTACAACCCTGCTCTTATCTCTATATTTAGACCAGTTTGGTAATTTTGAATGTAGTGTGCATTGCTCACCTCAAGCAGCAAATAACCTGGCATCCCACCACACTCTGTGCACCTTTCCAAAGGTTTAGAAGCCTTGCTGCCTGTGTGGGACCATGCAATGACCCTGAACTGCTCTGGGAATCTGGTGAGGAGCCCTCGTGGGCTCAGCTGCCACAGGGAAAGGAGAGAGCTTGGTGCTTTTCCTGCAGCACAGAGTCAAGTTGAAGGCTCCGTTCAAACACTGCAGAAATGCTGGCACTGTGGGGAGGCTCTGTGGGGATGAAGACGTGGAGGCACCATCAGTGCAGAGCTTCCTCAGGCCTTTACCAGCACATGGATGGAATGCTGTTCATGGGCACGGCCCTCCGGAGCATCCCAGTGCCCACCTGCCTCTCGCCACCTCACCTGAAATCTCACAAACCACCAGAGAGCTCTGTGAGGAGCAGGGGAAGTACGAACCAGATCAGAACACAAGCCCTAGCATTAATGCTGCTGCACCATCAACTCATGAACCCAAAGAAACTATTTTTATTTCCTTTTTTTTTTTCCCCTGAAGGTATCAGATAATCCCACGGGAACCAGCCTTTCAGAGTGGCTGTCATTTGGTCAATACAGCTTAAGTCATCAATCAGAAAACCAGGTCCTTTCACCGAATCTGTTTCTTTACAAAGCAGTAATTTGGCCTGTACAGATGCTGTAAAACTGCCCCCTGACCGAGTTATTTTGGGATGCTGTGCAGTGGGTCACAGAGCACAGAATCTTTTGCTACGTAAGACTTTCACCCAGCCCTAGTGAGTGCCTCGGTCACAGACACGACGTAGCCTTTGCAGTCCAGTCTCCATGGCTTCAAACACACAACTGAGGATTAAACTGTCCCACACCACACAGAAACACCACCCCGGGGAGTCCCTGAGAGCTGCTGAAATTAAAGCCAAGCCCTGGCTCCCAGCAGCCCCACGTCTACCCAGGAAGCCTCAGCAGGTGCCCACTGAGCCCCTCTCCCTGCCCGAGGTGCTGCAGCCACTTGCTGTTGGGAAAATAACTTAACTGCACACCGAGCACTGAGTCGAAGGAAGCCACATGGGTTTTGTTGTTAAGGACTGTGTTTCTAGGATTGCTGGCTGACCAGCACTGTGTTTTCCAAACGAGACAGAAAGGGCAGAGAAATCTCATTAATGACAGGACAAACAACCCAGCAATGCAACAGGGCTTGCTGCAAACTCAGTGACAGATGTGCCAGCATCTTCTGCTCATCACTTGCCAGATAGTCTTGAATGGCACGAGGTCATTAATTAGAGGCAAATTTTATACTGTGACCCTACCAACAGAGGGTGAGGGCTCACCCTACCCAAACTCCCCCACAGAGGAGCACTGTGAGAAAAGGGAGGGATTTACTCCAAGGGTGATAATGAGAATGGATTTCACATGTGAGTGAGGGCCCAAGTTGGAAATCTGTGCTAAATAACAGTGCTGGGAATGGCACTGGAATGACCCATAAAATGGGTCAGTTTCTGCATTTTTCTTTAATTCCTTCATTACTTTTCAATGCTTTTGAAATGAATGCCCAAGAGATGACCTGAGAGCAAAGGCTGAAAAATGGCAAGTCTGGGCAGCTTGGAGGGGTGGTAACCCTGTGCTCACCTCTGGGTGAGAACACCTGGAACAGGAGGAGAACAAAGGACACCAATGCTGCTCCAAGAAAAGCCATCAGAGAAGAAAAAAAAATTGTGGCTTCACCCAGTATTCAGGGCAGGAGGTAAATACTGAGGCAACATGATCCACTCTCATCTGGTCTCCTGCCAGTCTGGGACAGGGCCAGATGGGACCCTGCTGGCCCCACTGTTGCTAGGAGGGTTTATTTGGGATAAATCCATGTGACACCTTGGTTTCTCTGGGCCATTGCAGACTCCAGGCAGTGTCAGCAGACACCCAGCTCTGCCCTGGCACAGATCCCCTTCAGCAGAGCCCAGCACAGCTTTAGTCAGCTTTGGGGGGACGTAAAGACCTCATGAAAGCACTCACTGAGTGAAGCCTACGGGCACATGTTTGGCTGAATTAATTAGACTGCAATAAATAAGCAGCAGGGAAGTTGTGTTCAAAGCTTTGGTGTAGGTATTTGCAGCTGAACATAACCACAGCCTCCCACAAACACAGCACAGACAGGGCAGAGAGCTGGAGACCACTGCTCAGTGTCAACAGATGTGCTTCCTCCAGTGACCTCTTCATTTCAATGTGGGCAGAAACTATGGCAAACATTGACTGTCTTTATGATAATCACTGCACAAAGACTCAGTGCCACCTACCTGGAGGCTTTACACGTGCTGGGGAAGTGCTGCTCTCCCACGTTTGGCTATTCACTCTCCCCCACTTCCACACGATCTGCAGGGCCATAGCTTTCCAGCACAGCCTCCCCAGGAAAGTCTCTCTCAGCAGGCAGCAGACTCTCGTGCTTACAGTCTAACACACAAGCATGCAGAAGGACACTGTCCAGAAGGAAAACAGAGCCTAGGATGCATATTAATTACTGGTGGCACAAAGCCCAGGCAAGGTTGCTGCTCCATAGTCAGGCTATAAATCTGTCCAAAAAGGATTCTGACCACGTCTGCCTTGTTTACATTACTAAATTTTATGGCCATGTGATTCTTCACCTGGAGAGGAAGAGTACCCTTGCACAGCCAGTTAAGGGCTGAGATTTATGACCTGGTGAGAAGGGCCTGGCTGTTCCCTGGCTGGGCAGTGCCCATGCCTGCAGTGCTCCCTGGGACCCCCCAGCCCCTGCTCAAGCTCCTGGAGAACTTTTACACCTTTGTTTTCCCCAGCGAAAACTTCAGAATGACAGAAAGCTTCAGGCCCCCTCCAGGCTGTGGAGCCAGCCGAGCTCCAGCAGGGACACCCCACCCTCGGTCCTGGGAGAAGCCTGGAACAGAGAAGGCTGCCACGTGGATTTCTGCTTTCAGAGTGGCCTTGCTATGCACTTTGGGAGGACATTTCCCAATGAGGACAGAAAGAAGTTCACAGCCCTCTCTTGCAATGAGACTGGCTCTGCCATGCCAGTAGGAGAGGGAATCAAATGTTGCTTTCACCAGGGAGGGGGAAGGACTTGAGCTGAATCTGTGGTGGCAGACTGATTGCTGAATTGGAGAAAAAAACCAGCTTTCCTTCCCTGTGTCGGGCCTTTCTCACAGCTCCCGGGCCCAGCACTGTCACAGTTACAGACACAAAAAGCAGATGACAAAGTGCCCAAACAGACAGAAATGTTAAATAAAATTTGGATTGTTAAACATCTGTTCCACAGAAACAAATCTCTGTAAGCTTCTTGGATGTTGTACATATCACATTAACCTGAAGCACTCAAAAATTTTAACTGAAGGAGGAAAATGTCCCTATTTTTATAGAAACTTCATCAGCACACGCTCCTGGCTGCTTCAGTGAAAGGATCCTTTAACTGCACCATAAAGTCCTCCTCCTTTGCTAAGTGCTTAATGTTAAGAAGCTGCTTAAGGCTTGTTGACTTTGAGGAGATCACTCAAATACTGAGTTATGTGTGTGCTGAAGCTTCCCACTCTCAGCGAGGGCTTCATTTCGCCTCCAGGCAGGTCCAGCTGCAGGGTGAGCTGGACCAGAGCCCTGTACGTGCCCAGGGGCACAGAGGGGGATCTGCTCGGATGCTCGGACACTTGCTCTGAAGAGGGAACTTTGCAAAAGCGTGGGGGAAGGCATCTTCCATCCCTTGTTATTACACAAACATCTAGCTCCAAAAATCTTCATTCTGTACTGTGTCCCAAAGGAAAACATTGGAAACAATCCATATTCATTGGAGTTTTTAATCCCTCGCAAACCAGAATTCAGCAGGCAGCTAATGAAGAAGACAATTATGCAGCATGTCACACAAAGAGCAAACCAGAACAGGTGCAAAGGCTGGAGCGTTGCCACAGTTGCTCTGTTCTTTGGCACAGGGATTGGTGCTTCCCTTAAAACATATTCACACATCCCCACAGTTTAGGGACTCAGCCTGAGAGGAAAAGAGGTGACATGTGAGATTGATCATTAGCTGATGACCACCTAGGGTACTAAGTCAGGAAGGAGACAGCTGGCCAAACTCAGCTGTATTTGTTTTCCTTCTGAGGGGCACAGGCAGAAATGGTGTAGTACCAGCAGGGCAGTGAACACAGGCTGTGGTTTACCCCTTGAATTAGGGCTCTGATGTACAAGTACAGGGCAAAGGAGTGCTGCCCAAAGGACTTCTGTCCAACCAGACAAGGATGGGAGAAGCAAAGACAGATTTTCAATCTCTCAAAAGCAAAGAGATTTTTGCAAATGTTGCTCAGAGACTAAAACTCCCCTCTTGGAGTTGGTGCAGGAAACTCAGAGCAAAGCCATGACCCAGATGTGCCAGCAGCAGCCACGGCACTGCCCACAGGCTGTCCCCTCTCACTCTGGGGAGGGCCTGGGGGGAAGGCAAACCAGAGCAGTGCCATGGAGCTGACTTCAAGCACACAGAGCTGCTGGACTCACCAGAAACAGCCTGGGAAAGACAGCAGCAAGGAGATCAACAGTGAAGGACTTTTACTGAAAGAAACAGCCTCTTTAACAAGGGGATTCCAATGTACTTTTAATGCAAAAATCGTTTTTGTGAGCAGGAAGAAGGAGCCTTTGCCAGTGTTATGGATTATTCCCCTGGCAAATGCTAAGGAAAATAACTATTCCAACAGGTAGGTGATAATACACAGGGAATAAATGACGATTAGATAGCAAAGATATGAACTGCCTAAGGACCTGGTGGGAAAGGAAAAAAGAATAAGTTTAGGAAGAGACTCAGTTTCTGTCAGGATATTGAATTATTAACAGAAAGGTTCTGATTTGCTGACCATTTCCACACACGACTGCACCTCACACAATTCACAGTTATCCTCTTTTACACACACAGGTTACGTAATTGCTTGTGTAAACTTCACGACACATTCACGTATTCCTGATTTGCACGTGAAGGCACAGCAGCTGTGGGTACAGCCCCCCTTCCCCTGCACAGCCCCTCAAAGGAGAGCAGGAAAGGATCAGCAGTGCCCTGCTGGGCTGCCAGGGCCACCGGGCACCGGGGCAGGGCCAGCCAGAGCAGCCGGTGCCTGTGCATGCCCCGCTCCCTGCTTGGGACACCCTGCCCCAGTGGTCCCTCAGCTCAGAGCCCTGCTGGACGCAGATCCCAGCCCGGGGGGCTCTGAGCTGGGCTCGGGCACGTCCTGCCCCTGGGGAAACGTGCCAGCCTGCCAATGGCATCAGCAATTAGCGAGACTAATCCCGCACCTTTCCACAGCCGCTTTTGCTTTCTCTGTAAAACATATTTATTACGCCTTTTGGGGTAGCATACACGAGCAGTGAGTCAAGACCCTGTTGTACTTAGTGCTATATAAACACAGAACAAAACGACAGACCTTCCTACAAAGAGTTTATGGATTCAATTAATTACATCTATAACTCCTGGAAGTGGCATTGCCATGCTTAAGTTATCTGGACCATGAAGCAAATTTTCCAGAAGACAGTGCAAACTAAGATGTATTTCACAGCCACTTTACAGAAGCTCTTAAGAGCATCCTTAAAAACAACTATTAAGTCAAGTAGGTTTCATTCCTGGCCATTCATTCATAGCCAGAAAATTCATCAAATGTGTTCTTTAGCTTAATGAACAGGCAAAAATAATGCAATTGCACCTGCCCCAGTGTTCAGCAGAGAGAAAAGAGAGGCCAAAGACCCCTCTGCTGAGACCCGATGCACTTGCCTAGCATGATAAAAATCTGCTATTTGAGCAGGCATGTGCTGGAGCTTTGGCCAGGGCTGCAGATGTTAAATGAGACCATTCCCTGGGATTGCAGGAAGTCTAAAGTTACACCTATAGAATAACATTGTGTGCAAACACAGAGAGAGCACAACATGTCCGTTATCAAAATGCACTCTGATACCTGATGTGCTCTAGAATGCAGCACATCTCATGTTTGGGGGAAATCTCTCCTGATCAGGACAGCCCAGGAGTGTCCTGTCCTGCTGAGCCACAGTCAGGAGCCTGGAGTCAGGAAGGGTGAGAACACACACAGCGAGTGCTGGGTCTGTCAGTCCCTTGGGTGGCATGAAGAATGCACCAGGCTTTTGGTCCTCAAAAACTCCCTGTGACAGCACCTGCTTTGGCCAAGGCAGGGTACTAGGGCTCTGACCAGCAGGAATTAATTGTAATTCCTAGACTACACTTCATGTGCCTCCAATTTACCTTAAGGATCAAAAACAGTAAGTAGGATCCAATATACCTGGAGTTACCAAACCCACCTCTTCATCAAAATAGACCAGAAGTAAATGCCATCATGTCACTTGACATCTCCTCCATGAGGAGAAACTAGGGCATCTGAGAGCTCTCCTGGTGCCACAAGGTGCCCAGCACTCCTGGAAACTGGGCCCAGCCACGTCCTGGCAGCCCCTCCCAACACCAACAGCACCTCTCTGAGTGCACCCCAGAACCTGGCAGGTCCTGCCCAGGGCAGTCCCAGCCCACCTGCCTCACAGGAACAGGCAACACCTTCCCAAGACACGGCTCCCCCCAGCTGAGCACTGCCAAACCTGCTGAGATCAATCAGACTCTTACCTGGGGAAGATTAGAGGCAAGGAATAACAACTGTGTTATTGACTGACTGCCCCGAGTTTAACTCAGCACCCTGGCCACAGGCGTGAGCTACAGCTGCACACGGAGGGGGCACTGCTGGCAGAACACTGGTGTTCATTTACTCTCCATCTCTGTTCTACCCAACAAAAACTGTTCTAAGGGATGCCAGCCAAGGTGATGAGACAGAGGTGCTCAAGCAGTTCAGGCCAAGGACTGAGAGGAAAGAACTGGGGTGAGCTTTGCAGCTGTGCAGGACTTCCTGAAGCTTTGTGAGCAGAAGGGAAGGAGCAGCATTTTGTGGGGACACCATGAAACCTGTGAAGGTCCCCTGGGTGGTCAGCTGAGGGTTAAAGAGACCCTTTGTGGGACACTGCACGTACCTGCCGGAGCCCTTGAGGACCCCTCCTGCCTGGGGTAACAAACAGAGGCTCTCTTGGAGCAAGGATCAGTCAATCCCATTGCTGAGGCAGCTTCAGAGACAGCTGCTGCCACCAGCTCTGCTGCTCTCAGCCAGGACACGGGATCTGCTGCCAATCACAACTTTCCTCTTGCCAGCAGAGAAAATTCTGCATTGGTCAAGAAAATCTCCTATCTGCTGTGTCCAGCCAGTGTCCAATGCCCCAGAGCTCCAGAGGGAATGGCACTGATGCACTGGCAGGGAAGCTGCTGGATTCCCACAAAGAGCAGCCACGAATGCTGGCATCTGCTCCAGCCTGCTTTGCCTTTCCACACCAGCTGTGCTCTTGCCTGTCTCTGGGAGGCTTTCTTATTTACTGTGTCTTCTGCATTGTCATATTTCAGTGCAGATTGATAGCAAGAGTTACTGCACCAGGCAGGCGTGAGGATTACTTAATTAATGTTTGTGAAGCACTTTTAGATCCTCACATGAAAGAGCTAGGAAACGCAACACATAATTATTATGTATTATTAATAAACTTCTGGCACATTGACAGGAGGGAAGACAATGCTTCTTTTTTTTTTATCCTTTTATTTTCTAAAAAGATTCAACTTTTATGCTATGAAGGGCAGATTTCCCAAAAATTCATGAGTAAGTAAACAAGGAGTGAAAGCTCCATATTCCACCAGGAAGGCAGAGAGCAAACACTGCCTGAGAAAGTGAGTTCCGCTCCTCGTCAGCCCAGACACTTGAGGAATCCATGGTTTTTGAGAGTAGCCAGTTATGGAGAAGTACAGGGACGTTGCAGACAGTGGAAGTGGTCAAATGCACCAGTTCCAAGGAGTAGAGAGCTTGTTTAATGTGTGGTCATTGTGGCTGACAAAAGCATGTGCTGCAGAAGCAATGAAGTGTGCAGAGCAAGAGATGGACATTTTCAAACAAACAGAAGAATCACAGCTGTGTGAACCAAGTTTTTCAGAGCTGAGAACGTGCCAGACACAAGCCCAGTTCCCAGAAATGCAAAGAAACCCAATCTCAGCGGGATTCCTAGGCAGTTCCACAGAAGGGGTCAGCTCTCATGTATTCCAGCTGCTGCTTGAACACTTATGGCTGGGATCCAGCTGCACCCGAGAAAAGGGGCCCCAGAGATTAGGGGTGAATTACAGCTCTGCCCCTTTCTCCATCACAGGCCCCGAGAAGCCTCTGCACCCTCTTCAAATACACCAGGACAATCACAGTGCTCTACCTGACAGGGCAGCTGGGAGGACAAACACGATGCACTGGATGGACAGAGACAGCCAGGGATGGACAGACACCACAGCACTGCAGAGCAGGACAGGAGAAGAGTAGACATAGTGACACCATAGGCTGCTGCCTCTGGTGCCTCTACACGTTTCCATTCCTGTTTCTGCTGCCATTGGATGCTGCTGAACCACCCAAGCAAAGCTCAGCTGGCATGTGGAAAAGATTCCTTGCCATGGGAAGGGTGCTTACTGTAGTTCCTGCCCCTACAAAAGACTTCAAGTGGTGACACTGCAACAGACCTCTTTGCTCACACCTTCAATTTATTCTTGTAGCACAATGAGGGTTTTTTTAAGAGATATCCACAAGGAATCTTGAATCTGAACATTTGGTAAGCATCATCATGCTTTAGAAGCATTTTGCCTATGTGTACCAATGAGAGAGCATTTCTGGTGTTTATACTGTTTATGTACTGCAAATGAGATTTACAGCTCCATTTTGTTCAAAAATGAACAAGAGCAAATGGACTTAAATAAAATAAAACAAAACTAATCTGTGCTTTTGGCCAGAGACTCTGCACAAATCCTAGTCCAAACAGTATTGAATAAGTTCAACTCATAATAACAGGAACTGATCATATACAGCAGAAAAAAAGAACTTTCAAATAAATTGTTCCTTCAATTTGCTTTGACTGTTCACCAGCTGTCATTAGGGACACAGGGTTTTTATCAGACTAGACAGATACCTGATGGATGTTACCAGTATTAGTTGAACACCAACAAGTGCTCGATTTTGGCTTTGCTGTTCATTTATCTTGCCCAAACACAAACCAAGAGCCCGAGTGCTGAGCTAAAGCCACCTTCCCCCCACTGCAGTGCCAGCAGCTCAGGGAAGGGGCACAAATCATCCCGAGCCCCCGGACCAATAGCCCGCATCACTGGACCAGAATGACTGCAAACCTCAGCACAACCTCACAGGAATCACAATGGGACGGAGAGAGACCTGTGAATAGAGGAAGGGGGGACGCACCCAAAAACGCAAATCCATCTTCAAGGAGCTCCCAGGCTACCCAAGCCCATGCTCTGAGCTCTGTTTCTACCAAAGGCAGCAGCTGGGGTGTCTGAGGAGACACCGCTCCTGTTGAGTAACACTAGGGCACCCACTGCATTTGCTGTGCTCAAAGCAGAGCTGGTTGCACAGATTAGCCCTTAATTGGAAATAAATAACTTCCTTACAGAGGTTAGGTTTGGTAAAAAGGAATCCCCATATGGATGGGCAGGTTTAATGGATGTGCATGCATATCAATGGACAGTGCAGCAGTTATGTATTATGGCTTATTTCATCACTTCACACCACAGGTTTTTCTGTCTGTTAGCCTGACATCTGCACTCCCATGCTGCTCAAAACACTTCAGCAGCGTCCCCTCCCTCGAGCCAGAGCTGCATGGAGACACCCCAGTACAGACCTTCTGCTTTTAGACCCAGCACAGGAAAACCTGCTATTTTTCTGTAAACACTCGTCCCTCAAACCTGACAAAGGTTTCCAGCACTTTCCCGTGCAGGCTGGGCTCATGTCAGTGGGAATGCCTCTGCTTAAACAACAAGTGGGTTGCTCTCTCTCCATCCCCTTGGATAAAGCACCAGCCCCTTTCCCTCTGTAAGATCTCAGGGTGGGCAGTGCCAGGGACCACGGGAAGCTCATCTAGACCATGAAAAGGTCCTGGTGACATGGGAGACTGGAAAGCCAGGGTCCCCCCAGCCCTGCCCAGGCTTCCTCACTGACCTTGGGCCATGGTCACCGCCTCACTTTAAGATGGGGATAATACATATATCACAGGTGTGTCCTGGCCTTAACTAATCCATCTTTTCAAAGCACTTTGAGAGCTTTGCTTGATGAGCACAGACACTATAATACTTATCTGTTCCCAATACGATCACCGGGAGTTTTACCTCCACAGAAGCAGGACTGGGACTGCTGGTGTTACTGGGGACCTAGAAAATAAATCTGCTTGGGAATCTAGTGCTTGGGGAGGGGCCATAGCCAGGCACCAAGGCACAGTGCTTACCTCAGCCCTCTTCCAGGCTATCCCTACAATAAAGGGTACAATTTCTCATTAGAAATCACAACAAGACCTCACCAGGGCCTGCTGGCAAACATGTTCAGCAGGTGCCAGGTGTGTAGGAGATAGGAGGGGCTGAAAGAGAAGCTGGGACAGTGGGGAGGAGGCAGAGACCAGGCCAGCTCAGGGGGAAGCTCACAACGAGGTTTATGGTTGCTGTACTGAGGAACTGGGAATGCCAGGAGGGAAACTCGAGGCTGCTGCCCCAGGGACTGAGCTCAGGGCAAGGTCAGCCTAAGGATGACAGGTGCCAAGGCGAAAGCAGCTCGGGCAGGGCAGTGAGGCAGCGGGGTGTGGGCAGGGAGCCGTCCCCAGCTGCTCAGTGCCCGGCTCGGCAGCGTGGAGCCCATCCACCCCTTGGCCCCAGAGCTCTGCCCTGGCAGGGCAGCCCCAGAAACCACCCCTGCCCAGGAGGGAGCTGAGCCTCGAGCTGACCTAGGAGCCAAACCACACACCTCTCACCACACCTGATCCTCACCTGCCCTAACACAACATGGATGTAGAGCTTCTTGAGAGAAGGCTCAGATTAAAGCCTTGCTCAAACACAGCGGCCCCATTGTGCTTCTGCTGCTGCCAGGCCTCTCCACAGAGTAAATCACAGGGACTGTGTTTATTGTAAGAACTAAGTGATCAGCTGTGAACTTTCTTTGACATAAATATTTTGCCATTAGCAATGACAAATAGCAACGCTCATGTTGTAAAAGTAACATTGGGTTATTCCTCTCCATGGGGGCATTCACATCATGAGAAATCAGAAGGAAATTGTGATTGGAGAAATGGGTAAGAGGAAGACTGTGACAGCAAGGATATTTATCCACTGTGTAAGGAGAGTTAAGAGAAGAATGGATTTTTCCACAGAGCTCTGGAGTGCCCCTGCAGAGCCAGCTCTGGACACGGTGGTGGTCAGCATGGGGCAGGGCCTGGCCACACGTGCAGCTGCTTTGCACAGGTCCCTGCCAAAGCTACACCTGCACATGGAGAACATTACACCACACCAGCAGATCCTGGGGGGTTGGGCCCTGCACTCTTCTTCTGAATCCAATTACTACTAAACCTCTGCAGTTACAGCTGGACAAAACAGGAATTTGCCATTGTTGCAAGATTTCCTAATTTTTGACTGGTGATGTTGGCACCTCAAACTCTGTCTGCTCTCAGGCTGAACAGGATGGGAGAACACTGAGCAGCAAGGGGAATTAATTTCTCAGAGATTTTTTCCAAAGGTACTAATGAGAGCTGGTGCTTTAAAAATAGCATCAACTATACTTCTATAGCACATATCCTCCAAGGAATTCAGCCCAAGCATGTAAGCTTGTCACTTCCCTCCAGAGGCAGGCAGGCTCTCATGGATGTGGATGCTCAGGCAGGACCACAAACTCACTCCAGGCTCCCCTAGCAGAGAGGTACAGAGAAGTTAAAAATCCAGCAGCGTGCCAACACACACGTGTTCATGCACACTGGTACTGCATGGACTGGATGGCAAGTGCATCAAACGAAACACAAGGCCCAGCAATTAACTTTCCTTTGAGAGAATTCTCTAGAGACCACAGAGCTGCAGGCTTGGATGGGAAACAGCTGAACCCAATCCATCCTCAGTAAGGAGTGCCAGGCAACTGCCTGGACCCACAGGCTGAAAGAACAGCTCTGGGGAGAGCATCCCCTCTGACAGTGAGGGTCCCACCTGGAGAGCTCAGAACAA
Source organism: Anomalospiza imberbis (assembly GCF_031753505.1). Lineage (NCBI taxonomy): Eukaryota > Metazoa > Chordata > Aves > Passeriformes > Viduidae > Anomalospiza > Anomalospiza imberbis. The sequence continues at coordinate 14,278,396 of NC_089697.1, read as the reverse complement.
GCTCACTGTTGGCAGATGCATCCCATGCAGGAGGCATGCCAGGACTCCCAGCAAGTCTCTTTAGAGCCAGGAAGGAACCACAGGACACAACTGCCAAGCTAGCAGTTTTACTGGGGTGTGGCTGGGGGTTTTCTCCCCCAGCTGGGAATTTGTGGAGGCTATAATGGAGAGGAGTTCTGGGAACTGGCAGCACAGCAGTACACTGTGGGCAGGTCCACCGGTGAGACGGACACAGAGGACAGTGCAGGGAACTAAACATAGGAATTAGGGCTCCCCAGACAAAAGATTTAAGTCCACTGGAAGGACAAGACCCAGAAAGCAGCCGCAGGATGAAAAGAGATTGATCCAGAACAGAAGTCACTTGTGTGCCCACAGGACAGGGCTGTGCTAGAAGCCCAGCTATAAGCTGCAGACCAAAGTGGCAAATCCCTGAACCCAGGGGACAGGCTTTGGAATGAGGCCATGCTTTTGAGGATCTCTGAAGATAGGAGTTCATTTTGGATGAAGGGAAAAAGATTCCTATATATAGCAAAAAAGCCAAGGCAGTAGCTGCATTACACTAAAAAAAGTTACAGATGGAGGCAAAATATGGGCAATCTGCCTTTAATAGTCAAAGACAGGATCTGCCCTGTGATGGGACCCTTGGAGACAGACAGGACACGGCTAAGATGTGACCCCTGCGATTCAGGAGAGGGGTTTCCTCTGCCAAATGCTAAATTCAGGCAGGTTTAGAGATGAATGAAAACTGCACACCATAAGGGAGGGCCAGGAATAGAAAGCCCATGTGGGGGAAGAACGCTCTAGATGTAGCAAATGCATCTCCAAGAGGCTTTTATCATTCTTATTTTGTCACTACTATCAACAATAATAAGAAAAGAGCTTACAGAGCATCCTCCCCAGTCCCTAAGCAATGCATCCAGAGATTAGCAGCAGAGAGCAGTGGGCAGCAGAGAAAAGCTGTTCAAGGAATGTAGAGGCATGCATAATGAGATTACCGAATTGGAGTTGCATGTTTTCAAGGATAAATGTGATATTATTGCACTGGCAAAGGCATTGCAGGAGCAGGGGAAAAGATGAGAAATAGCCTGTCAGAAGGGAGGGATCACTGCAGCTGAGCTCCCAACAGGACAGGGACAAGTGGGAAGTGGAGGCAGCGAGGAGGAAAGGAAGTGCACATCCTACTTGACATGCAGATATGCAGAGAAGCTTTTTGCAAAGTGGGTGATGTCATCGTGTTTTTCTCAGCCTTCAGGACAGCAAGAGAAAAATAGATGAAACCAGCACATGCAGAGGAGTCTGTAAGACGAGCAGGCTTCCCCCCCATACCCCATGCAACACTAATTGCTCAAATATTGATCGGGGAAATCATTTTTAAAGACTAAAGGAGAAAAAAAAATACTTTCCTCTTAAGAAGCAAAAAGGGCAATGTTCTTGCAGAGTTGCTGGAAAGGTCCAGGTGATCAGAGAATTTCCAGAACCACAGACATTAATCTAAGATGTTGAGCTGGTCTAATTTGTTATTTGTTTATACTGGAGAGCTCAAACAACTGCAGCCTTTTATTTTTAAAGGATAGCACATGAAGTCTAGCTGTAATTACAGCTAGGCTGGTTCTCCCAAGGGCCAGGCAGGTGAGTGACCCATGGATCCTAACTAGCCTTGGTTAGTGGAAAGCAGCAGCAGCTTCAGAAGGGACTTTGGCAAGCCAGGACTGGTAGCTGGGCTGAGGGTGACAGGAACCAGCTGCCCAAGCTTAGCCTTGGCAAGGGAAGGAACAATTAGGATTAAAAACCCAAACCAGAATGCTGGAACTGTGCTAACCACTACTGCCCTGGCATGGACACTACGCCCGAGGAAAGCAGCAGCTCTGCCTGGCTTCTGGAGAGCTGCTTTTCTTTCCCAATGAAAGGAAAACTGCCATGCAACAAAGTGTAAGAACTACTCCAGAAAATAGCTGCACCTCGTCAGCTTCTAGAGTAAACCATGACAGAAGCGAGCACCAGAGTCCTCTGTGGTTAAAAATGGATGTTGTGAGTACACCAAAGTACATGAAGAATACTATTTAGAAAACAAAACCAAGAACCAACCACCGAACTATTAAGATAGACTGGGAGAATGATAAAAATAAGCATGAACATGCAAAAACAGTGATTGAGGAAGAGGAGAAAGCATCCACAAAGCCTGCAGTGAATGTTTCTCAGGGATACGCAGGGAAATAACGACAGGAAATGGGAGAATCAGATGCTTTAAAAGATGTGCTAAGGTTAGGAGGAGATGAATGCAGAGTTGTATTTAATAACTGCCTGATACTTTTTTTCATTTGACAGCAGCCAAGTCCCCGGAGTGCTGCATTCTGTGCACAGGGGTTTCCCTCTGGGCAAGTGAGTGCAGGGCAGCACAGAGCATCCCAGCCCAAGGCACCGGGGGTGAACTGAAACCAGGCTGGGCACTGGGTGCCCTGTCTGCCCTGGAGCCATGCTGGGGTCTGACCCCTCCAGAGGGACCGGGCTGTGCCCCAGGGAGAGCAGCACTGTCCCCTCTGCTGCTGCTGTGGGGTGGCAGCAGGGTGACAGCGGGGCTGCAGCCCCAGCGCCTCCTCTGCAAACCTGGGGCCCCTCAAGGAGTGGGAATTGGAAAATCCAGGAGGGTGCTCTCCAGTCACATACAGGGAGAAACCTCGCACATAAATAGGACCCTGCTTGCCATGATGGTTGTTTTAAAAGCCAGACAGAGTAACCAGAAGATACAGGTAAATTTCCAGGGGATAAGAAAGCAACAAAAACTATCGTCTGGGGGATTCTTCTTCTCTTATTTGAGTGGTGTTTTACACCCTGGGGTCTGCCATATATTATCCCATTTAAATAAATAATAAAAATAAAATCCATAAAAAATAAAACCAACAAAAAGCACCCAAGAACAAAAAAAAAAAAAAAAAAAAAAAGACAAACCCAAACCCCTGAAAATCAAGCAAATAAAAAACAACTCTGTCTGTTTAACTGGTCCCAGTATAACCCAGGAGTAAGCTGGTATGGAGGGGTGAGGTGCAGAAAATGTTAAAACACAGCCAAAGACTCTGGTTTGGCTTGGGGGGAGAACCTGCACCTGTACCCCTTTTCTGGACTTCTTAAAGAGAACATAAAGGTATCTTGTGTCTGTTGCACGGAAAACCCTTTGCACTCAGTGGAACAAGTCTGAAAAGAAAAAACAAACAGGAGTAGTTCAGATTTCCCCAACAGCGGTTTTAGGACCTTGCGGGACATTAAACCTCACAACAGTTTACACTGTTCCCTTTCCACAGGAACAGTTTGAGCTCCCAGACCTGGCAAAGCAGAGGCAGTCTGGCTTTAGGAGAGGTGACAAGCTCCTGGAGGCCCGTGGCCTCTGCACGAGTGCTGCACTGAGCAGCCAGCTGGGGAAAGCTGGCCAGGGGCTGCCAGCCAGGGGCTCAGACTCAGCACACACACCCTGCAAGGGAGCCTGGGCACAGCTGGATGGGGCAGAGAGCGGGTCAGGCTGCCAAGTCCCTCTCCCCACGTCCTTCCATCAGGAGTTGAAGGGCGGTGGATTGAATTCTCGGGAAGGTGATCAAAGCTAAGGGACGGCGGGGAAAGGCAATCTGGCACGAGGGAAAGGCAATCCACCAGCAGGGAGCAAATCGGATAAAGAATAGGCTTAGCAGAACTGCTGTCCCTGCCTGCTAAGCTAATTGTTCATCAGGCCTGTTTGCCCTGCTAACACATGAAATGAGTGGGAACCTGTGTTTGGGAGCTGCTGGAATAGTTGAGATTTGAGAGCACACAGCATCACTTTCATTGCAGTAATGAAGGCACAGAATGGCAGCTTTAAATGCTAAGGGTAATGATGCATTACCATTCCCTCTCAATTAATCCAGAGCCTGCGATGCCGGGTGCACTTACTCTGAGAATTTTCTCAGAAAATGAAGCTAGAGTATTTCATTTATAAATCACAAAAGACACTTATTTGGCAGAAATGACCCTTGCTCATATACAATAAATCATGAACATCAACAGTCTCTAATGGATTTTGAGTCAGTGCCACAGACAGCAAAGCCTGGGGCCTGTGTTTCAGGATTCCAGGGCTGTGCCAAAGGAGCCTTATAAATTATTAATGTGTTCATCATGGTGTCATCTGTGCCACTGGAGAGATAGAAGCACTCTGGGGCTCTGTTTGACATTAAAAAAGTGATAGTGGGTTCAGCAGGCAGACCATGCCTCCCCTTCCCATGCTGAGCCAGTCCATACCTCATGAAATCCCTTCCCCAAAGTTTCATACATGCTCTTGGCTCACGATGTGCAGCATTTTGAGAAGAGAAGAAAAGAGGTAAAAGTCTGTTCTCACAAGTAGCCCATCCAAGCCAGACTTCCAAGGGATGGAGCCAAGGTCTGCATTTGCAGATGTTCATACAGAGGGAGGTGCATTACACAGGTAGCCAGGGCTTCTTGTGACTTCTCTGCCATACAGTGAGGACGTGGGTATACAGAAAATTCAAGTTCTGGTCCCTACTGCTCAGTCTCTCATGCTTTTCAGTTATTCATCCCACAGTTTTCAACCTCTCCCCCTTCACTTTTGTCCCCATGGTTACTGAATCACTGTGTTCACAGAGATTTTCCTCACTAAAGAAAATGTGACTAACATGAGGCAGCTAAATTATCAGAGCCAACTCTGACATTGGTTTCTCCCAACATGGATCCTATCTTCAAAATGCCTTCAAGTAGATCTGTCCACTGGAACCAACTTCAGAGTAAGCAGCACTTCAGCTACTGACAGAGCTGCATCACTTGCACAGAGAAGACTTAAAGGCTGGAATCGGATAAAGGATGAAATTCAAACACCAGCTTCAGCAGACATGTAGCCTAGGAGTGCATGATACAAATAACTAGGAGATTTATTTCACCACAAAAAAAAATTAAATTAAGCCCTGGAATGGAAGGCATTCTTTCCTCACTGCACCTGGGTCTAGGAGTTGAAGCAGAAGTGGCTTCTTGAAAGCCAGTTTGTTTAAGCAGCAGAAGACTCACACGTTTTAGGCCCAAAGAAATCTCTATTACAAACTGCACCAACACAGGCCAGTGGGTAACAAGTCTAAAATGCCCAGCCACAGCAGTCTCTGCACGCTGACCCACTGCTCAGAGGAGCTTCTCCCACACTGAGCAGCCCAGGCTGCCCCAGGGACCCTCAAACCAGATCCCTTCCAAACTACCAAAGAAACACCCAAAAAATCATTTAAATTCATTTGTATATGAGAGGCCTTCCTCTCCTTCACTCACAGCATCCATCCAGCCACAAGTGCCCAGACACTAAAGCAAGGGCAGCACCTCGGGTAAGCATCGCCAGTCACGAGCCAGCAGACAGAGATGAGGAACGCTTACCTTGGCCGCTACGGAGGAGTTGGGCTTCTCCAGGAGGTCCCAGAGCTTTTTCCTTTTCTCAGCACAGCAAGTGTTATCAAATTCCTCCCCTTCCCTTTCCCTCAGGGTCTCTGCTTCCCTCTTCAGCTCCTCATTCATCTGCTCTTTCTTCTGGTGGTAGCGGGCCTGGCAGCAGGACTCCAGGTAGATCTCGTCCACCCCCCAGTAGTCCAGCTCCTGGCTGAAGGACAAGGCGCACATCTCCTCCATCATGTGCAGCTTGCCAGTGCGATAGAAGTTCAAGATAGAGGTGAACGCCCCGGGATGCCTGTCGAAGAAGTACTCGTTCTCCTCCAGGTTGTAGTCGTCGCAGATCTCCATGAGGGAGTCGTGCGTGTTGCAGTCTCTGAGCTTACCCAGCCTGGTCCGCGGCAACCTGTCCAAGGTCCGCCAGAGAACCTCGTGGGCCAGCCCCCCCACGTTGAGCTTGACCCTTCGGGAGCAGGCCTTGCTCCTGACGATCTCGGTGGGGTCCGGAGGCAAAGAGGTAGTAGAGCGAGATCCATGCTTATTCATCCCCAGAGGCATCGCTGGTGCCGCTCAGGCTGGACGCTGCAGGGTGCGGCGCGGGGCAGGGCGCGGGGCCGGCTCTGCTCACCTCTCCTTCCCCTCCATGCCCCGGAGCTGCAAGAGAGGCCGGCGTGGGTCCCCGCCCGCCGCCCCCGCCAGCCTGCGGGGGGGCGGCGGCGCTGTCCGCCCGCCGGTGCTGAACCGCGCCCGGCCCGGCACCGAGCCCGGCCCGCTCCACGTGCGGCCGGCGCTGCCGCCGAGCTCCCCCGGGCGGCGGCCGGGGGTCCCCCCGCCCCGGCGGGCTGCGGGGGTCGGGCACGGCCCCGAGAGCCTCTCCGGGCGCCGGGTCGGGCGCGGGGCTGCCCCGAGCACCGCTCGGCGATGCGCCCCGGGAGGCGCCGGGCCGCCGGCCGGGGATGCGCCGGCCCCGGGCTCCCATCCCGGAGCGCCCGGCCCCGCCGGACCCCGCGTGTCCCCACGGCCCAGCCCGAGCGGCCCCCGGGGTGCCCCCCGCCCTGCCCGGCCGCGTAGGCTGCGGGGAGATGCGCAGGCTTTTAGTAACTCCAGCCTTAGAGATTTCCCGAGGAAAGAGCTGGGGCAGGGAAAAGGCAGGATTTACAGCCACTCTAACGACGCGCTCTGCCTCTCTCTGGGCTGCCCAGGGACGCCCCCCAAGCCCCCCGCACCGGCCTCTGCATAACCGGGAAAGCAACGAAAACGGGAATAAGAAAAAACCCCGAGCCTCTCCTAGGGAGCCGGGTGGCTCCTGACAGCCCCGAGCACTGTTGCTTACACAAGATGGCACGAAGATAAACCCCGGCGCAGACAGGAGCGGCTCCCCCGAGCACAGCCGGCACAGCTCGGGGCTCGGCCCCGTCCGCGCCGACCCAGGTCCCCCCAGCCCTAAAACCGGAGCGCCGCCGCTGCCTCCGGCCGCCGTACACGGGGAGAGGCTCCCGTGGCCCGGCCCGAGCCCAGCCCTCACCTACCTCCTCCTGCGGGCTCCCGGCGAGGCGGTGCGGGGTGTGCGGGGCCGAGGGCGGCTACATCCTGCGGCGGGGCGGGCGGCAGGGGCGGCCCCGCTCGCATCCCCCCGCGGGCAGCCTCAAGGCGCAGGGATGGCGGCGGCGCTCCCGGCTGTCCACGGAGCCCAGGGGGAGGGGAAGGGAAACGAGGTAAAACGGGTCCTTCAGCAGGAAGCTTTCCAAGGCCTTCCCTCGGCTGCGGCTCCTCACTCCTACCCACAGCCAGCGCCGGAGCCGCGTCGGCGCCCGCCCCCCAGCCCGCTCCCCGGGCAGACCCGGAGGAAAGCTCCGGCGCTTCCTGCCGCTGCCTCGGCACGGGGATCAACAAGTGCAGCCCGCGGCTCCGGCGCGGCCGTGCGCGGCTGTCCCGCGCGGGGCGGAGGGGTCGGGGCCGGGGCCGGGCAGCTCCACCGTGAGCCGGAGCCCAGCATTGCAGCGCCGGGGCCGCTCCGCTCCGCCGGGGCCCTCCCTGCGGCGGCGGGGCCGCTCCGGCAGCTCCCGGGGCCGGCAGCCGAGAGCGGGAGCGGCGGCGTGTGCCACAGGAAAGCGAGGAGCGCCAGGCAGCCCGGCAGGGCCCCGCCGCCGCCCAGGCGGATCCGAGCCGAGCCGGGAGCAGCGGAGCTCAGGGAGGTTGCTCATCACCCCGGGGGTGAGGGCGAACCGGGCCCTCGCCCCCACCCCGGCTGCCCCTCGTCGGGGGAACGAGCCCGCAACGATGCTTGCCGATATTTGCAGAAACAGATAGGAGGAAGAGCAGAGGAGCTCTGCTGCCGATTAGGACTATAAATATAACGTAAAGCAGCATTTACTAACCTGAAAACACGGCAGAAATAGAGAAAACGCCGACTTTCCAGGCAAGAGCACAGCAATCAAAGTATTCCTCTGGCAGGCTGTCCCTCTTGTCTCCTTCCTTCACTCCCACCAGGGAAAATGGCCCTCAGCAGCAGCCTGGAGCTCTATTAGTACCAATTAGTATCACTTAATGCAGTTCACCTGTTTGGGCTGGTGTACCTGAGGTACACAGCTGTGCCCTTCCCATGCCTTGATTGCTCGTGGCTCCTGGACTCTAGAGACAGTTCCTGAAATTGGAGCCTGATGTCTAATTTTATGTGATTAACTAGGAAAAATGACCCCCAGTGCTGCTTTCCCCCATTTTTTACGCTTCTCTCGCCTGTGCCTGGCTCCTGATGCCCAATGTTCTCAATGTCAGTGCTAGACTATTATATTTGGTGTTTGAATGCCTACATCTTCCTGAGAGGTTGCCTTCTGAAATCCCAAACAGTGCTTTTGTCCAGTACTTCACACAACTGTATATCAGATGTATATTTAGGAATTTCTCACGAGGACTTGGTCACTACCTTCCTTTTGGAGGAGAGGAAATAAAGATATAGAAAAGCAAGATCACCCAGAAAGGGGTGGAAGGAAGAATTGGGAATAAAACCTGTTGACCAGCTTAATCTCAGCCCAGGGCCCCTCCAGTGAAGCAGCTCCTCCTGCCCCATGAATACTCCCAATACATGACAGACATTAAGGCAATATTGAGAGCACTTCAGCTCTCCTGTTGCTTTGTCATCATTTCACCTCCACACCCGACTTTACCCCTCTTACAACAGAGACAAAACCCCTGATCAGAGCTAGGAAGCTCAGTCTGTTAATGATTATAAAATGCTTTGAAGCTTCCAGCTGGCAGGTGCCATAGGAGAGCAAGGGTTTGTCAGCACTGACCTGGGCACATTATCTCCCCTCGTGATGCTGGGAGGGAAAATGACAAGCAGCTAATGCAGGGAGATGCATCAGATGCACCAGTTAAACCACTGGGGGAGAGGCACCTTGGCTTTATTAGAGCATTTGTACCTTCCTGCGTCATGCAGGCTCCCCTGCCGCTGCCACTCACGTGTTCTGCCCAGAGGCTGGAGGAGCAGCTCTGGAGCGGGGCACGAGCAGGGACAGCAGGGCACGAGGGGCAGTGGGGCAGCACAGGCTCCTCCAGGGCTGGCAGCTCCCCTTCCACACTGCTCTTCTGGCCAGTGCTGAAAATGGTACTGAGGAAGCTGGGAGAGGGAGCCCTGCCCAGGGCAGTCCCTCCAGCTGGCTCTGCCTGGGGTGATCCACGAGTCTGGGGAGAGAAGAGGATGTTTCCACCCCCAGGACATCTGTTCCCTGCAGCATTTCTTGTCCCACACAAAGAGTTTGTCAGTGAGGGGCAGTGCAGGCCTGAAGATGCAGAAATGTGCATCCTGCTCGCTCTTCTCCAAGGTTATTTCACCCATTCTTGGTTTGGATACACATTTCAATTGATATTTTTGTACTCTGAGCTTTGCAAACTTAATTTATGGTTTGTTATTTCCCCAGCCTATGGAGCCAGCCAAATGTTTGGATGCAGTTTGTGCAAACCCTGTTTCTCTTCGGGTATTACAGCAGTTATTGACAAGGAAACACCTTAAACCCTGAGTACATCAGAGGAAATATGCAGAGCACAGCAAAGATATGTTCTCCTGGGCTTGCATTCAGTGGCATAGTCATATCTGGATTTCACTGCCAGGCGGAGCAGGTCTGTAAGGCAGTGTTTGTTGAACTACAACATGAGAAGGAAATAGGCTGAGCCTAGATGTGGAAATAAATATCCCTCTGCTGATCTGCAGTGACTCTTCTGCCTGCATAAGGAAAAGCATCACATCTTCCCAAGCACCTGCACCGTGTGACGGTCCGGCATCTTCCTGTCCGTCCTGTGAAGCAAGAGGGAAGCCTGGATTACTTCAGTTACTGCTGGCAGGAAAACAAAGGGCTGTGGGAAAAGGAAGGCTCCTGGCCCGTCTGCAAACCAGGGCTCAGCCCGTCACAGCCATGACGTGTGGGACAGAGAGGGGAGCAGCAGCTTTGGTGGCCCCCGAGTTTTGGCTGGTTCCCCACTGCTGAGTTCACATTCTGAAACGAGCTCCAAGAGGTAACAATAACTCATAGTGTTCTTGCAACCCAAGGCCCTTGCACTTGTCTTTGGGAGTGGGAAAGGCAATCATGCACAATAAACTGCCTCTGTTGCAGAGTGTTGCCTACTATGTCCCTTTAAGACTTCCCTCAGTTTCCAGGGATTTTCTTTCCAGACTGGAAACACTTTAGGTACAATGAAGATTTTCTTTTATAGCCCAAAATTCTTTCCCTTAAATGGGAAAAAAAATTTATCAGGTTCCTTGGCAGAGATCCATAACAAGTGTTGAAAAGTGCAAAAAGAACTGAGATAGATGGTGCTTGTGCTACTGAGAGCCCAGGAGCATGGAAATACTGGAATACCAGGGGGAAATACTGGAAGCAGACGGCAAAATATGATCCAAAAATGAACCTTAAAAAAGATAAAGAGTTGAAGTTTTCAGCTTGTCTAAACTTTTTGGATGCATTTTGAAGTCCCAGGGGTGCCCCCAACCCCCTCATTCCAGGCTGGCTTCCCTCCCTGCTGCTGGCCCGAGGAGGGGCTGGCAGAGCTGCAGCCCTGCTCAGCTGGCTCTGGAGGAGGGCAGGGAACACGCCCGTGCACACTGGTTTATCAGAGAAGCTTCTGGTTCGGGCTCCCACAAAGCACACTCGGAGCCCTCCCCTGTGGCTCCAGCTCTCCGCCTTTCTCAGGATGGGCATTTCCTCCCGGGCATCTCTTCAGTCTGCCGGTGCTTACTGACCACAGGCACTGGCCCCTGGCTCCTCTTCCCGAGGATGGCTCTGTCAGACCCAGCTTTCCTCTTTGCTTGATGAGGATGACTCTGGAGGCATGGAAAGCTCTGGAAGCACCAGCCTATTCCCTAAGGTGTATAAAACACCATCTCCTGGCCGTGTCTTGTTCATATCAGATTTGAGAGCAAATACAATTGCTTCGGGAAGGACAAATACACAGATTTCTGCTGGTTGAGGAATGAAAAGCCCCCAGTGGGTCCATTGGTCACTGTCACTCATCTGCTTGGGAACTTGTAAAAGGATCTGAGAAATTTTCTCCTACCTATCAACAATGTAGGCCAAATGCTTGGGAGAGCCAGGGTCCAGGACCTGGAGGCAGCAGCATTCCCAGGAATTCATAGGCAGGAGGCCTTGCCTGCTCTCACAGTCTTCACAGCAGGGCAAGAGGAGTCAGCTCCCCTCCCTAAAGAGCTTCCACCTGAACTTGGGAACACAGCTTCCCGAGGTGGGGAGGTGGCAGTGAGGTAGCTGTGATCTGAACTTGTTCCTGCTGGGATTGACTCCTGTCCCACACCCCCCCGATTTCCCCCCCTGGCCTATGGTCTGCCCAGCTCCTCTTTAACAAACACAGGCTGAGGGCTCAGCCTTAGAGGCAAAGCAAACACTGAACTCAGCCTCAGACAAAATCTGCTTCATGGTCTAACGCTGGAAAAATGCCATCAGTTGAATGTCCTGGAGTGCAGAGAGTTTCCTGAGGATAATGAGAACAAGAATTGCTCTGCTCTTGCATATGTGGATCCTGAAAGTGGATATGCAGTCAGAGAGCAATCTCACATGGTTCCTGGGAAGAAAGTACCATAATATTCCCTTTCAGCCTGAGAGATGGGCGCCATGGGATGGGGGATGAATGAGCAGCTAAATGTACTTTAAATCTGAAGAGATGTCCATTAATGATTCCTACCAAGATTGTTTGCCTTGACCCTGTTACCACTGACAGACGTTGTTGCCACCAGTGGGAGAAGCTTTCATGAGAACTGCACATGAGGTGAGAATCAAGCTGATGGGAGTTTCCAACAGGTTAAGCTTTTTATGGCTCACCTTTTGTGGGAAACTGGTAGAAAATAGGCAGGCCTTGAAAAAAGTTTCACAAAGCAGCCCTTTTTTCTTGGCCACTCCCTGATCTGAATTGCCATAGACACTGTCCTTCTCCCCTCCTTTGTGCCATTCCAACAGTAAAAGCTGGAGCTGCTTTGGGGTTGGGAACCCTCATACCATTGGCTGTGGAGGGACATGGTGATGAGGGAATCAAATGGAATTTCAAGCAACTACTTAATGTTCCTTCCAGTGCTGAGGAAGCCCAGCTTCCCTGGGGACAAGGCACGGGGGAACGGCTGGGCATCTCCTGCACCAGTGGGGCTGGCTCCTTGCAGGGGACAGCTTTGATCTCAGTGACATCCTGTCACAGCACAGGAATAGCATAAATTGCCTCTGGGAAGGGCCACTCCCAGCCTCTTTTGGGTTGTTTTGCATCTGCGACTTGTCCTTAATAAACTACATTTTAATTTGGAGGATTATGAAGATCATTTTAAAGCAGCTTATCTAACACTCTGTTCTCTTCCCTGTTTTCCCCCAACGTGTTTGTGGGTGATGCAGAAGGCTGCAATAAGCCTTTCTTGAAGGCTGTGTCGGATTAAACTTCTTCACATGGGACAGCACTACTCTGCACGAATTTTCATGAGCTCTTCCCAAATGCCCTTTTCGCTGTTCTGCGGGGGAGCAGAATCCACCAGCACCAGAAAGGACAAAGGGGAGGTGGCAACGCAAACGGAGAGCCCTAAACCACGCACGGAAAGCGCAGCTCCGCTTCCCCGGCGCGGGCAGAGCGGAGGTGCCGAGGGCCCCTCGGAGGGGCTGCAGGGCTGGGGGTCACCCCGGGCTCCTGAGCCCGTGGGCAGCAGCGCAGCACGGCTGGGAAGGACCAGCAACGGAGCAAGGAGCGGCCTGAGGCTGACCAGGAGGAAAACTGGGGAATGGAGCCACCTGAAGATCACGTTTTGGCTTGTCTGGCCCCTCTTTAAGGTGCCAGTGATATTTTTCTTTCCCCTTGGGATTTGCAGCCTGAGACCCCTCTTAAAGGCTGTTCTGTGTGCTGCATCTTCCAGAGCGTTTCTTAGTGTCCACTTCGTTTTTCAAACAGCAGCAGCTGGAAAAAGTCGGAAAACTGCAGATTTTATTTTGTTTTTTAGAAATAGCCCAGCAGTGAGCACTTGTCCAGAGACTCCTGCTCATCCTCCAGCTCAGTGCCCTCCCTGTCCTCAGCTGCTTTTGATTTAGGCACCAAAATTCCTTACAGCCTTGCAACAAAACCTTTACCCCAGCACCTGACCCAGTCATCCCTTGCCCTGCTGAGACTTATTTTCTGGCATGACTAAACATCTAAAAAGGTCAACAGCTAAGCAATTTCTATCCTCTCTGAATTCCAGCATTGGATTGCTCTAAAAAGCATTTTTCTGTTCAAACTCCTCATTATAACACAGAATTCTGGTGAACATGTTGTTTTCTGCGAAAAGCAGTTGCAGTGCAACTCTCCAGTAAAGCACATGAGGTTCCTTCTCTGCAAAGGGCAAAGGATGTGGCAGGGCAGCCCTGGAAATCCTGCTCTGTGCTCCTGCCAGCTCTGGAGGGATTCAGCAGATCCCAGACCCACCGGGAGGACAGAAATTCCTGTTGCCTGGCTTTAAGCAGATGAAAAGATGGGATGTGGCCAAGCTCCTGTGGCTCTGCAGCTCCCACCAGCTGCCCTTCCAATCTCTGCTGGCTGGGGAGGGGAAGGGTCCCGAGGGAAGGGGAGAAACGAGCCCAGGTCAAGGACGGCGCTGCGAGCCCAGGCTCAGGAAGCCTCCCGAGACCCTGCAGGGGACGTGGCACCCACGGGCAGGGGCACCCAGCCCGGCCAGGGCTGAGTCCTCAGCCCAGCAGGCAAAACCACAGAGCGCCAGCTCAGGTCCAGGGGATAGACATGGCCACAGCTGTCACAGACTGGGGACCTCCTGTCCCCATGTCCTCCCTGTCATTCAGACTGCAAGCTTCTGACCCTGACCCCTGTCCCAGCGAGGTTTCTCTCCCTTCTCCCAGCCTTTATGTTCTGTCGTTCCAGTAACCAAAGTAACACCAATACAAAGATTCCTCAGAATTGTCATAATAGAGATTTTTATTTTAAGAGAGTTGTCAGGTACCTAACAACAATACAAAGACTCCTCAGGATTGTCATAATAGAGATTTCTTTTTTAGAAGAATTATCAGCTACCTACCTTTGTCTTTTTCCATTCATTAAATATTAACAACATAATTAACAACAACCAACATAATGCAAAATTTAAAAGGCCCTCAATTCAAGCTGTTAAGCCCCATTAAATCAGGAAATCCTAGCAAACTCCCAAACTTGACAATAACCATCATGTTTGAAAAGCAAGCGACCATTTCAGTGTTTCACAGCTGTTCTCCAGAATACTTCGATGGCTGTTCAAGTTCAAGCTTGGCCTGCATTTTTAGCTGAACTCACCACTCCTTTTGGTCTCAGAACGAGCCACGGCCCCGGGCAGCCCCTGGCCCCCAGGGCTGTGGAAGGCAGCTGAGGGGTGCCCACCCCCTCCGCCCCAGGCAGCCCCACAGCCCGGAGCACCGGCATCCTCTGCCAGCCCCCTCTTCCCTCTGATCCCCCCTGCATGTGCTGCCTCTGCTCAGAGGCCACAGCTGCAAGGAGGGGCTGTCTGCCCCCCCGCACACCCTCACCCCACCTGTGGGAAGCACATCTGGAGATGTTCTCCCCAGTTTTCAACTCCTTCACCCCGTCTGTATTTTCTGGCACGTTCACAAAGGTCAACCACAGTCTTGCACAAAAACCCACAGGGGTGAAGAACCGAGCCCATCCCAGGACTCCCTTGGCCGTCCTCCTCACGGCTGCTCTTCAGTGTCTTTTTTCCTTCCCCATAAAGACTGAAGGTGGTTCTCCCTCAAAATCAATAGAGGAGGTCAATGAAATACCTCTGCTCTGCAGCACATCAAAGCCTCCTCTTCAGGCCCAGCGTGTGCTGGAGCTCTCTGCCTGCCTTGCCCAGACCAGCCCCTTTGACTTGGGAAGGGCTGTGCAGGGGGGCAGAGGAAGCCACGCAGCAATCCAGCTCTTTGGATCAGCCAGGACAACACGAGGAGATCTTGGGCTCCACAAAACAGCTATAATTTCTTCCTCGCCTAAAGCTATTGGTCCTGCAGGGGTGTTTTTCAACTTTCTGCAGTAAAAGTCCTGATAAAATATGAATTGACTTTTTGGGTGCTACACGTGGCTGCAGAAACCGTTCCCACTTCCAAAGGGGAGGAGGAAGGGAGATGGATGGCAGCAGTGTGGAGGCTGATGTGGGCTGAGTGAATCTCAGGGGCTGCAGCTTCAGGGAATGTGCCACCTCTGGGAGTGAATGCCCATGGTTCCAGCAGCTGCTTTTCCATTTAAAGCAGCTAATAGCCCCCAGAACTCCTGCAGACAAGGGAATTCAAGAAGATGCATTGTTAAAAGTCAGACTCAACAACTCAGTTGAGGTCTCAGTATCTGTTCTTAAAGCATCTGTCTTTGTGGATTTCAATTTAGTAAACCAAAGAAGAACAGTTCAATTTTGGGAAAAAAAAAATGACTAAAACGAGAGTTTCCCTGTGGAAAATGTTTCATTAGGTTGGGAACAAGCACAAACAAGCAGCACTATCTGGGGAGCCACCCCGGAACTTCAGTGGTTTGCTTTACAAGTCTTTGCAGTGCAATTTGAAACCAAACCTCCCCATCATTTGCTTAATCAGGAGAAATGTGATGCTGCAGCCCTAACATGGACTGAAGTACATTTAGGGGGGTGACTTTGTAGATACAAACAAATCCTTTAGCCTGCTCACAGTTTCCAGGTTTGAATTCAGTGTTCCTGAAGGAGCCCCGCTCTCCCAAAGAGCAGGAGGCTGTGTCAGCACCGAGCGGCTGGAAAGCTGCAGCCGGAGGAGAGGAACCTTGCA
This sequence comes from Anomalospiza imberbis, assembly GCF_031753505.1. Taxonomy (NCBI): domain Eukaryota; kingdom Metazoa; phylum Chordata; class Aves; order Passeriformes; family Viduidae; genus Anomalospiza; species Anomalospiza imberbis. The sequence goes on along the minus strand of NC_089697.1, from coordinate 14,262,725 downwards.
GCCGGTGCCCTGCAGGAGGCACCTGTCACACCCACAATCACGCCCAGCGACCCCAGTCCTCCAGTGCCTCTGTGGCACTGGAATGGATCCATGTGCAAAGTTAATTGCAAGTTGCAGCCTTTAGATTCTGACAGTCGTTTTCCCTTGAAACACATCTCCAGGATGAGCCCTCCAGTGCTCAGCTACTGGGAATGACTGCAGAGCACACAGAGCCCACCCCAGACCCTCAGACACAGCCTCAAAGCTGCAGTCCCACAGGAACAAAACTGATATAAACAAGGGTGGAGTGCAACTTCCACCAATCCATCACCCCTAGGCACTGATCAATGCCCAATGCATTGGTTGGGTTAAAAAGTGACAATTCTCAAGAAAGAGAGAGGTGGAAGAGGACAGCCAGGTGATGGAAAGCAAGTCCTTGCTGTTTTACTCAATGTTCAATTGATATTGAACCCCGATGTCCTTTTCTGGGCTGTGAGATCCCCAGGTGGTATCTTTGCTTCTTAAACCCCAAGATTTATGACCTAATGTCTTTCAAATCTAGTTCAGAAGAGGTCAACAGAAGGAAAATGCCTCTGAGGGGATAAAGGAGTCAGTGCAAAGAGCTGCCTCCTACTGCTGCACTGGGGGCACCTGCCTGACCCTCCCAGATTGTTCCATATTCAGTTACTTGTACCTTTGCCAAAGCTAAAAATGCTCAGGTTGGAATTTTCCACCATTTGTTGGTCTCTAGAAGGAATGAAAGGCCATTTCAGGAAAGTTAGCTACTTTCAATGACTCAACCAGGAGAAAATTACACAATATTAAGAGGGATAAGATGTTATTGGAGATGGTAAAGAATAAGGGTTTCATCTGACATTTGCAGGTTGCACTTCTCTGTAGATTAAGAAGGGAGAGGAATTAGGATTTTATGAGAAAACCTTAATTTTAGCATTTCATACCAACCAGCTGCTTTGTCTTGCAATCCAAGTATCCTTCTTACAAACTAACAGAATGAAATTACTTCAACTACACCACCATAATGAAAGCAACAGAGTAGAGCCAGGATTCTGGGAGATCTCCCACTGTATTGCAACAATAAATAATTCCTGCAATTTAGGGCTCTTCCTGATCCATGCTATAACACCCAATTTTTAATTAAATAGATAAACAAGAACTTCTAAAAACATCTACATCATTTGCTGGGCAATAAACATAAACATAACAGATGGTTTTGCAGTGTAATCATACACTGGAGATACCAAAGGCACACGGTAAATTTTCCACATGATGACCTTTCTTTCAGGCTAAGGGACTTCAGCTGGATTGGGGACCATCCCTGGGCTGGATTGGGGACTATCCCTGGGCTGGATTGGGGACCATCCTTGGGCTGGATTGGGGACCATCCCTGGGCTGGATTGGGGACCATCCCTGGGCTGGATTCGGGACCATCCCTGCCAGGAGAGCTGCACTGTGCCCAGCTGCATTCGGTACCCTCCCACCCCACAGGCACAGCTGCTCCAGCAGTTAAATGTTTTCCACTCCTCCAGGGGATCTCTTCTTTCAGCCCAGCCTCCCTGAGGATGTTCACTGGGCCAAAGCAGAATTTGGGCCCCACACACCAAAGCTGTGAGTGGAACAGGACCCCCAAAGTCATGGTCAGCAGGTCTCCTGACCCCACACACCACACATTGCTGTAGGGGTGCCCCCATTTCCCACCTCTGGGGTTCTACAGGTGGCAGCAGGGAGGGAGTAAAGCCCGCTTGCTCTGTGCTGCAGAAGGAAGGACAGAGCGGGGCTACGGGGTAAAACCTGTTCTATATTTAAGGGCTGAACTGGGTTGTTATGGCAACAGGAATTCCAGCCACCACCGCGGGCTCCTCCGACGCCTCCCTGCCATCCTCTGCAGAGCCCAACTTTGCATCACGCAGCAGCCTCCTGCCTAACGCCTGGGCTGAAGGGGAGGGGGAAAATGTGCCACTCATCTTCTCAGAGAGAGCCTTTTCCTTCAGGAGTGGAAAGCAAAGGAGAACGGCTTTAATGGCGGCCTATGGATACAGGCACCACAGCCCAGCTCCAGCAGCAGAAAGGTTCAGACCCTCTCAGCTCATGGGGCCCACAGGGACTGGGAGCCCCCAGCATGGCAAACCCAGCTGGTGTGTCCCCAGGGGACAACCACAGGGCTGCCGATGTGTCCTGGGGAGTGTCCTGTGACAGGACAGTGTCCTGTCACTGATGGGCTGCAGGAAGGTGTTGTTGCATTACTGCCATTTCTAAGAGGGACTCAACAGATTAATAACAGGATTTGCTGGTTAGAGGTAAAGGAGAATCACTGAGAAGAAGTGGAGCAGAGACCCCTTGAGTGCTGCTGCTGGGACACTGAGCTCCCAGGCTGGTGTGGCCAGGCTGAGAACTGCTGAGTGTGTGACATGAGGTGGGCCCAGAGGACACCGAAGACCTTCTGAAATACCAGCCCTAATTCTGGTCACTGCAACCAAGATGACTCCTACTGCTCCTGACCCCACTGGACAGTGACAGGAAGTGTCCTGTGGGGTGGGACTGACCCTCCTCCCACAGCTCAGCAGGACAGACCCAGGCTCATAAACACCAGCAGCCACCGTGGGGCCGCTTCCCCAAGCTCGGTTTCTTTTGTCTGACTGGTGAAAGTCTGCATTTCATCCACACATCCATCTATGTACTTATATGGTCCTCATCTCCACCATGTCCAAATCTCAAGGGCTACCAGGACATTGTTTGCTTTTTTTTTGCAGCTATCATGCTGGAATTCATAAACAGAAAAGCTGTATGTGAGACACATGCCCTGCTACCACAGCCTCGGCTGGAGTCCTGCATCCAAGTTTGGGCACTGCTCATCAAGGACGTCAGGCCCCAGCTGGAGAGAGCCCAGAGGGCAGCAAAAGGAGTGACCAGAGACGTAGAAAACAGCCTCTGAGGAGAGGTGGAAGAAAATGGTCAACTCATGGAAACAGAAGGCAGAGCAGAGATGGGGTAACAGTTTTCTGTTCATAAAAGGCTTCTGTAGAAGAGAGCAATGGTTTGTGTTCCTTGTCTACTGGGACTTGGACAAAATATAGTAGGATGGGAGAATTAGGATGACTGTTGGGAAAAAAATGGGTAAAGTCCTGGGGGAGTGTGACCAAGGAGAATAGGGAGTGGAGACATCATTGGGCTTTCAAGAAAAAGGTCCTTAAGCACCTGTCAGGATGGTCTAGACATATTGATCCTGGCTTGGTACAGGAGGATGGATTAGGGTACATCTCCATCTCCCTTCCTGCCATGCTGTGACTGTTCCGTGAGAACCTCACGTGTGCATTGCAATTACCCACCCCAGCAGCCACCTGGAGCAGTAGGAGTCATCTTGGTTGCAGTGACCAGAATTAGGGCTGGTATTTCAGAAGGTCTTCGGTGTCCTCTGGGCCCACCTCATGTCACACACTCAGCAGTTCTCAGCCTGGCCACACCAGCCTGGGAGCTCAGTGTCCCAGCAGCAGCACTCAAGGGGTCTCTGCTCCACTTCTTCTCAGTGATTCTCCTTTACCTCTAACCAGCAAATCCTGTTATTAATCTGTTGAGTCCCTCTTAGAAATGGCAGTAATGCAACAACACCTTCCTGCAGCCCATCAGTTCCGCGTTTCCAACGCTGCTTCTGCTAAACAGTCTTGCCTGTTCTGGAATTAACAGCACATTCACACCAACATGTCAGTCAGTCCCAATGGGGTGGGTGCTGAGCAGCAGGGCAGCTTGAATCCCAACTGATTTGAATGGCAAATATTAAAAAAAAAATTGATAATTGAAAAACAGAGGAAATGAAGAGTTGCTCGTAACCAAAAGAGGCAGAAGAGGAGCACCAGCCCAGAACCTCTGCATCATCCAGCTACACCCACACATCAGCTTTGCAGCATGTCCTCTGCTTCAGTCACTCCTTCTAACTCACCTTGAACTGCTGCCATGGCTGAAGGAAACCTGAGAGAAATAGGAGAAGCCAGAAGAACACAAGGCCTACATTACCCTAAAAATAAACACCCAAAAGGACCCAGAGTTATTCAGAGGTGAGCAGCTGGAGTGAGCAGAGCCCCCGCAAAGCAGCACATGGGTCAGTGACAACAGCACCGTGGTGACAAAGCACGGGGGGATAGAAGCCCCATCCTGCTTCACACATGGCACCGAGGCCTCCAGGGGGCTGTGAAAGAACCTCTTAACAGCAAGACCACAGCTACTGCAATGTAAGGCTGGGAGGAAAAGCAGCCTGTCAGCGGTGCAGCAAAGTATCAGATGGACCAGCCTGGGTATTTTTGTTCTTAGTAATAAATAAATAAATAAAATTGTGATGATTAAGTGGAAGCAAAATAGCCCTGTTATTGATACAAGTGCCTTTGCACTTGTACATTAAACCCAAGTAATTTAAAGACCAGAGCACTTCATATAAATAATTAATTATTTTTTGGTTAGAACAATGCCACTATAGCTGACCAAATTTTCAAAGAGGGGGTTGCTTTTTAATTAGAATATGGTCATTACAAATGCACGTGGGTCTTTAATCATTCATGCTGGAAACAAGCTGACTTGGTCATGCATCAGAAAGAATAAAGCAGCTGTTATCTCTCTCTAGATCACACCCAGCAAACCTCAGGGCTGCAAATAAGCGAGGAAGTCCACCTTGTGATGGGAGCGTGTTTTCATCCCCTGTGCAGCACTGGGAAGAAGCATTTGCTGAGGTTAAACAGAAGAGAATGAAGTGCTGGAGAGCCAATGTGATGCAGAACCAGCCTGCCCCAGCACCAGGCTCACACAGGTTCTCCCCAGCAAACAGGGATGTTATGAAGGTGGACAACCAGAGTGCAGATGATTTCTTTTAAGGGTTTAATTGCTTTGTTGTAATAACCCTGCAGGCAACTGCCCTCTCCCTCCTTTCCCAGATCTCTGGCTCGATGGAGAGTCCCTACTGGTTTGTGGGGTCTGGGCCCGGCCCAGGCAAGGACAGTGCACCGGCAAGCCCAGCCCTGAGCAGTGGATATTGAAGGTGTCTCCCAGCTGCTGTGCTGCTCTGGCTTTTCAGATGGAACTTTCCAGAGATGCTTCCTTCTCCCCTGCATACAAACAGAAGCCAAAATTCAGGTGCGGACATAGAGTCTTGCTGCAGTCACCTTGCAGCAGGTTTGCCCAAATCACGGATCCACAGCTCGGACACGAAGCCCAGCGGACGCGGGCAGAGCCCCTCGGGCCGTGGCACCGAGCGGCTGCAGCCCGTCCCAGCAGTGCCATCTATTGCCACGCTCGGCTCTGCCGCAGGGAGCCAGCTCGGCCACGAAAGCAGCAGAGGGAAAAGGCTAATTCCCACTTGGAACAGGGGAGACTTCCCCGTTAACCCTCACACTGCTCCACTTCTCGAAAAAAGCAGAAGGCTTTTAAAATATCTCTCTGTGTTAGACCACACTAATCTCAAACCGTGGGATATCTGAGAGCCGAGTTCCCCGTCAGAGCCAGGGCTCCACAGGGATCATCTCCACCAAGTACATCTCCAAGTCCAACTCCCTCAAGTCCCAGCAGGAGAAACCATTGTCCTTGGGCTAGTGGAAAGCAGCCAGGAAAGCAGGACTCAGTGAGTCTGCACAGCCCGCCCGGGCTGCAGCCTCCGGTGGGCAGGGGCTGCTGCAGCCGCTCTGGGGGCTCTGCACTGCTAGATACACCTCAGGAGAAACATCCACTCTCAAGGTGTCTTAAAGGAAAAGAGAACAAAACCACCCAAACCCAGCAACAGAACAGCAGCTGAGCTTCAGAAGCCTTGCCCAGCACGCCCTGCTAAGGGCGTCCATCCTGCCAAGTCAGTCTCCATCCTCCTCCCAAAGCACCTCCAGAGGCAGCTGGGGATGTGCAGCCTCCTCACCCTGCCTGAGCGGGCTTTGCGGACGCCACTGAACAAAGAAAAACATTCCACTTCTTCACTTCACTTTAGCCAAACATTTCAGCAGCTTGTCTCTTCCCTCACACATCTTGCAATACTTTGTCATCATAAATTGCCTCTGGTTTATGTTAACTAAAACCCTCTCTTGTTCAGTATCTGGTTTGAAAAATGTTGGCAATAAGCAAGAGTTCAGAGCAGATTTATATCCACAGACCATGTGGAGCACTGGGATGAGTTTCCCAGAACATGAACCCAAGTTTACCAAATAAGAACATGAAAAACCCAAGGAACTCATTCACATCATCCACCTCACACATGGCAGGTCCACGAGGGCAGTGGGAATCCGACAACATAAACCACAGGCAGACATTGCAGTGGATATGGAAGAAAACATGGACTGCAGTGTCTCAGGAGGAGAGAGAACTTGAAAGGTCTGCAGGATCAATTTTAAAAATGCATCACATCCTAAACTGCACCTGGTGGGACACAGGAGATGCTTCCAGGGGATCAGCTGCTGCCACTGGCTTGCACAGGGTTTGGGGGCAGGGATGAGTGAGTTAAGCCTTCAAGACACCTTGATTTTTCAAGAGACACATAGCTCCCAACAAACTCCCCACTGTGGAAAAAACCCCTAAAGCTAGAGTCGTGGGATGTGCAGAAACACCTGTCTCCTTTTCCAAATGCCTTCCCAGATTGTCCCAGCTTACATCCCAACCTCCTTCTGTGCAGTCCAACACCTGGCTTTTGGGCCAAAAAGGCAGGGAAGGAAAATAGAGAGAGTTCAAATATGTTCAAGCTTAAAAAAAAACCCTACCACTTTTTCTTTAAAACTAAGCTGTGACATTGTTTAAAAGAAGAAAAATGTTGACAAATAATAATAGACAAAAGGACTAAACAGAAGGGTAAAATAGCACAAACATAAAACATAATTTTTGAACTTCAGGACAGATCTGAACTCTCTGCAGCTCAGAATTTTGTCTGGTTTTGGTCAGGAGGCAAGAAAATCCCCAGCAGACCCAGACCTGCTCTGTGCAGGGGCAGTGAGAAGGGGGATCTTTACTGGGCAGGCGAATTAAACAGCTGAAAAGAAGTTACAATGATTTCTTCTTGGTAGAAGGTGACAGGTGCAAGAGAAGGGGTAACTCACCCAGGGAGACTGAGATGGTGTCACAAGGCTGCTTGGGAGCCCCTTCAAGGCCAGGCTTCATCTCACGCCAAGAAGCAAAAGCCCCCAGCTGCTTCCCCAGCGGCTACCCCACGCCCTGGGCACGTGGGAGCTTCGCTTTCCCTCTGCACTCGAGATCTCTGAAAAACTGGGATTGCTGCCCTCCGGCAAGAACTGGACCCCGCTGCTCCCCAAGCAAGGAGAAATTCCGTGTTCTCCAGGAGAGGGCCAGTGGTGCCGTGTGTAGGTGGGGACACAGCGTGGCAGCCCCGCAGGTGGGGACACGGGGACACGGGGACACGGGGACACGGGGACGGACACGCGTGGCAGCCCCGCAGGTGGGGACACAAGGACACGGGGACACGGGGACGGACACGCGTGGCAGCCCCGCAGCCGGGCCGGGGCCGCTCCTCCCGGCGCCGCCAGAGATCGCTGTGGGAGCGCGCTGCCACCGGCTCAGCCCGGCCCCAAAGCCCGGCCCAACCCAGCTCCAGCCTGGCCCGGCCCGACCCAGCCCAGCCCCGCTGCCGAGTGCCCGGTTCCGGTCGCACCGAAGCCCCATCCCACCGGCGGGGCTAAGCCCCTTGTTGAGCTAAGCGTGCTGCGGCTGTGAGGGGCCCGGGCTGCCCTCCTCCAGCCGCCCCGGCCGCTTTGGCGCTGAGCTCTTTCTGCCTCGCCCCCGGTGCGCGGTCTCTCCCAGCTGTGGCCGGGCAGCCGCTCCTGCGGAGCGGGGCTCGCATCAGGCACCGAACGCCTCCGGCAGGACGCGGACAGAGCTCGGCAGCGGCTCCCTCAGCGAAGGCTGAGCTGTGTCCTGGGAGCTGCCCCGCTGTCCCCAGGCACAGCCCGAGCTTCCTCCACGCCCGATGCCGGACAGGCACTGCCCATTGTGTTGCCAAAACGCCCCACCGTGGCTCATTTACCACCCCGACACAGACTGTAAGGCCCAACGGGAACGAGCTCCGTTAAGCACGGCCTCCTGGTCACCCCTCCGTGCCCTAGGACTGGCTGCTGGGCACGGCCGTCTCCAGGCTTCTCAGCTCAGTCACCTGTGAAACGTCTCCAGCTGCAGCCGTGGCTCTGAATTATGGATGAATGTGCTCTGTCAAGCGCAGGGCTGCGCTAGGCTCAGGGATCAGCCCTCAGCCCTGTGCTGGAGGCAGCTATTGATAACAAAGCCCCTGCCACACAGCTCCCCGGGACGGCTCCGGGGCCACGGCCCCAGTACTGCTATTCGCTGCTCGGATGCCGTGGGAGGGCAGCGGCGCTGGCTGAGGGTGGGGAGGCGCAAGCCTGGGTGGCCGGGGGGCTGCCCTGAGCAGCACGAGGCTGGCTGCAGCACGGCCGTGCCGCTCTCCAGTCCTTCCCGTGGAAAATGCGAACTGCAGCGAGGCCGAGGTGTGGCTGCGAGGGCTGCGCTGAGGCCACCGGCTCTAGCGACGCTCCTGGGGCGGCACTGCCCAGCCCGGCACCTGCCGGGACAGAGCAGGGCTCGGAGGAGTTGCCTGGTCCTGCGGGAAGTGTGGCACTGCCGCGGCTCACGCTGGCCCCGCAGCAAGGCACCTGTCACAAGGTGACCCGTGGGCTTATGGCCCCCAGAACCTGCTGCGCAGTTCAGCAGGTGGCCCCAGCCATGTGGGTGGTTGCGCAAGAGGGTCCCGAACGTGCCACCGCATCCGTGGCCTTCGGACTGTCCCTGTGGCTCGAGGCTGCGCTGATGGAGAGGATTTCTCAACCGTGTGTCCAGGCACCCCGTGGCTGCCCCCGGCTGACCGGCTCGGCCTGTTTGGCTCAGCCATCGTGGTCCACCCGCATCCCCGCCAGCACCATGGGGTGGGGTAAGGGACCAGCCGAGGTCTCGCTGCCCACCTGGGCTCTTGCTTCACCCAGGTGATACCAGGTGAGTTACTGGTTTCCCCCTTTTTGCTGCTGTCGGTACTGATGATGGGAGAACAGCAGGGAAGGGGGAGAAGCCCCCTCTTTGGCGGTTGTTTTTTTGTTAGGTAGGGGTTTTTTTGCACACTGCAGAGCTGGGGGAGGTTGCAGCGCAGAAGGCTGAGCTGTTCTCAGCCCGCGCAGGGAACGCTCTCCCCTGCAGCGGGGGCTGCTCCCCAGGGAAGCCGTGGCTCGGCGCCGCCGTGGGGCAGCGGTGGCCGTGCCGTGGCCACTCGCAGGGCTCCTCCCCTCGGCGCAGCCCACCCAAAAGGGGCTCTGCTCCCCGCTCTTGTGTTTGTTGCTGGCAAGGGGGTCCCGTACACCCCCCCCGGGACACGGGCTGGGACCTCCCTGCCCGTCTCGTTCTTCCCGCATAGGAGCAATCCCAGCCTTCTCCAGGGGCATCCACCTGCCCCAGCCCCTGCCCAGCCGCTGTGGGGGTCCCACGGGCAGAGAAACCCCCGCAGCTGCGTACCCCTGGAGGACCACGGGGATTCCCCAGGGCAGGTCAGGAGCTCCCAGCCCGGCAGGAGCCGGAGTCCCACGGGCTCCCGCCCTCCCTCCTGCGGGCGCTGGGGCAGCGAGGCCGCCTGCGCAGGCAGAGGCAGGGGCTGGAAGGAACCTGTCCCTGTCACCCCCAGGCTCCAGCCCAGCGCCGCGGGTAGGAGGAAGCTTCCCAGAAGACGGAGAGCTAAAAAAAGGCAAGGCTTGGAGCAACTCAGGGCTGCCAGCTATTTATTCCAGCATGCCTGTATGCTGCAGAGCAGGAGAAAGATATTTTAAAGCTGCTGCAAGGAAGCTTGTCTGCCTCTGTCTGTTGTTCAAAAATTCAATTACCAACGGTCCCCACCACCAGTCCTGCACCACCTTCAGCCAAGTGCCTTCCTAACACCCTAAGGCAGCCAACCCCTCCATGAGAACTACACTGAAGCAGATGCTTGGAAAAAAGGCCTAGGCACCAACACATCAGGAAGAGTTTGGGGAGCATTCACATCTCACACTCAGTTTATTTCTGCCCAGCCCTAATGAGAAACTTCTAACCAGCTTTTAGCATCAAGGGCTCACCATTACTGAATTAAATTCTCATAGGCACTTACCCCTCTGGGCTTACAAAACTCACCTCCTACTAAAAAAGCACACCCCAGCCTCCTGTTAAAAAAAAAAAAAAGCAAAGCACTACAATCTCTGTTCTTGGATATGTATTTTTTACTGAAAAAATCATTCATAAATTAATAAATACAAAAATGTACAAACACATGGGTAAATAAATGTAATGACACAAAGGATTGCTTTGCTGAGAAGTGTGTGTGTGTTGTAAAACACTAATCTTCAGTGCAAAAACGTCCCCCTGGCACCTCTTAAAAACATAACAGTAAGCTCAAAAGCCATGATGATGGAAAGCTGCTTGAGAGTTTAAAGCCACTTCTGATGGTGAGGGGCCTGAAGTGCGCGGCCGATGCTCAGATGGTACCTCCCTTTGAGAAGCAGAGCTTTACGGAGAATTGACTGTCAATAAATAGTTTTGCAAATAAAACCCACATGGCTCATCTAAAAAAAAATAAATCAGCGTCGCACAGGACCTGCCCTCCAGCAGGGCTGACTGACAGCGCTGACGTGGAAGGGGCAAACGAGTGGCCTTGTCGAACTTCAGCTGCCAGAATATGTACAAGTTCTCCCTAATACAAGAATTTTTACACCATAACAGCACATGCGCTTGACAGTATGTTTTTAACAGTTACATTTACTATACAGTATTTGACATAGCTGATAAGATTAACAGTGCACATTTTCAGATAATCCACATTTTTAAAAGGGGAAAAAAAAATTCAACATGGTTAGAACGAAGGATGGGATGCTGCTGTGGATGGACCCTTCTGTGCCAACCGCAGAGTGCAGTTCTGAGCAGAGGTAACGGCTTTTGTTCCACACCAGGTGCGCCGGGTGGCGGGGACATGGAAGGCTGAGGATCCCAACTAAGATAGTTCAACACTTACACACACATGCATGATTCCGGGGTAGTGAACTTGGACTAGTTGAAATACATTCCTTGTTTGAAGCACCATTAAACAAAGACAGGTTTCTAGCAAGGTCTCAAGATTAAAGAAAAGAGGGGCAGGGCAATGTGGGTTCAACACCCGGAAAAGGGTCCACGTGAATTACAGATCAAGACTCCAAAGCAAAAGTCTTTATTGCTGTATGCGCCAGAAAAAGCAAATCCTCACCTCTGCCTATAAATAACCAGGCTGAATCCCCTCGGGAAGCGAGTTTAAAGCACATGTAAGTTCAGAGACTTTAGAACTTAGTTTACAAACTCATCAGCGCTTTTCAAGGGCAGGCTCGCTGTCCTCTCATGCCGGCCGATAAGATCTGCACAAAACTTGTGTTTTCTAAACTAACGTTTTCTGGATACAGGTTAGGAATGCCCTGGGCAGTCACACCCACCACAGATGCGTATGGGGATCATACGTCCACGGAACTGAGAAAACAGTGTAAACCATGAGAAGTTAAGGAAACCGAAGGCAAACAATGCAATGAAAAGAGTTAAAGTCCTTTGGAGGTCGAGTACCCACCCTTGTTGTGTGGAAATACAAACTAAGACCAACACCCAATGTATTTACTTTTAAGTCAGAGAGGTCCAGTGAAAGTGGTGGTGTCAGTGCTGTGTAAGGGCTGGACTGCGTCCGTGGGGACAGGGCCCGAAGTCCAGCCTGCCCACGGTGGCTGTGAAGAAAAGAGGGATGGCATTGGATAGCTGGATGGGCTGTCGGACCAAGCTCTGGCTCCCAGTCCTCACATTTTCACGTGTCCTTCATGTCTCTCACTGAGCTGTGACCCCGTCCCACCGGCTGTGCCCGTGCCAGTGCTGCCAGCTAGCGAGGGGGACAGCGCAGGGCGCTGCCTGCCTCCGGCAGCACCTCTGTGCTGCTGGATTTACACGATAAATGCCAACTAAACCAACCTCCCAAACCGCTCCAGCACGTTCCAGAGCGAGGGCAAGTGCTGCTGCGTGGGGTGGGCTCACATGGGAGCAGTGGCTCCGTCCTGGCCGCCGGGCTCGGCCCTGCCGTCAGTGGGACACAGAGCCACAGCCACGGGACTGCCTTCCACATGGCTTTTGGACTCATTTGAACGTCATGCTGCCAAAGTGACAGAAAAGGGAGGGTTTTTAATAAATATTCCCATTTCCTCACCGTCCCTGGAACAAGCCAGCCCTGTGGTTTCTGGAATGAGTGATGACCCGGCTGTATTTCTCACCCACTGCACTGGAAGGTTCTGGGCCCTGGCCCACAAACATTTCTGCATATGCCCAGCTGGAATCACGCGAGCAGTCTCAGTGGCTTAAAAGGGAACACCTTGCACATATACAGTGATGCTCACACAAGTGTTTACAGAACTCAGGACTAAAATGAGTGACTGTATGTAAACCTCTCTCTTGGACTTGAGCCATAGGAGAAAAATAAAAAGGGGCGATTTACACAGCATATTTACACTTACACTTCTTTAAGAAGCGATTCTGTTGTATGTACTTCAAGCAGGTCATTTAAAAAACTGCACAGACATAGAAGAATGGCATCAGAAATCGTTTGATCTCCCACCAGGGCAGTTGCCAATCAAATTGCTCACGATGTTCACTGTCAAGAAGCCAGAGTCCCTCAGCTGAGCCGCTTCCCAGAGGAAAAAGCACATCCGAGGAGAGTCCCAGTGCCAGAGATTGCTAGAGGAGGAATGTGGAGACGAGAGCAGCAGGTCGAACTGTTGTCCTGAAACCCAGAAAGCAAGTGGCAGAAAAACTAAAGAGACTGCTGAGCTCGCTGCCCAGGTATCGCTCTGGATTGGTACAGCTAGGGCAATTTGTGCGTGCACCTTCAGCCTCATTCTCCACAATACTGTGATCCTTCATTAGACAAAGTGTTGCTTGTCCTCAATAACCCTTGGAAAAGAAAGTCTAGCGTGGTGCTTTCTTGGTGGAGGGCAGAGCAAAGTTATTTTCTGCTCTTAATATTCGGTCACCAGAGCCAGCTCCGGTGTCAGGTTAACAGTGATGTTCTTATACAAGGCGTCATATGTGACGTTTGGAAAGTAGTTCAAGTTATTGAGGCCGTCCAGGGCTTGCCTTTCTTTTGACTTCCTCAGCAAGGCGTACCTGTGCAACGAGAACCAGAGGCCAGAGTCACTTCCATGTATCTCACAGCACCTGCAAACTCCTCCCAGGGCCACTAAACACCTTTCAAAGAGCCAGGCCCAGGAGCAGCTACGAAACAACAAACTCCTGAGGCCTTAATAAAGGCAACCATCACATTTAAATACTCTGTGTTAGTAAAGATCAGAAAATTCCAGAAAAGTCCATCCCTTGATAAAGGGCAAAATGCTCACTGTGCCACCAGCAAGCATTCAGCTGCCAAAACAACCTGTGGCACCTGCCCAAAGCCTGCAGGTCCCATTCCCAGGAGGAGGCTGAGCCTGGGGGTCCTGCCAAGCCCACCATCCACACCATCCCGGAGAGACACGGCTCAGGGGTGATGTGGTCCTTGCCACTTTCATGAAACCAGACATGAACAAGAACAGAACTAAATTTGCTTTAGTCTGAGGGATGGGGGCGAGGAAGTAAAACCAGCAGAATGGTGGCAGGGGGAAGGAAACTGCAGCTGGTGCACAAAACCAGCCTCAAACACATTTAGAGGCAGCGTGAGGAGACAGAAGGAGAAGGGTTGTGAGGGGAAAATAGGCAGAAATAGCTCAGCAGGACAGTGACTCCCTTCAGCACAGTGCTGGGGGCTTGGAGGCCCCAGGCTGACTGGGAGCTGGGCTAAAAACTGGGGACAGAGAAGGGACCAGGGAAGGCTTGTGCCACGAGGCAGGGGAAGGGGCTGGGTGAGAACAAAGAGGGAAGTACCAGGAACCAGAGCTCAGTCCCATGGCATTATCAGCCTGCCATGCTTCACTGGTTTGACTAAGTATGGTTTTTTAAACCAAAAGCAACTGCTCTTTTTCAAGAGTGAAGTAAAAGAAGCATCTCTGACTGGCTGCATTCTGTCCAACAGAGAAATGAAAAGTAGGGCTAAAGATGGAAACCCAAATGGAAACACCCCCAAAAATGAGTCTTCTGCAAAAAAAGACCAGCAGATAGCTCAAATCTCTGCTGCAGCAGCCTACAGCCCCTCTGTAGAACAGAGCTTGCCCTGCTTGTCCAGCAGCTGATCAGCTACAAGTGTTAATTCCTGGAGTTGTTTGTGAAATATGCATTTCTCTGTTTTCTATTGCACAGCTTTCAGAAGACTCAAATTCCACTGTGGTCTTCAGGCAAAAGCAATCAGTCAACCCGTGCACTCTCTGAAACAACCCTGGCTCTGGGACAAAGGGGCTGGAGCCCTCCTGGGGAGCTCAGTACTTGTCCTCCTTGGGTCCAGGGGACAGTCACCACTCCTGATGGATGTCTGCAGCCTCACAAGAGAGCAAACCCTGAGTTCAGGGCTCTGTACACCCAGCCTAGTTTGGGGCCAAGAAGCAGAAACGAGAATGGAGAGGGTGCTGCTGATGGACTTGGTGAGTGCTGCAGGGACACCTGAAGCTTTGGCAGCCACACTGCAGGACAGCCCCTGCTCCGTGCTGCCTGCAGGCTGAGCCGTGCCTCCTTCAGCACTGAGTCAGGCTCTTCGAGGAGCATCGAAGCTTCTCTGACACCTGGCAACAGCCACTGCTGTACATTCCTCTGGAGATAAAGGACAGGCCCTCAGCCTGCCACGCTGACAATCCCCTCTTTTGGATGGCACCCGAGCAGCCACAAGGCAAGGACCCCTCGCTGCAGGGATGACGGGTATGAAACGCAGGGATGGAGGAATCCTGGCAATGCTCTGCCTGCATCTCCCTGCAGTTAGCTTCCCTCAAGAGATCAGGCTGTTACTGCAGGGAACCTCCTACAGGATACAGACTCTTAGTGAGAGGCTTTAGGATTCTTAAAAAAATATACTTGCCTTCCTAGGAACTGCACCTCTCCCCGATGATGGTGGGGAATTGATTTGTATTTCCCTGTGTCTCCTTCTGGTCGAGTCACTGAGTAGCCTGCATACTGTACTCTGCATTAGAAAGGGGAGAAATAAAATAAAATAAACAAAAAATAATCACCCGTTGTGTTTGCTGTGCTGGCTTCCAGGGCTGCAGTCAGAGCTCCCGGGGCTCTGGCCATGGCTCGGCCTTCCCACCCACAGAGCAGCCACACAAGCCTCCCGCTGCCCTGGGCTCGGGCACGTCACACAGCCCTCAGCCCCTGGAGCCCGCTCAGCCAGCGCTGTGGGACGCCGCACAGAGCCAAGGCGTTCCCAGGCAGCACTCCTCCGCTTCCCTCGCGCTGCCCGTGCGGGCTGGGGCAGCCCCTGCCCCGCGGAGCCAGCGCAGCCGGGCCGGCTCGGCCCCAGCCCGGGGCAGGCAGGCACAGCGAGCCCAGCTGTCCCCTCAGAGCCCGTGCCAGGCTCGGCTCACAGAGCCACCACCGGGGCCCTCGGAGCCCCTACCTGTTCCAGAGGTCGTCGTCCTCGCCACCCCAGCCCCAGAAGGCGTTGGGGAATCCGTTGATCTTCTGGAACTGCTCGACAGTCAGGCCGCTCACCCCCCCGAAGAACTCGTTGTACGGGAGCCTGAGCAGGAGAGAAGGGTCAGGGCAGAGCCCTCTGGCTCTCCCACCTGCAATGGGAAAGCCCAAGCCCTGAGGAGGCTCTCTGCCATTCCCTCTCATGCTCCCTTTTGCACAAAGCCTGAGGAAATACCCAGGCTCATTCTCTGCCTTAAAAATAAATAAATTATATCTATCACTGGGTCCTCAGCAGTTGTGGTAGCAGGGAGGAAGAACCGTGCTTACAGGTACATGTACTTATCCAGCTTGGCTGCAAAGTGCCTGGGCATCTGTCCACACCCATAATAGTTACGGTCATTCTCTGGTATGTGGTCCACGTCGTGGAAGATGAGGCAGTCCCAGTCCAAGTCCTTCATTGCTTCCCGAAAGCCAACGTTGAAGAGCATGGCACGGTTGAAGGGTTGGTTTCCAGCCTAGCAGGGAGAAAGTTCCTTCTCAAGAGGAGTTCCTGCAGTTCTTGCTCTGTGTGTGTTCTCAGCCCTGTCTAGAAAACTGCAGAGGGCAACCAGCTCCCATACTGGCACCGTGAAAGAAGTGATGTACTGGAGCAGACCAACACTGAAATATCCAATTTATAATACACGAGTAAAAATAAAGATGCCAAAGCCTTGTTGCTCAGACACTTGAAAAAAACCACAATTTTGATCAATCTTTTTAAGATAGAGCTAAATATGGAGGCACATTAACTGGGTGGATGAAGCCAAACAGCTTAAGTGAGAGGTCCACACACACATCAAATGACAGTCATGTTCTACATGAAATGCCTGACTCTGGTCAGGCCATTCCTGTGCCTAGGGGACACTGCCTGGAACTACTGCAGGGATGTACAAAAAAAAACTGCGGCATTGTCTGAATCTGGTCCAAAACTTTTTTTTTTTTTAAAAACTCCTACAAAACAGAATTTAAAAAATAACAACACAAATCCCCAATTTCTATTTTTCATATAAAACCAGTAATTTCTGGGCACCGGTAATCTCTCAGCTGTGCCACTTTTGGACAGAACGGGACAACTTACACATTGCACCATGACCCCTACACCTGGCACATCAGAGAGATGTGAGCTGGCAGGGACACTCCTGGCACGGGGCAGAGCTGTGCCTGCCCCACGCTCTCTCACTGTCGCAGGCACATTCTTCTCTCTCTCAGGATTTTTTCATAGAGGAGTACAGAGAGAAGACAGAGAAAACAATTTCTATTTCTGCTCCTTGTTTTTCCCATGTAGAATGTGTTTAGAGAATTGTTCACCGGGGTAATTGCTTAATTAGATTCTGATGAAGATTATTTGAGCCTGATGGCCAATCCAATCCTGCCTAGACTCTCGCGACAGGGTCACGAGTTGTGACGAATTAGATAGGGTAGTTAGAAGAAGTAGGTTTGTAGTTTTAGTATCTCCTTTTAAATAGTATATTAATGTATTATACTATAGTTATAATAAAGAAATCATTCAGCCTTCTGAACTGGAGTCACACATCAGCATTTCTGCCCACCGGGTTCACCTGCATTCCCAAGACTCTCACCTGCTCCACAACGTAGAAGGCGAACTGTAAACGTTGCCGCTGCAGCATGGGAATGAGGTGTCTGAAGAGGACGGGAAGGTGCTCGTATCGATTGCGGAATGGGATCAGGATCGCCACCTGACGAACAGAGAATGTGGCCCTGACTGCACCGCCCGGGCTGGGAGCAGGACTGGCTGCTGTGGGGTTATAGGAGCAGGAGCAGCTCTAACAAAGCACTCTTAGCTCTCCATGTAGAGCAGCCTTCCAAGTCCCAAAACATGGATTTCCTATTCACTTTTCGAGGAACTGTTGCTTTGGAAAAATTCAGTGTCACCTGGAGCGGAAGGGAGACTTGCAGTGCCCCCTTGTCACCTCTGCCCAGCACCAGGGACACTGAAGCAGCCCTTGAGTTCACTGTTTCTTCCCTGGGCACTGCATTCCCACACTTCAGAGCTCCTCACATCACTGCTCTGAAGGTGCAGCACACCAGAGGTGCTCCCATTAACACCTCCTGCTGCCCGCCCAGGACTCCCCGTGCCCCGCACTGGGCAGGACATGGGGCTGCCCAGCTCCCAGTTACCTTCCAGCGAGGCAGGCAGTCACTCGGCTTCCAGTGCCCTCCCAGCTTGATGGAAGGGTCTTTAGAGAAGAACTGGTGGATGTCCTCCATGGTGATCTCGCTCATATTTACATCAATGGGGCCCTCTGCAGAGCGGGAGAAGCAGAGGGGGGTGAGGACCTCTCTGCTGCTGGGGCCGCACTTTGCTGCATCCCTGTCCTCCATCCCCAGCACTCAGCTTCTTTTCTCCAGCACCAGGAAAAGCAAATAGGAAATGCTGCTGGTGTAACACCTCAGCCTGCTCACCTTTGTGGCTGCTATTGGATGCAGCTCTCCATGAGAGCCCCACGCCAGCAGGGGTACCCCTCTGCTCCTCCCTGCACGTTTCCAGCAGACTAAACCCCCACCTCAGCAGAGAGCATTTCCCCCCTTTGGAAACATTTGCCCTCAAAAGCCCAATTTTCCACCTGAGGGCAGCTTTGGTGGAAGCATTTCTCCCAGCTGCAGCAGCCCTGGGGGGTCCAGCCCATCTCCCACAGCAGCCCTGGCACAGCTCGGGGCTGGGACTGGCAGCACTGCCCAGGCACAAGGGAGCCACCCTGCCGGCACTGCCCCTGGAAAAGGCTGGCAGAGTCTTTTCACCGGCTCCCAGCACACAATCCCTCCTTTGTTTGTGTTTGCCAAGCGATGGGCTCCTACTTCAGCAGGGAGACATGCCTCTGACACAGCAGGGATTAATTCCTGAGGGTGGGTAAACAATGATTTCCCAGGAGGGAGCTGGCTCTAAACAGTGCTCCCATTCATCCCTAGGTGCCTGGCAGGGAAAGGTGCAATGGTGGTGAGACTGGGAATGCCACTGTGTGCCCTCCAAAGCCATGGGGAGCAGGAGAGGGGCTCAGGGTGACAGGATGCTACTCACTCATAGAAGGGAGCCTCTCAGGACAGGTATTGTTGGGGAAATAGGTAAAGTCTTCAGGAAGAAACGTTGTGGCTTGCAGAAAGGTATCATTGTGGCTCAGATCAAGAGGATAATCTGGGAAAAAAATATATGAGAAGTTTTCACCTGTTATAGATCTGTTATTTCCAGCCACCTCCCCCTGCCACGGTGAGCAGACTCCAAAGTCAGCCACAGCTGAGGATGTCCCCAACAGCACAGCTGTGTCCCCAGTGGAATGTGCTCTAGCCTCGCAACCCAGCTGGGTGCTCATCCCCATCCCGGGACAGGTGCCTGCAGAAACCCCAGCAGCCTTAGCACCACATCAAAGAAACCTTTGCATTTTCTGGCCCAAGGAGGAATTTTGAGCATCACCTTTAGGAATCACAAAGGAGCACGTGGCTCTTGAAAGGAAAAGCTACCAGTGCCTTGCCCCTGAAGAACACTGGCACAGCAAGAGGGGATGTGCTCCTCCAGCAGGTCCTTTCCCAACAGAAGAGAGGGAAGTCCCCAGGCAAGTCTCAGTGCCAGCTAGGACTGCCAGTGCAGTGCACTACACAGGGCAATCCTGCCTGGACTCCTCCTCAAAGGATCAATAAATACTATCACATTACACACAGACTTCCCTCTGCTTCCTGCTGTGCAAGAGCAGAGGAGCCCCCGAGCTCCAGCTGTGCCCAGCACCTCCGTGCAGCCCCCCATTCCTGCATCCTTTAACCTCCCGGGCAGCACCCTCCAGCCTGCTACACCTGAAGATGTGTTAAGGTTTTCCACCAGAACAAGCCATTTGCTGTGCTGTGCTAGTACGTAACATCGTGTCAGTAATGTTGTTTATTCACTCAAGTAAACAGTGTCCAAACCATCTCAAAACTCAAGATGGGCTGTACACAGAACCTAAGGGCTTTTCAAGTAGGATAGATGTTATTTTGGATGCTTGATACCGTTCCAAATTTCCATAAGCAATTTTCCCTGTAAACTCCCATTACCAGAGCACACTCGTAGTACTCAGCCCAGGTCGCAGCCCACAGTGAAGCTCAGCTGCTCTGTTTTGCACCCAGGGCTGCCTTTTTGCTGGGTTTCCTCTCGCAGCTGTCACGCAGCCTCACTGCCCACAGCGGTGTGGGGACAATGCACTCCCCCCAGGCAGTGACACCCACCCAGGCACCCAAAATCTGTCAGGGAGGGAAGGTTCTGACCCCAGTGTCAATGCAGTCCTTGTGGCCACGGCACCAAGTGCCTTCCAGACGTCACCGCCACCCATCCTGCGTCTGCTCTGACCTGCCTGCCAGGGAAGGTCGCCCAAGGACGGGGCACAGTGCTTGCATGTGCTAAAACTGTCCTCGTGGCTGGAGCTCTTGGGGAGGGACAGTGTCCTCGTGTGCCTGCGCAGCTGGGACTGGTATGAGGTTCAAGCAAAGCCCAATATGGCAGCAGCAGCACTGGTGTCACTGGCGCTGTGGTCACCGGTTGCCCGCCTGCTGCAGGAGGACACAGGTTCCACTTGAAGCCCCCCAGGCCAGAGCCTCAGCAGGATGAAGGCACTCACCACTGCAAGCAGCAGCAATGGAGCATCTAACCCTCCTCCCTTCAGGGGATCAGCCACTTCCTCACCCTGCCTCTGCTTTACTTGATGTTTCCGTCTTAAAAATAGCCCAGGGTGGCTGCCCTGGCTGACTTCGTGCAGCACAGGAGGTGACCCGGGGTGTTCATCTCCTGCGTAAGTCGATAATTCCCCTCCCGTGCCCGTCCCCAGCCAGGGCACAGCTGAACTGGTGCCTGCACCTCAGCAGGCTGGGCAGCAAGGACACGGCTCATACTTCTGCTAATGAGAAAATGATCTTGCCTTGTAAAACTCTGTCAGCCCCTGCTGCCGAACCCCGGCGGGCGAGGAGCCGAGCTGAGCTCCCCACACCAGCCTGATGCCAACAGCACCGGCGTGAGGCTGTGGGGACGTGCCAGCAGGGAAGGGACAGGCTGGGTGTCAGCAGCCCGGCAGCAACGCCTCACACGCAGCCAGGGGCAGTTCTGCCTCGCTGCACCACACTGACAGCACAGCTCCTAACCCCACATGCTCGTGTGTGTGCGGATGACGAAGAGGCTGGGAGGGCGAGCCTGCGCTGCGCTCCCCGCATCCTGCCCAAAGTTCAATAGATTATTTGTGGCAGATCTCCAGCCAAGTCATCTCGGTTCATACTTGCATGGGAAGAGTGAAGCTTACGAGCACAGGCTCCTCCACGTGCCCAGAGCCAGGGCCCTGCGCAGGCGCACGCCCGGGAAGGTATTTTTTAAATATGAAACCTGATCCTTGCACTGAATTTGAAAGTGTTTACCCTCAGACTGGTTGAAGCTACAAGCTGAATTCCTGGAAAGCAAAGAGGTTTTCAGCTCAAATCCCATCACTTCAGACCTGTCAAGATTTTCACCCCTTATACAAGTTAGAAGCATTTGAACTTTTTACATATATAAATAAATATAATTTTTATGTTTTGACGGTATTTATATATAGGGTATTTTTATGTTACATATATATTTTTATATATAAAAATAAAAGCTGCAGAAAATGAATCAAAGCTTCCACCCTGCATTTACCAGTATAAATTAATGCCTTCAACTTAATTTTCAGTGAGAATGGGACCTTGAATCAAAATTACAATTATCCAGTGACATACCTGAGTCATTCACACTGCTGTTCCTCTTGGCATAGGCACTGCGGACCACCTGCTCGTACACCTGAGCTCCTATAGTTCGCATGTTCTCACGGATCATGATGCCTTGGGCTTGCATCATGAAGAGGTAGGTGTTCACTGCAAGGGAGGAAGGAAAAGGAATATTTCCATAAGCATCAGCTTTTGTAGGGAAAAGAAATCGGGGTCTTTTGGAAGCATTCCCAGCCTCCTGCTCGATTTCAGCTCCCTCATGCCAGAAGGATCCCCAGGCTGCACGTGCCGTGGTTGCCCGGCAGAGCTGGGAAGGGCAGGGAATTGGGCAGTGGAGGTGTAGGGCACCTTTGGGAGCCTGGCCGGGTGACAAGGGGGTTGTACCCGGCCAAACCTGACTGCCAGGCGGTGAGACAGCACTGCAGCTTAACCAACAGCACCTTTCGCTGCTTAATTAGGGAGGTTTAATTAGGAAATATCATTATAACAGGAAACCCGGCTGTGTGCCTGGAGAAGGGCAGCCCTTCCAGACTGCAGCACCGAGGGCTGGCACTTGCCTGGCAGAGGCACCCCAGCAGGCACCTCAAAAGCACCCCCACACCAGGCTCCGAGCCCCCGGCATGTCACAGCCCCGGGCAGGCAGCAGCACAAGCCCTGGCTCCCCAGGGCAGCCCCCCAGCCACGTTTCTTTCCCCTCTCCTCTCCTGCTGACCCCGTGCCCTGGCACAGCTCAGGCTGAGCCTGATTAGGTTTCAGTTTAAGCTGACACCCAGCTGGCAGGACCAGGCCCCACAGCAAACAGCAGCAAGCACAGCCCTGTGTCCCCAGCAGCTCGCATGGCACAGCAGGACAGCCACCGTGCACAGCTCAGCACCTCTCGCCAGCACACTGTGCCAGCCACAGCCCTCTTGGTGTAGTTTTAGGCTTAAGAATGAAGTGGAAAACAAATAAAATCTGGCCATGAAGATACTGAGACGGGGCAACCTACCAGGCCAATTCTGCTCTAGTAATTAAAAATCCAGGTCAAAAGACACTCCAAGGGGGAAAAGAGGGCACTGGGCCAAGGAAACAACAGAGACCCTGCTCAGAGGAGGGCAGCAGCTGATGAATGTCAGCAGGAAACACCCATACCAGACAGGTCATTTCTACAGCAGGCATGTCACAGCCTGGAACCAGCAGCTACCTGGCCAGGAAGGCACAGTGATGGCTGGAGTCACCGGGAGCACAGGTTGGATACAGCACTGCACTGGAGAGTGGAGGTCCCCACCCCGGGGTACACACCCCTGCACCCCACAGGCTGCCCCCCTTCTGCACCCACACACTGAGGCAGCTCCACAAAGGCTGCCCAGACACATTTCCCAATCCCAACTGTATTTCTTTTCACACAGTGAAGTAAATATTTGAAAGGGGGATGGAGCCCCACGTCATGCCCAGAGCCCAACGCCCTGCCCGGCTGCTGCTCATGCCCAGCCTGTCTCTGAGCCACGGGGAATCACTGGATTTTCAGAAAGAAGGGGGTCAACTGCATGAAGTGCTTGGCAACTAAACGTCTCAAAATGCAATTTTAAATGTCCATTTCCAGCCCCTCCCTTCCCATATATGTACCCTTTGCAGCTGGGCCAGCGATGGCACCTGAAGCCAGCGTTACAGCAGCAATGAGCAGGAGCTGGCTCAGACAAAGCTCAAACCCTCTTGGCTCACCCACCTGTTCTGGGGCCAGCTCTGGAACCAGAGCGACCGCCAGGTCAGCTGGTGGCAGCTACAGCTTAAACCTGAGCTCTGGTGCAGTTTCTCAGCAAGGCACCCCTGTTGCAATGACAGCAAGGGCTATCAAGTGCTGCTCCTCCTCAGAAACACAGGGAATTTGCTCTAACATATGCCCAGGGATAAGGCTCAAGGAAAAGCTGGTATTTTGATACAGCACCACAGGCCAGAAACAGAAGTAGCTGAAATTCATGCAAAGTCTTACACCCAAGCCCCAAAACCTTCATAAGTTCACATTTGTCAGCTGAGAGTTCAGCATGAAATGGCATCACCTCCCAGTACCAACAGTGCAGCCCCAGCATCCCCCCAGCACAGCCAGGCAGCTGCCCAGCAGGATTTATGAAAATGGGAGCTCCTGCAGCTGTCAGAAACGGGCTGTTTGGGGTTAGCAGTGAGCAGTGCTGACGCAGTCGGGCTGTCGGAGCCTTGGGGTGTAGGGCAGGATGCACGGGACAGCCCCAGCCCGACCTGCCCATGCAGGCCTCCCAGATGAACACAGGCTTTTCCTTCAGGTTATCAGCCCAGTCACAGCCCTGCCTCGGGTGTGCCATGTTAAGGGTTGGTGCTTGGGGCACCTGGCCCCAAGGCCGTGTCCTGCCCCAGTGACAGCACCCACCCTGCTGCTGGCACCAGTTCCTACCCAGGCAGCAGCAGGCAGCACACGCAGCCACGGGAACAGCATCCCCCAGAGCCAGGCAAGCACGGCAGGGCACGGACGGCGCGGGACAGCGGCACCACAGCCTCCGCACCGACAGCCCAGCAGCCCTCCCAAAAACACAGAGCCTCCTCAAGAGCCGGGCACGGCTTCTCTCCTCTGCACAGAGCAATGCGGGGCTGAAGCCGCTCAGCTGAGCTGGTTCCCGGCCCAGGCTGCCATGGGAAGGGGCAGCCAGTCTGCATCTTCCAGCCCACACGGAGCTGGGTCAGCGGTGAAAAACAACTCGCTGATGCTGATCAAGTAATTTCACTTTCTACTTCATTATGCTTCTACTTGCTGGGTAAAGCAGATCCAGGTTTGGTGAAGCATAAAAGAACAGGAGAGACAAATCAGCATCCAATCCCTGGTTAATTTGAGGAAGAGGGAGGTTTGTCGGGCGCAGTGAAAGCGCCGTTTGTTCCCCTCCACGGCGGCAGACGGAGCAGGGCCTTGGCACAGCCACATGACATGGCTCGCAGGGCCGGGCTGCAGCGGGAATCCTGAGCAGACTGTCACAGCAGCCACCATCCCAGGGGAGCAGGGCAGGAACAACACCAGCTTTGTGTCAGGCAGCAGTTGCCTTTTCACATATTAACCCCTTTAAGCAGATGATTAAGGAGATACCTGGCCAAGGATGGTGTGCCCTCGACATGTCAAACACCCAACATCAACAGCCCCCCCGCCACCAGGGACCAGAGCCCCTTCTCCCACCCACAAAACAAACCCCCTGCATGAGATAAGCTTCACAAACACTGTGTTTATCCAGAACACGCAATTCTTTCAGGTCAGAAAATCGGATTTAAACCACGTTATTGTAAACATTTCACTCCCTGTGCACACACGGTGCTTAGATTAGCTCCAGGGACTCCTGTGGCCAGGGCTGGGGCTGCACCAACATTTGGGAATCACTGTACCAAGCTCAAATCTCACTCCTCCTCCATTTACTGCCCTTTTGATGAGCAAATCAGCCATGTTTTAAATTTATTAAGCCTGACCTGGCTGACCCTACAGAGCCCAGGGCCCCTGTACCCAGAGGCATTTCCCAGAGCAGATGCCCATCACCCCTGAGCATTCACTGCTGCAGACACAGGCTTGTGGTGGGCTTGGCCTGAACCGTGGTTCAGCCAGAAAGCAATTCTCCCTGTTGTGATATATTGCTAATCTCATCACACAGGATGATCTCGAAAATTACATCGGCCTTCTGCCTTTCTTCCCTTTGAGCATGCGGCGCTTCAGAGCACACGCGGAGTGACAATAGCCTGGCTGCTGCCACTGGGCAGCTGGACGAGGACAGGATGGGAGAGGGGAGTTGTCCCTTCTTCTATTAATTTCCAGCAAAACCTTGCTCCCCGCCCAGAAAACAAGCAGAATTCAAGAATCTATTTGCCCAAATAACTGCCTGAAGATTATTCTTGTTGGTTCATTAAAGGACAAGTCAACCCTGCTGTGATTTAAACACACAGAAAACATGACAGCTTGTCACCAGCTGGAACAGAGGCACAAGGCTGCACCCCAGGGCATGGCACCCCTTGGGATGTCCCACCCTAACCTCTCTGCTCACAAGCAAACTGGGAGAGCAAGTGCTCACTCAAGCCAGGAGTGGATGCAACAATTTCAGCCAGGGAAGTAAAGTCCAATTACATAAATGAGCACTGAAGTCTTCCTGTAATCATTTCTCTGTTAGTATTTTCGGAGCACTTCTAATCAAGAAACAGCTGACTCTCCCATGGAAAATTTGTTTCATCATGATGATACATACTAGAAGAGGCAATAGGGTAATTTGCAGCTTGGGAGCTGATTCGGAAAAGGACTGACTGTGATCTATGCCAGCCACTGCCACGGGACAGGGACAGCCCTGACACGTCTCACTCCTGACCCTGACACGCTTCCACCGCCTGCGGAAGGGACCTTCCTGCAGCATCCCACTGCAGGGGGACAGCAGGGCACCCCGAGCTCGGAGAGGCTGGGGGCAGGAAGAGGGGCCAAGGGGCTCACAGCAGCCCTACAGCCCTGCAGCAGTATCAGCGTCCAGCAGGGCAGCCAGGCTTTCCTGAGGAAGGAGCTGGCCTTCCTCTGCTTCGAGATTTAGGGCTTTCTGTCACATTCAGCGTTTTTCCCATTCATTAGTCCACTCGTGCTGCAGAAGCACAGAGGGGCTTTGAGTTCATCATGGTCTCACTGCTACGTGCAGCCTTCTCCTGCCAGCACCTGGAGCCCCGTACCAGCCAGGTCAATCCCTGCCAGCCCCCAGAGCCCCCATTTCAACCAGCACGGTCACAAACCAACACACCACCAGAGAAACTCCTGCTGAACACTCTACCAGATGCGTGGAGTGGGCACAAGGTGGCCAGCAGAGCTCGTGGGACACCTCACGTGGGAGATGCAGCAGTGACTTGGAAGGGGTGAGGGTCCTGCAGGCAGCAGGGTGGGTGCTCAGGTCACCCTGCCAAGGCTGGGAGGTCCTGCCCGCTGCAGACGCCTCCCGCAGGGCCCAGAGACAGCAAAACCAGCAGAGTCATGTCTGCGTTAAACCTTTTGCTAAGCTCTCCCCGCAGATCCCCAGCATCAATCCAGCTCCATTAGCATTAGCAATATAAAGGGGTTTAATCAAACTAAGCCTCTAAGGCACTGATAGACAGTTACGATAGCCTTAACTCATAAATAACCCAACTAGGAAAAGCAGCAGCATCCAGCGTTAATACACCATGAGACCTCTGTCTCCATTAGCTTTCCAGTGGCACTGAATTCCCCAGACATGCTGAGTGTCAGAACAATTAAATAAGAGGTTCCTATTAGTTTTAGAGGATTTAATATTAATGCCATCACTGTTACTTAGCCCTTTGCCTCTAAATAGCACAGGATGGAATAATTTGATACATTAAATGGTCTAAGAATTAACAGTGCAGCAGCAGCACTGAGCTGGTAATTACAAACCACTTGTTCCCAAAATTGGCAAGTTGGCAGCTTGCACGTGCACACAGCAAGCAGGAAGATGGGAGGCTAAAGTGACAGTCAAAACCTGAATATGGGAAATTTGTATCTGAACTGTCTTACAGAAAAATGACCCTGGGGAAGCCTCAGCAAGGGAAGGAAAATCCATATTATTCTAAGAGACTAAATTTTTCCTGTACACATTTAAGGTGGCAACTTCCATGTGCACTCCCACAGCTGCTTGCACTAAGATACTTGTGCCACTTGCTGTGAAAAGCACGGCACTGCTTTAGGATACCCAGCAAGAGGAGCAAAACGTGCTCTGCACACATGGGAAAACTCAGGAGGCCAAGGGAACTCATAAAACACCTACAGCACCAAAGCACCCGTGTTAGGAGCTCTGCACCCCACCAGCAGGCAAGGCTGGCGGCGGGGTTGAGCCCCAGCCCACCCAGGTGCAGTGCCAGCACGGGCAGCACCCAGCTCCGTGCAGGGGAAAAGCCAGGAGCACACCGGTTACCTGTGCACCGGGGCAGCAACGCCAGGCTCGCCTGTAAAAGCACACTGGGCTTTGCAAATCCCGAGAGCAATCCAGGTCTCTGCTGCAGTTCCTCTCTGAGGAAGGGCACAGTGACACGTGCAGGCTGGAGCACAGCAAGCATTTGCCCAAGTTAAATATTACCCTTCCTCGAGAGCTTCAGACTCTCCTACTTTAATTGCCATTGAGGAGATGCGATTGCACGTGACTGCATGTCCTGTTTATTTTCCATCCTCCATGCCCATCTCCAGCCAGTCTGCTCTCCCCATCCCGCTCCCTTCACCAGGGTCGGCACAAAGGATCCCCAGGAGGAGCAGAGCATCCGCTGGCAGCACATTCCCGTGCAGGCAGAGCACACCCGCGCAGCCACCACCCCGCACACAAACGAGCAGTCACAGGCTCTGCAGCAGGCGCTGACACGGACACCGACCCGACCTCGGGGCTGGCAGCAGCGGCCGCTGCTACCACAGCAAACATTTACACTTCCAAACACTTACAGCTCAGCGTCTGTTCCTTCGGTTCATTAGGAGACAAAGGGGTGTGAATTCCTGCCTCCTGGACACCCTCTGAAGGCGTCAGGAATCCCAGTGCCTGAGCCCAGTGCTCATGTAGGATCAGGGTGAACAAAAAGAGGGAGAGCTTTCGTTAAGAAAAATAATAAATAAGAATTAAGTGAATGCTTGGGCAAGCAAGGGAGAGGAAAAACAGGCAGATCCTCCCCAGCGCTGTCCTTGAAGTGGGAGGACAGGGAAGGACTGGCTGCTCGGGACAACTCCTCATCCCCTGGGCCATGGGATCTGGAACAGCTGCAGGAGACAAAGGAAATCCTCTACTGCAGGCAGGCCCCACCACCAACGTGGGCATCCTGCTCAAACAGGCAATAGGACATGCAGGAAAATGGGGACATGTGGAGTGGTGCTGCCTAGGAAATGCAGACAATAGGGAGTTTCACCAGTGCTGTCCTTCACCAGCTGGAAGCAATCTAGAATACAGTCAGAGCACAGCAGAGAACAGGAGACAGGTGGGATTTGGATTTAAAATTTCCATATACATCAAACACCAGTTAAATAGATTTTGAAATCATTGATTTGTTAGTCTTCCAAATTAGGAGATTATACCCATCGGAGAGCACCCATCGGAAACTGTTAAAAAACAACTTAAGAGTAATGGATCTATTGACTCAGTTCACAAACCGCAAACTGCACTGTCTGGAGTTTCAACACCCCGACTTTGATGGAGAAAAAGAGAACAGGTTCTGTTGCTTTGGCTATTTCCCCTCAAAAAAGCCAAAGACCTGATTTTTCAAGCATGTTTTACACGTTCAGCGTGGCTGAACAAAAAGGGTTATCACATGTACAGCCTCATGTCTGCTGCAAGGGAGCTGCTCCAAAGGGGTCCGAGAGGCTGTTCCAGGTCAGTGGTTTGCCTGTCACACGGGCCAGGGGCCCCGAGGAGCCGCACTCGGGCCAGGGGCCCCGAGGAGCCGCACTCGGGCCAGGGGCCCCGAGGAGCCGCACACGGGCCAGGGGCCCCGAGGAGCCGCACACGGGCCAGGGGCCCCGAGGAGCCGCACACGGGGCAGGAGCTGCGCTGCAGCATCCAGGACATCGGGCGCTGCCCGCTCCGTTCAGCGAGACCCGCGGCACATCTCCTGCTGCCATTTATGGCTAGAGCACGGTCCAGCATGTCCTATTTACATCGTCTGGAAAAAAAAACCAGCTCGGGGAAATCCCTGCTCCCAGCCGAGCTCGCCCACGATGCGTGCGTCCCAGGGGACCCGCACGGGGAGGAACGGCAGAGCCCTGGGCAGGGATTCTCAGCCCGTGGAGGGCTGGTCTGTGCCGAGCTGTCCCTGCCTCCGACCTCCGCAGGGCAGGGGGGGACACCCCAGCAGCCACCAGGGAAGGGCACGGCAGGGGCAGAGTGAGACATCCCGCCCGGGCTCACCCTGGGCACATCCAGGACTGCCCTGCTCAGCAGGACACGGCCACCTCCAGGAGCTGTGGCCTCTGGCCTGACCTGAACCTGCTGTTTCCACTCTCACCGGGGTTAAAAGGCCCAGAGACAGGCCCATCGCTGCAATGCCATGTGGGAATACAGCATCCGAGCTGCCTCAGCCCTGACCGTACAAAGGCTGCTTTGCAGCAAACACGATTTGCACCATGGAGACCAAGGAGAGATCCCTCAGCAGCAATACCCCAAGATGGTCCCTGCTGGGGTTTCTTTTCTGTACATTGCCAGGTCCTGGGAAAGCAGCCATGCCAGCAGCCAGGGAAGGAGCACAGCCACAGCCCCACCTCCACAGTATGCATCTGCCTGGCTTGCCAGCCCTTTCAACTCCTAAAAAATTCTCCAAGCTGGAATTCTTCAGTCATGTGGGATGATTGTTGTCCGAGATTTTCAAAGGCAGCAGCTCAGAGCTCCCTGCCAAGGGTACTCTCACCATGCAGTGCCATTTAAGACCCACAGCAGCTTGGCCTCCACAGTCAGATTACAGAGTTGTTCTTGTCTGCAATAATTAAAGGCAACACTGAATGGCCTCTCCAGCTGCTGTGTTTTATTAGAAGCTATCAGAGAGAGGGTGCAACTTTGAACTTCCAACACACAGACCATTACCTTCAGGATTTTTTAAGAACTCTGATGTCCCAAGACATTTATTAGCTTTGTTGTGAGCTATATAACCTTGGAATACACAACATTTTTATTTATATGATTTTCTTCCGCCTGACACGCAAACTGGTAATACAGCTGCTGTAAATAAATCAACGGATTCCATTATCAGTGTAGGGAATGACTTCACTGGAAAAAATCATCCCTCTATCTACAAACTTATTTAACACCTAAGAGATTGCCCATCGAATCCCAGCCTGTGTGATGCCTTCGTATGTATCAGCAGAAAAGCAATGGCATGAGTCTCTTTGGGATGCCTGGAACAGGGGAAAAGAAAAACCCTTCCTTCCATCACCCCCCAGGCCTGTGCCATCTGTGCCCTTCAGGACCACACCCGGGGCCCGGCACACCCAGACCCTGTGCAGGGGCAGGCTCGTGGCTTGCCCCCAGCACTGCCCTTCCCTCCTGCCCAGACACGGCCAACCTTGACCAGCAGTGAGGCCACTCCGGCGCCAGGCACAGGCAAACCCTAAACCTTATCACGGGCAGGGGAAATCAGAGAGCAGATCCGCACCGCCCTGCACCACAACACCACACCAGAGCTTGCCTAAGCACTGCCATTAAGTTACACATTAATCCCAGATAAGCAGCCACAAGGCTATTGAGCCAGCCAGCTCAGCAAGGGATCAGCACTTCCACAGCCCCGAGCTGCAACCAGGGCTCACCGGCCACCACCGACTGAGAGGGACAGGAGGCTCACGGCCCCGACTCCCACCCCACCAGGCTCAGTTGGGTCTGTACAAACAGGAACAACCTGAGGCAAGTTCAGCAGAGGCTGTCTGTGATCAGGCTGCGGAGATGGGGCGCTGGGCACAAATTATCCTGCCTGTCCCTCTGTGGGCAGGAGCAGCCATCGCTGCCTCCTCCTGCCCCGGGACACCAGCACTCATCAGCTCTGCGATTGCTTGGGAAGGGATGAGCACACACAGGGGCACATGAGGGAACAGCAAACACCCTTTTCCTCCTTCCCTCTCTCCCACTGAAACACCTTTAAGCTCCTTGCACACAGCAGCAACTTAAGTTTCCATAAGAGCTTTGAGTGTTTGCCAAGGGTTCTGACCACTCTCCCACTGATATGTGCAACGGGACAGAGGGGGGAAAATAATAAACTAATCAATTCCAGCCTGTCTGCAGCCAGAAATCGAGCTCTGCAAACAGGAGTCAGACATACGGCTACCTGGGAAAAATTAAACACATCGGGAATGGGAGGCCAGTGCTCCCAGGTGAACGGCCAGAAGAGCCGAGCAGGCAGTGAGGGCCGGACTTCTCCGGGCCAGGGCAGCCCCGAGGGGCCTCAGGAAGGAGCTGGTTGAGGCTGGGATCCACAGACCCTGCCCACATCAGCACCTCCAACCCACTGGGCATGGCGTGAGCCCACAGCAATGCAGCAGCCCACCTTCCTCCTCCTCCCTGCCAAGGCACCAGCCCTTCCCACCACTCTGGATAACGAGATTTTAGGTTACACCCATTTATCCACTCAAGTTACCCAGTTTGTGCACGCTGTGTTTGCTTCCCCAAGTATTACAGCTAAAGGCCATCCTCCCCCACTCGCCCCTTCCCCCACGTGGCCCTATAAATGCCGCGTTGCTCTCTGGCAGCATCCCGTGATGTCTGGGGATTTGTGACCCCTCCCCAGCCAGCGGTGGACACCCCACGTGGGAAGGGGAGCGCAGTGTGGGGAAAAGGGTCAGTGTCAACACCCGCCGTGAGCCCCACTCTGCCCCCGGCTTTCTGCAGCGCAGCAGCCAACCGGACAATTGCCGTGTTGACAGGCGTTTTCTCTTTTCTGATTAGGCGACAGCAGGGTTAACCTAGAGCACCTTGAAGCCGGGCAGCCGCCGGCCCCTTCCTGCCACGGCTCCCTCCATCTGCTCCTGCCCTCGGGCCCTTCCCAGCCGGTGCACAGAACCAGCAGCCCTGGAGCTGCCTCGCAGGGCCAGGTACCAGCAGAGACCCTGCTGCTGCAGCCTAGAAACTCTCAGACCATTCCGCACAGCCCGAGACACCCGAAAGTCAGGCTGGAGGGGCGATTGCAACTGACAAACCTGCCCAGGCCCTCGGAACACAAAGGGATGCTTGACCAATCCTTTCCTGTAACTCCACGTAGGAGTCAGGCAGGAGGATGCATAATGGCTCTGGGCAGAAGGAGAACTGAGGCAGCACCTTATTTGCAGGTTTGATTAGCAATAATTGCACATGGAACATTTTACACCTGGCTGTCATCCAAGATGCTCTGCCAGCCCCACACCGGGGCTCAGGGCACACCCAGGAGAGACGGGGCAGCCAGGACAAGGGGCCCACAGCACAGGCAGGACGTGACAGAGCAAGTCCCCGCACTTGCTTCAGGGTTATTCCCGCTGAAGCAGGCAATGAGGCAAAAACAAGGAGGTCTGAGAGGCAGAGGGGAGAGATGTCTGCAAAGTCCCAGGGCAGCTTTATGCAAAAGGAAGGAGCAGTGATGCTGTGGAGAGCACCTGCTGCTGCCTGAGAGCAGCCTGATTCACCTCAAGGCAGAAGCTGCCCAATACCCCTCCAGCCAAGCCTTTTGGTTGGGGTATTTTCAGTTCTACATGCAGTGCCCACAGTCACATTCACAGAGCAGGAGAGCTGTGACCTATGCTTGCCATACTTGCATCAAATGGCAGCAAGACAGAGCTTGGTTCCTAGAATAAACTTCCCCTTTTAAGAAAAAAGAGAAGGTGATTTGAATAACCAGTGTATTTTCAGCATCTTGCTCAACCGGACCGTCTCACTGCCCGCAGGTGAAGCGGTGCAGACCATGCTCACAGGCACGGAGACAGGGCACCCAGAGCACCAACACACCTCTCGTGGCAAAAACCCCAACCCTACAGGAAAGACACCACACACCTTGCACAATGCGCTTGCCCTGCCACTCCAGGCAGACCCTGACAAGCACAAGAGCTCTTAACTGGAAAGTAATTCTAAACTTTTAATACCTGCTGCCTATAGGGACAGTTCTGAACCGTGGGCTCCCTCTGCACAGCCAAGGCCACAGCAAGGAGCGAGTGCCTCTGGGCTGGCAGCAGCAAGCAACACCCTCTGCTTGGCTCCTCCACAAGCAGCACCAGCTCCTCTGCTGCCAAAGCCCCACAGGTCCCAGGGCAACGCTGCACTGGGGGCCAGGACAAGGGGAGAAGAGGCCCTTGTGAGCCACTGCAGGGAGATGTGGGGCTCCCTGTGTGAGCAACAGGGAGTCTGGTCTCCAATGCAGAGCCACACGAGCGCTCACAAGAGTCACAGCTGCTTTTCTAGAAGGTGGAAGCCTGACTGCCCAACAGCAGAGCCTCTTGCTTAGCTGTCAGCACGGAGCTTTATGTATCTGGAAACATGGCTTCAAACTGAAAGCTGGAAAAGGAAGCCTTTTCCCCCAAATCCTCCATGATGGTCAATGACTAACAACATTCTCACACTCCTACCTCCACATAACCTCAGACTTCTCCAGTCTGGTTTTGTGTTTGGTCACTGCTGCTGTCAAACCTGCCTGCTGAACCTCTGGCTTCTTCGAAAGCAGAGCTTGCCACACAGGCACACGGCTGAGGCATGTTCCCACTCAATAGCTGGTCTCCAGGCTGGCATTTCCAAGGGCTTTGATCCAGTCCAAATAAGGCAATCAGCTTAGCCCTTGATTAAATACATAGCATAATCCACCTAAATCTTGTTAGCCGAGAAGGAAGTTGCTCGTCTCACCAGTTGTGGGTGGCACTGTGTGTCACCGCGGGGCAAGTGGGGCAGTGGCAGTGTGAAGGTGTCCCTTGGGGCATGTCCTGGGCAGGCAGCAGCACTGGGGCAGCTGGTGACCACAGCAAGGCTGCTCCAGCAGGCCCCTGTGGACTCCAGTTCATGGGATCCTTCTGCAAAGCTTCCCCTGCAGCATGCAAAAACCCACGGGAGGTGCTTGCCCCCTCCCAGCTAGCAGGTACAGGAAGGGTGCCCCAGGGCACTGGGCACCCGGCAAAACCCTTAAAAAAAAACAGGAAAAGAGAAGTCACTGACCCTGAGCAGGCAGCCAGGCTGCAGCATGGAAGGAGGATGTGCTGCAGCTTTGGGGGAATTTCACACCACAGTGGTTTTTCCTTCCTCAGGAGGAATGAATCAGTAGCCCAGCACTGTAGAGCCTCAGCAGAACAGGATGGTGCTGAGGGGGAAACACGCCACACGGGCAACTACTCCCCTGCCAGACAGGGGCCTGGCCCAGGTGAGATGCAGGTGTGCAGCCAGGACATCAGCCTCACACCCACACCTCCAGCTGCTCTGGCCAGTTCCTCCAGCTGAGAAAGCAGGGAAAGGCAGCACCACTTCCTGCTGGTCCCAGACCCCTCTGCACTCCCCGAGCAGACACCACTGGGGGTGCACACTTGCTTGTACCATCCCCAAGAGCAGGACGCGGGGAACGGGGCTGCTTGGGAAGTCTGGCAAAAGGAAACCCTCCCTCCCCAGGTGAGCCCCATTCCTCTCCTGCATGGCTCTGGGACAATATTTACAGGTGAGTCCTTCAAAGCCTGCCAAGGCAGAGCACTGAGCAGGGGAAGACCATGAAGATGCTGCTTCCCGGCACTGAGGCTGTGTGTTCCCATGCCCCACCAGTGAGTGCCCCAGCAACCACTCCCACTCAAAGTTATACTGGGACAGGAGAGATCTGATCCTGAGACTACAGTGGAGGTGTTACTTAAGTCTTCAGAAGACAAATTCCCTGTTTCCCTCCAGGTTTCGGACCCAGCAGGTGGGGACCAGCTCTGCATGCAGGTGACCCACTGGGAGCTGGCCACAACCTGCAGGCAGGAGCCCTGCAGATCTCTGTTGAATGCTGCAGTAGCAGCTCCAATGCCTCCTGCAGCAGCCAGGCATGTTTCAACAGCTACTGGAAAGATTTTCATTTAATTTAACCCCGTTAACACATTATACGGCTTCTGTCATGCCAATTACCCTAAAAAGCCCAGGTATAGATCACAAAAGGAGTGCACAGAGGGGGAAAAAATATTTTAAAATTAGTACGGAGGGGGAAAAAAAGGAAAAAAAAAAGTCTTGGGCACAATCCCAAAATACAGTTTCAGGCAGATCAGGAAAAAACTTCACAGGATTTCAAACAACAACAAGAAAAAGAAGCAGCCAACAGAGGCAATATCTGCTTTCACCAAACACTAGCCAGGACAGAGCTCAGCTCGCCAGTCACCAGCTGGTGTAACAGGAATCAGGGTTTTGGCATGGGGATCCTCCCCCCAAGCCGGGCAAGG